>NC_143407.1:2890581-3205185 GCF_052110815.1 Crocodylus siamensis
GTGATGATGGTTGGTTTAGAGAAATTAATGTAGGTTCCCATAGGGAGCAAGGGTGCAATGGGCAGCGAAACCCAAAAGTGAGGCGTGTTTTAAGCCTGCCATTGAAGGGGTTAATTGCTGCAGGTGTATTAAAAAAAAAAATCTCAACATTCACTGTCCAAGTTGCTTAATTACTTCTGTCCTTACCGTCAAGTGCATGGTGCTGCTTCGGCTTGGAAAGGGCTGGCTTCTGCAGATCCCTCTGTCGTTGCACCATCTATAGTTTGAGAACTGGCTTAACGATCTTCAAAAAACATCCCGACACCCATCTTTGCTGGGATCGAATGATCCCAGCAGTCTCTCCTGCCTGTGTGCAGCGGGGCTTGGCCTGCTGATCTGTAAGGTCCCTTCCAGCCCCGAACAACTATGAAACTGTAAGTGGTGAGTGCCAGGAGTCCCTGCTGGATGTTTCTGCAGCCGACCATCGGGGTGGGACGTCGGAGCCGGGCAAGTAGTAGCCTTCTTGGGACAAAATAGATGTGTTGGCAGAACTGCACCTGGGGCTTCAGCAGCCCACCTCTTCTCATTGTGCCTGGCTGTTTCCTGCAATCAGTTCCTCATTTTCACGAATGAAACAGACTCAGAAACAGCTCTGGCAGTTCTGGTAGCATCCTAATTAACCATTCGAAGCCTAATGTGTGATGAGTTGTCGAACATCTCTTTAGTTTAATTCCCTCTAACTTGTTTTATTTGATTTCTTTAAATTTAAACCATAAAAAAACACCCAAAACTGAAGTCCACAGTGTCCCAGTAATTACCTTTATCTTACAATAACAGAACAACTGCCTCAAGTCAAGCTGTGTAATTTCAGTTTGCAACAGATTCTGAAGTGTGCCTTGAACTGGATGTGCTAAGATGAGACCAGTATCTGGAGAGAAACACCCCAATCTTTTGGTGCCTGTAGAGCTGGCAGCCAGACGTGCAGAGATGAAGACATGAGCAAATCCCACACTTTGAGACCCCGTGGACTTGTACCCTTGCCAGGCTGCGTACAGTTCAAGGTACCGGCATCCATCCAGTGAAGGAGGCATTGGACCAGTCTTAGATGGACCTCTTCCTCCATAGGAACAGAGTTTGGCTCCAGAGGAGAAACCTTTCTCACAGCACTGGGGCTTTTGCTACCCGTAGAAATAGCATCAATACAACCTTCCTCACACTAAGTGACTGGTCTGAGTGGCAGAGCAGGGTCTAGTGAAAACCGTGCTGCATGCGAGTAGCATTCATCCTGATCCCTGTGTGTGTAGAGTCTGCAAAATGGGGCTCGGTCCTTTAAGTGGTGTGATTTATTTTTTTATTTATTAGATCTGTGTCACAAATTTTCAGATCTGGAAAGGAAACAGCCCCAACTCAGAGGTGCTGGGGTTGTGGGGAGATGGCTGCAAGGTGGTGCTTAGTTAAAGAAGCTGTTCTGAGGCCTAGCTGTCTTTCTGACTTGGTCAGAAATGCCATCCTGGAGCTGAAAGGCCTCTCCTGTCCCACCCTGGGTTTCACCAGCAGCATCTCCTGCTGACAGGCTTGGTGTGCCTGGGGCTGGTTCACTCCCAACCAGTGCCAGTGGAGAGAGGCAGACAAGGCGCATACCTGCTTGCACAGTTCAGGATGAGACGCTTTTCCAGTGGTCAAGCTCTCCATCTGCCCTTTTACCCGCAGCTGGTGTGTGCTGAGCTAGACTCACCGTAAAGAAGAGGGCCCGGGCTGGAGGAGGCTGCTCCAGACAGATTACGATGAAGTTTGTACCGTGCAGCGTGGCAGGCTTTGCCCTTCTGCTGACTAATTCCAGGGATTTCTGAGAGGCTGGTGACCTATAGAAGAGGTCAGGAGCACGAGCCAGTATATCTCGCTGCTCCTGGCCCCAAAGTAATGAATCTTATCGGACTGTACAAAGCAAGCGAGGTGGAATCAACCCACACCCAAAGACTGCTCAGCCAGTTGCAGGGGTGCCCCCTCCCTCCAACACATTTCTTGGGAGGTTTCATAAGTTCAGGACGACAACTCCAAACTTTTATGGCCTTAAGAAAAAGCCTAACACGAGCAGACTTTTCCTTCTCCCTGCTACAAGTTTGGGCTGATTCAGTGTGGCTCCCAGGTCTTGATTGCATCAATGGCACAGTCTGGGAGAAAAAGACGTAGAAGAGGGGATGAAAGGCAGTCCCTGCAGGGGTTAAAAGTGGACAAGCATTAAAAGGATGCTGCTGCTTTTCCTAGATACTTGGCCACATGGACATTGGTCAGGGTGAAGGTAGCAATAGCTTAGCCCTGCCTGGTGGTAGAGACTTCTGTAAGAGCCTCTCTCTTCTGCAGGGGAGCAGAACCACCCCACTCCCCCCAAAAACAGCCAGGCTGAGAGATGGAGCTGCCTTACTGACTCATCCTGACCAGATGCATCTCATTAGCTCCCATTCAGTAAAAGTAAAAAAATTTCCATTTCTCTCTGAAGACAAAGGAAGAAGGAAGTAATAGGGTTGTTGGTTGTAGAAGGATGTAATAAGCACTCCTAGAAGGGGACATGCTGGGACTGTTTGGCGGAGGAAGATGCTGGGTCCAAACACACACATGCTCTGTTTTAGATTATTGCTTTCAGAGCTTTGTGCTTTGCATAATACAGCATGGGAGTGGAGTAGGCGGCCAAATAAATCAAATAAAATCTGCCATGCTTGTATTCTGTTCTGGGGTGTGAGAACCCCAAATGATTTCATGGGTTGGATGAGAGATCTCCTGCCATCAGTAGACTCAGCTCCACTGAGCCCTCCCCTACCCGCACCTTGCTCTGTTGCTTGGATAAAAACAAAGCCCCAGAATTCAGCCAGGGATTTTCGGTAGTTTTTCTGGAGTTGGGTACCTTTTTGTTGCACAAAACTGTCAGGAAATAACACGGATCACAGAGACTTGCAGGACAGCATGTCCAGACCCTAAGAAATCTGTTGAGTTGCGTTTATGTTGGGTTGGATTCCCCAAAGAGTGGCTGGAAATGGAGGGTCAGACGGGCCATGAGAGCCACACTGGGCTGTGAAAACCTAGTGAGAACAAGCCTTCTCATGAGGGCTTCAGACACCTGCATGTATGGCAACAGCTTTCTTGCCAGCTTTCAGCAATGCCAGCAAGCAGAGAGGGAGGATGTGAAGCCATGGTAGACAAGTTCTGTCTGAGCGTGGCTCTGGACATGATGGGCAGCCTCTCCGAGGATGCTGTCCTACACCCCTCTTCCTCTGTAGGCAGAACGTGGTGCATCCCTTTACGTAACAAACTCGACCCCAGATCCCATGCTGCTCAGTTCATAAAACAGGCAGAGCATCCTGGTCGAGACCCATGAGGCTGAGGGTGCGACTCTCCTGCTGTTCGCCCAAGCTCAGAAGAAAGTAGGGCTGGACCTCTACCACCTTGCACCGAGCCAGGGCATTGGCACCAGTACAGAGGCAGCAAAGTCGGTGATAGTTTCATAGCTTCATAGTTTCTAGGGTCGGAATGGACCTTCTTTTTACCCCTTCTGATGTATTTAAAGAAGGACTTCTTATTGTCCTTAATCTGGGAAGCTAGTCCCAGTCCCATCTCTGCCTTGGCCTTCCTGACTGCCCCCCTACATCCATCCCCGAGCACCTGCAGTATAGTCATCCCTGGTGATGTCCCATCTTTATCATTGGGGGTGCACCTCCCATTTAGCTAGGAGACATTCCCAGATGCTTTTGGTGAGCCGTGGGGGCTGGTGTGCCTTCCTGCCCCCTTTGATCTGTGCTGGGATTACCTGCCTTTGGGCTTGGAGGATCGTCTCCTTAAGGAGCGACCACTCTCCTTGGACACCTGGCTCCCCTCCCCTTTGGGACCTCAGCGCTTCCCCGACCATCCTCCTTGGTTCGGTGAAGTCCGCCCTCCTGAAATCTAGGGCCGCTGCCTTGCTGCATGCCTTTGCCACCTTGCGCTGGATGGTGAATCCCAGCGGGCGATGATCGCTGTCGCCCAGGTGGTCGAGCACCTGCAGCCCTCTCACCCGGTCATCGCCCCGTGGCCAGCACCAGGTCCAGCACGGCGTCTCCCCGGTGGGGCTGTGCACCTCCTGGGTTCAATGGAGGTCCTGCACTCTGGCTAGGGACCTACGTGAGCGGTCAGACCTGGCTGACCGCTCTTCCCAGCAGATGTCTGGAAAGTTCAGGTCCCCCATGATGACCACGTCCTTAGACTTCACTACCTCCGTGAGCTGGCCTAAGAGTTCTTGGTCGAGCTCTTCTCCCTGGTTGGGAGGTCTGTAGTAGACCCCACCATTAAGTCTCTTTCCCCTCGACTGCCCTGTAACCAAACCAAAGCACTTCAGAGTGCCCTTCCTCTGATTTCTTTATTAATCAATGAGGATGTGTATTCCTCGTTAATGTAGAGTGCCATGCCCAATCCTTTCCTCCCTGTCCTGTCTCTCCTGTACAGCCGATAGCCCTTGACATTCACCGCCCGGTCGTGCGTTGGGTCCCACCACGTTTCAGTGAGCCCCACTACGTCTGGGTTGGTGTCAGCTAGCAGGAGGGGGAGTTCCTCCTGCTTGTTCCCCATACTACAGGCGTTTGTGTAGAGGCATTTGAGGCCTCCTGTGGATGTGTGTACTGGCCCCCTAATTGAAGCATGGCAAAGCGACGGCAAAGCGACTTGGCTACTACGAACTTGCACTGCTATAGCAATGCACCTCCATTTACCACTGATGTAACTAAGAGCGCAGCGTCTCAACACAGCACCCTGCACCCACTTGTCTGGATGGAAATGACCCTACACATGCCGGAGAGGCGGCATTGGGAAGCCTTCCATAGACACCGGTCATGGAGGAGCCACTGCCAACTTCAGTGAAAGCTGAGCCTGCCCCATCTATTTTTGAGGGGAAAGGGGAGTCCTGCATACAGACACCCGTGGAGCAGTAAAAGATGGAGGCGAAAGGCTGCAGGTTTGTGGGGGCAGCAGCTGAGTTGGGGAAAGCAGCGTATTTCTAGCCTGCAACTAGGACAGGGAGCGATCACGAGCTAAACATACCCTTGTTAAAAAGTCTGCAGCTTAGTGAAGTGAATGCAGCTGCTGCACCACAACATCAGAATTAGTGTTTGGTTTTTTTGGGGCCCGTCATTTGCTACAGGAAATTCTCCTTTATTTGTGTTTTTAATTTTCTTTTTTTCTTGTGTGCACAAAATACCACTAATGACAAACTGTGGTGTCTGGGCCTGAGTGACAGCTGAAATAAGAGAAATGACTAATCGGGCCTCCTGCAGCCCTGTCACATGGAGATTAAATGAGCCCTTTTTTTTTCCTTCCCCCCTCAATGAGAATCATGGGCATTTGAATAATAATATTATAGTCTCCATTAGGATGACAGTGGGGGAAAAAAATCAGCTCAGACCCATGATTATTCCTTCAATCTAATAATTATTTAAATACCAGATAACTCCTTTCAGTCTAATTGAGGCTTTTCAGCTGCTGGGGTTTGCATTGTGTCCCTGAATTTCCTCTCCCTTCCACCTTGCATTACCAAACGGATCCAGATTGCTTTTAAGGTCACTTTTGAGCCTAAATTATACCCTGTGCGGCCACTCACAAAAAAGTGGTCAGCGAGTATTGAGGACAAGGGTTAAACCTGCCTGCGCCAGCCCTTCACTCTCAGTGTTTAACTCCCCAGCTGGACCCGGCTCTCGTACCTCTCCACCGGCTCACAGCTGCGTTTCGAATAGTCGTCTGTTTGGCTTTATCAGTCTCTGTGCTAGACAGGCCACCTTCACTCTCCCCTAGCTTATCCCTTCATATGCTGGCGTTCATCCCTGGAGCCGGAGCAGCTTTTCCAGCAGCTGTTGGCCTCGGGGATCACTGCCTAGCACCATTCGCTCTCCACAGCCTTTAAACCTCACCTGGAAGCACAGCTCTTTCTTCGCGGCTAATGTTACCCCTCGGCGGATATTCACATTACCTCTAAAGCCCCCTTTTGCAGTTGAGTTTTGAAAGGCATGGAGGAAAATCAGGACTGTGTTGAATTGGATTGCAAATGGCAGATCTGTTTTGCAGAAACTCCTGAGGTTTTGGAGCGTACTTTTCCTCTGTTTGGCCTGAAAGCATGAGTCTTGCTACTGGGTTATCAGCGTTTGCAGGTGATCGGTCACTCGCGTGTGTCCGAGAAGCAGCTGGTAGAGTCGAGAGTCGTCTTCTGAGCGCAAGCTTGGGAGACCCTTCGGTTTGCCCTTCGGAAGTGGTGCACAGCCAGGGGGTGGAGAGCATTTAAAAGCATTCGCTTCAAAATGGCATGAGATTTGGGTTGGGATAGAAAAGGTCAAACTGCGCTCAGGCTCTCTGCCTGAAAGTCTGCTGCTGTTGAAATCAACAGGTTTTTGGAGAACAATTTAGTTCAGACAAAATGGCACTTTTGTATCGTTTGTGGTGTTAAAGGTTTGCGACCTGATGTTATATGCTGTAAATAAAGCAAGAGCGGATGGCCCTGCCATTACTCAAGCCAGTGGCACTGAGGGATCAGACCCCTTGAGAGTCTTCAAAACAGCAGAGATGGGTTTTTTCCAAAAAGAAAAATCTATGTTCTTATCATGTGTTAAGTAATATGCAGTAGCTGGCATGATGTAAAACACAGTGAAAACAAGACAGTACCTATTTTTGGACATATGTTAAGGGGTCTAGATAAGCCCTAAGCACTTTCACGCTCTTTATCTTGACCTGCTAATGTGAGAAAGCTTTGGGCACTACCTTGCCTTCACTAAGATTACACCTTGTGTTACTCACCATCTGTTAGCCAAAATGTGGTAAGAACATAAGGTTTTTCTAGCGGAGCTAGGCCAAAGGGAGAGAAGCACATGACTCCTTTTGCATTTCAGTGGGATGGAAGGTAGGGGCCACGCTCCTTCCTTGGAAAACTGAAGCACTGGCTCCTTGGTACCATACCACTGGTCTCATTTCCAGGAGACCAGCAGCGTAACTGTACTTAACTAATTGTGATGTACAGTTTGTTTGATGGCCTGTATTAGCTTTTGCCTTTCCTTCCCCTTTCTGAGTTGGTGGCGATCACTGAAGCACCCATTACTAAGAGGAACCCCATATTTTGGGGGGGCAGAATACAAGCAATGTTTTACCTTCTGACAATAAACAAGACCTTAATTTTTGTCTTTATTTGGGATGGCAACAGTTTGCAAGTCTTAGGTTTTTATCTGTGTGTGTGTGTGTGTGTGTGTGTGTATGCACACGCAGAACAGGAAACTGTTTCCTGCCTAGCAAGAATTCCTCGAGTCCATCTGAAATGTAGCAAAGAGCTATATTTGCCCTCTAAACTTCCTAGACAAGTAGGAGTCCTCTCCCATAGGAGCCTGTCTTCCCCTGGCAAGAGGTAGAGATGAACAGAGAGAATAAAAAAAAAAATAATAATTGGGCTACCTTTAGTGGGGCCTCTAATTTGGCCCCGGAGATGACTGTTTCCTTAGAAATCCCCTCCTCACATCAATGAGCAGAATTCCCTCTTCTCCAGCAGCATCCCCATCATTAACACAGTTGTACCGGATAAGACGAAAGGGTGTTGGGTCATGACACGCCACAAAGGAATGAAATTCAAGCTTTCACGTGGGTCACCGCGGTATGTGAGGGGGTGGCCGATCAGCTCGCTTTTTTTATCCGTGATCAGCTTGAGCAAACTTGAGTTCTTCTGCAGGCTGCCTGGAGATTGCTTAGGGACCCCTGTACCTGCATGTCTGGCATCGGTTTTAATGATTTTTTTTTTTTCTCCTCCCTCTTGTTCCTTTCCCATGTGTAGTTTTCTGGTATTTCCTCTAGTCTAAAACAAGGCAGGACATTGCTAGCTTGCCTCTCCCTGCTAACTACTCAGTATCTTGTGTCAGGCTGTGCTGTCATTTTATCCGAGAACAAAGCTGCCCTGGAAAAGCACGGTGCCTGCAATCAGGTCATCGGTGTTTATTGCGGGTTATCGGTAACTCCTGCATGCCTGAGCAGCAGTTAGCAGCGTGGAAAGGCTGCCTTTGAGCGACGGCTCGGGAGTCGCTTGATTGTGCCCGCTGGAAACGCTCTCTGGCCAAAAGACAGAAAACTTTTAAGGACTTTCACTTGGGATTTTCCTCTCGTTACACTGCCGAGCGAGGCAGAGCTCAAAGGTTAGCTGGGACCCCTGACTTCTGTCTCCCTCCTGCTCAGCGCATGGAGGATCCTACACTTCTGCCACAGTCTTTGCTGCATAATGGGAATGCAGCTTCATTTGCATGGTGGCCGGGAAAGATTCAAGACAGCCGCAACCAAAGGTGGAAAGCAAGAGAGTGCCAATAAGCAGCAGGCGAGGCGGGGAAGAGCCTCACCTCGCTGAACCGGGAGCTTGTTATTGCTGCCTGTCCCCTGTCTTCTCGTTGACACTGAGACAAGAGACTGCAGCTGGGGACAAAGCTCCCTAGTCACCTCTCAAAGGCACCTGTCTCTTGACTTCTCCGTGATAACAAGCTTAAAGAGCCCTTCCCGGAGGAGCTGTGTGGAGATTTGGGCGGCCTAAACAATTTGAATACCAAAACTGAGATCGGAGTCAATCAAATCTTTGCCTGCCTGACAGCCAAGGCAGAGTCTTGTATTTATTCACCGGTGCAGGCAGCAGCAGAGCAAGCTTCCTTGCCTGGGTGTGTGATGCACCACGCTGGGTTAGAGGCGTTTGGTGCTTGGCCTCCAAGGCTAGGGACAGACATTGAACGTAAACCAGTTCAAGGGATCAGAAACGGACTCGTAGATTCATGGATTGTAGAGTCGGAAGGGACCACAAAGCATCATTGTGTCTGCCGCCCTGCCCCGGGTGTAAACCTGTAACAACCATGCACATAAACCGGTGTGAAAATGACCCAAACTGGTTTGAGATAAACCTGGTTGAATGCAGTATATCAGACTCAATTGATTTGGGTCAAACCGATTTTATACAATGTCTGTCCCAGACCCCTGGCTTTCCCCAGTGATGCAGGGTTTCTCGCACTGGTGTGATGGCATCGGCGCAAGCTCCTCGCACAGGCGCGCAGTCTTGGTGCATATCAGTTTGCACCACGACATCTCCCCACTACCCCACATTAGTGTAATTTATGGATTGCGTTGGCGCCATGTGTCTGTGTGCTCGGGGGAGTGTACTGGCTAACTGTGCGTAGGTAGCCACAGTGATGACCAACACGGTGGGTGGCAAAGCCTACTGGCAGGCAAACTGGGCTTGTAGGCAGTGCTAGTCTAATGGGTAGCATAACCATTGCAGAGTCGGTTTTGGCTCTGATATGTGTACGCTCGAGCCAGCTTTTCTCAGCATCTTTCTTTCCCCCTGTGTAAAATCAGGTGCAGGACACTTGCCCGGCTCTGCGGAGTGTGCTAGGATCTCAGAAAAAAGCATTGGGTCCAAGCTGAGTGAAAAACCTTGTGTGCTGCAGTTGCTAGAAACGTTATCCCCAGCCTTTGCTGCTAGTGCTTGTTGTTTTTTGATGCGTCTCTGGGCTGGACCTCGCTGCCTGGCCTGCTGCTGCCTTCTCCCCTTCCTTTTTCTTCAGCCTTATGCTGCATTTTAATCTTGGATGGCTCCAAACAGGTTTACACTGAGCAAATGGGCAGTGGGCAGCTCCTGGGTGGTGGGGCTGAAGTCTTAGCGTGGTGGGCTGACGGGGCTGGCTGCTCCAAAGACGCAAGTCCTGAGCTGTCGGACAAGCCCGTCCTGCTCCTGGGTGTCACGTTAAGGTCGTGGAGCACTTCACCTCTGGCATTGCTCCACTGCCATTTAGTACCTGGGGCTGTGTGTGTTGACAGCTGCAGTTGAATTAAGGGACTCATTCCAGAGAGTCGTTTTGTTGGACTCTAGGGCCTGTCTGTTTTGAGAAAGGGGCCAGCATCTGTCACAGATATCAACCCAACAGGCACCGGAGTCGTGGGGAGCCAGTTCACATTAAAAAAAATACAAAAAACAAAAACCCAGTGGCCAGGCTCGAACATGTTGCCTTCGTGATATGCCTGGCAGGTGATTTGCTTTGGGCATCTAGCTACTGGCTCCTTTTGTTTGCCGTAAAACTCAAGCAGTTGCATGCCTTCTGTGGTCCCGAGGCCCCTGCATGGGAGGGAGGCAGGGATCATCTCCAGTTTGAGGCATGGAAAAGCTAAGTGACTTGACCAGAGTCACCCAAGCTGTCTGTGGTTGAGCTGGGAACTGAACCTGCATCTCCCAGTCCCAGTCCCTAACACTGTCTTTCCTAGTCATGCTGCTGGGCTGTTTGCACCGGGAGTGCCAGGCTTCAGCTGTAGCCAGCAGAAGGAGCGCTGGCTCCTACGCGCCCGCGGCCTCTCCTCATTCGGCTTTTGTGAGACGACTCGCGGCCGTGACTGCGGTGGCCGCGAAAGGGGACCTTTGCTATTGCTACCGAACCCACTACTGCGTGTTCAGCTTGTTCTGCCACTGCGGGGCTGCACCAGGTAGCTTTTTGGTTCACTCTTTCCCAAAGGCAAAGCGTGCCAATGCCCCTCTCTGCACCGCAGCTCTCCAGCTGTAAAACGGGGAGGACGCTTCCCTGGCCCCCCCGCTGCGCACGTTGCATGCTCCTCGGGCCAGGGGCTGAATGGCGGCCCCAGACCCTTGCATCGCCCCTTCAGCAGCGCGCCCGCTGCAGAGGCTTGGGGAGCTGCCGTGGGACTGCAAGGACTCGGCAGGTCTCCTCGCAGCTTTCGCATTGTATGTGGCCCCGTGAAGCGAAGGAGGCTGCAGAGCAAGCGAAACCTGTCCGGGTGCCAGCCCAAACCGCCCAGCTCGGCCTCCCTTGGCTGTCCTGGGCAGGCAGATGACCAGCTCTCGGGGGTGAGCCCGCATCGCCCGGACAAGATCCCGTCTCGGAAACCCGTCTCCTTGCGGAGGCTCTGGTGCAAGGGGGTCTTGACAAGGTGTGGGATGGTTTCGGCGGCTCAAGGTTGTGTTGGTTTTAGTTAGGTGTTCGGTGAGCGAGACCACGGGCGGCTCTTCAGCACCTTCATTCAGGGCAAGAGGAGGCTGGCCGCCGGGAGGGGTAGGGGGTCTGCACAGCCGGCCTCTGGTCGCTCGGCTTGAGGGGTGCCCAGCGGCTGGGCCTGGAAACGGGCTGCAAACTAATCCCATTTGCAGAGGTGACCTGGTGCCATGCTCTTCCTGCTAACTTCCTGGTGTACATAGGCTGAGGAGCAGATGCCGATGTCGCTTCTGCAAACGGGGCTTCGTTTCAGCCGCTCGGGCCCAAGCTCATCCCACTGCTCCTTTGCTTTCCTGTCTCCCGCTGTTTCCCATTAGTCTCCTCTCTGTCGTTCACCCTGCCTGCTTCTAGCACGTGCCGCCTTGGTGGTTACTTTTCTCCACACAGCAGAGCGTGGAGACCCAACCTAGGTCTAAAATGAGACAATTGAGCAAAAATAATCACCCGGGAATGCCGAGAGATCATGTCGGGGGCATGACTAAGAACAGCGGAAGTCTTGCAAAAGCCACTTTGCTTAGCAAACTCGAGGGGCTTGCACAGGTAGGGGTCACGTCAGAGAAGCATCTGACTTTGTGAAATGGTTAGGGGTACCCCAGGGCAAAAAGTACTAAATTGTGCATTACTCTGCAGGGGGAAGGGGGAGGCAGCAGGAGTGCAAAGCACCATTGCACAGATGGGCAGGGCGCTCGCTTGAGACTTTTTTACATGTAAAGGCAAAATAAAGTCCAGGTCCTTCCCTCCCTTCCAGTGCTGCATCCTGCAGAGGGGGTCCCCTTTGCCAGGAGGGGTTGGGTGCAGCCTCCTTGTTGCAGGGCTGAGGATGGTTGTCCCCTCGGGCATCATCAGGCTGAATGCTCAATGCAGAGCGCATTATAAACAGGTAAAGCACATAACGAGTTAACGCACGGAGGCAGAACCAAATGGCAAAACAGCAAGCCTGAACTGCTTACCAAAAAGTTAGGAGACCTGCTTAATTCTTGCTGGGTTTAGAGACGTCCTCGCTTTATCTCAAGGACTGTATAATTAAAAAACCTCCCTTGAATTATATCTTCAAGGCACTCCAGAGCTAATCCTCTGTCTCTGTTTTTGTTTTTGTTTTATTTCCTCCAGAAACATGTGAGGTGCATTGCTGGGGCAAGCGACACGTACAGGGAGCCTGGAAGTTCACCCTCCCCTTCCTCCTTTCCCCCACCCCAGGATGGATCAGAGGAAGAACTGGCCTCGGACACTGGACTCCGACGGCTGGTCAGTGGCTTTTGTCGTCTTGGTTTTGGTCCTGCTTTCCCGGAGCGTGGCCGGCACTGCCCTGTTCAACACTTTCCACTCTGAGAACAGAGACTGGACTTTTAACCACCTGACCGTCCACCGGGGCACCGGGGCTGTCTACGTCGGAGCCATCAACCGGGTTTACAAGCTCTCGGGCAACTTGACCATCTTGGTGGCCCACAAGACGGGCCCGGAGGAGGACAACAAATCCTGCTACCCGCCTCTCATCGTGCAGCCGTGCAGCGAGATCCTGACCCTCACCAACAACGTCAACAAGCTGCTGCTCATCGACTACTCGGAGAACCGGCTGCTGGCCTGCGGGAGCCTCTACCAGGGCGTCTGCAAGCTGCTGCGGCTGGATGACCTCTTCATCCTGGTGGAGCCCTCGCATAAGAAGGAGCACTACCTCTCCAGCGTCAACAAGACCGGCACCATGTACGGGGTGATCGTGCGCTCCGAGGGCGAGGACGGCAAGCTCTTCATCGGCACGGCGGTGGACGGCAAGCAGGATTACTTCCCCACCCTCTCCAGCCGCAAGCTGCCCCGGGACCCGGAGTCATCAGCCATGTTGGATTACGAGCTCCACAGCGACTTCGTCTCCTCGCTCATCAAGATCCCGTCCGACACGCTGGCCCTCGTCTCGCACTTTGACATCTTCTACATCTATGGCTTCGCCAGCGGCAACTTCGTCTACTTCCTGACTGTCCAGCCCGAGACCCCCGAGGGCGTCTCCATCAACTCGGCCAACGACCTCTTCTACACGTCCCGCATTGTCCGCCTCTGCAAGGATGACCCCAAGTTCCACTCCTACGTCTCTCTGCCCTTTGGCTGCGTCAAGGGGGACATGGAGTACCGCCTCCTGCAAGCCGCTTACCTCTCCAAGCCTGGCGACGTGCTGGCCAAGGCCCTCAACATCACGGCCCAGGAGGACGTCCTCTTTGCCATCTTCTCCAAGGGGCAAAAGCAGTACCACCAGCCCCCCGATGACTCGGCTCTGTGCGTCTTCCCCATCCGCACCATCAACACCCAGATCAAGGAGCGCCTGCAGTCCTGCTACCAGGGGGAAGGCAACCTGGAGCTCAACTGGCTGCTGGGGAAGGATGTCCAGTGCACCAAAGCAGTAAGGAAGCAGCCCTTTGCCAGGGTTGCGTTGGAGAAACGCAGCCCGTTGGCGCGGAGAGTTAATCCCCCTCCTGGCACTGCGGGGGCGTGGAAGGGGCGGGCCTGGGGGTGTGACGCACCAGGCCGGGATTCAGTAGACCGGGTTTGCCGTTCTCAGCCTTCCCTTCATGAGCCTGGGGAAGTTGCTTGATCTTTGTTCTTCAAAGATGAAACGGGGATAATAATGCTTTCTTACCTTCACCCTTCATGTTATGAGCCGTTCGGTTATTATGGTGCTGGGGACCTTACATATCTAGTTAGAGAGATGAAAGGGCACAGCTTGTTAGAAGCGTTCTGCTGTCTCCAGCTCCCGGTTCTGGCTCCAAACATCAGAGTAACCTCAGGGAAGCCTCCCGCCCCATCCCACAGCAGGAGACAGAGTACGAACGTGCTGTCGAGATAAATGCAAATGACAGTGGCGCCCTGTGCCGGTATTTAGCTGGTTTCTTAAATCTTGATTCACGTATAGATTCCTTTGGGGATGGCGTGGAAATCCTTAAAGATCCCTTCCACCGCTGTGAACTCTGTCCAGCATCTAGCGCCCTGGGACTAAGGACTCGTGGGGGTTAAATGGGGGAAACTGAGTTGCAGTGGGGTGAAGTGACTTGTGCAAAGCTGCGCAGTAAGTCAGTGGCGGAGATAGGAGCAGCCCCCTGGCTTCCTGGTTTTCAGTCCATTGCCCCGTCCTCTGCCACAGAGCCCAGGTACCAGTTAGCCCCCTTGGGGCATTTTGGGGATGAGACCGCTTGGGTGAGGCAGATGGGAATCCTGTGCTGCCACAGGCACACCTCCTGGGTGTCCAGGGGGGCAGGTGGGCACCTCGCTTTGCGGGGCAGCCAGGCTGGCACCGTTCAACAGCGTCACGTGCACACGAGGATTGTAATCAGGGGGCCTGGAGCCCGCCTGTTTGTACAAGAGGGAGGCGGCTGCTTCCCCAAAGGACCGAGTAGCACAAGGAGGAAATTGCAGCTTCCTCTCTGGGCTCCGAGTGCGGAGGCTGAGAGCAGACACCTGCATTTCCTTTGGCGAGCGCTTACGATCCTGCCTTCCCAGGGTTGTGGCAGCAACGCAGCCACTCCTGCAGGCTGCTTGCGGGTGCAAGGCAAGGGAGCGGGCACCAGCTGCCTGGTTCCCTGCCCCCTGTACAGTGCCGAAGGGGGCAGGAAAGGGTTTTGGTTTGTGAATGGGTTTTGACCTCCTGCCAAGCTCTGAGCCGGGCTGGGAGTGGGAGCATGGGTGCTTTGGGGCAGCTGAAGCCCAGCCATGTGACAGACCAGATCCTTTTGTAGTGGGGAGAAGACCCAAGTGTGGGGCAGGGGGCGAAAACTTCTGGATTTCAGAGCGGGGAGAAGCAAAATCCTTAATAAACCTGTTGGCAAAGCCGGGGATCCTCAATAGCCCCATCTGTGCTGGTTTTCCTGGCAGCCATTGGGCATTTCATCCTCAAAAGCCTGAACCCGTGCAGGTGCCATGCTCCTGGGCCTAGATAGCAAAGGGCAAGGAGCTGACGTTGTCTGGCAAGGTGGCTGAAAGAGTCCCCGGTCGTGGACGGGACCCCCTCGTGCGCTCACTCGTGGGTTAGGGATGGGCTCCCAGTGCCACAGGAGCCTGCAAGCTTGGGTCTGGACTTTGCCATTGGCCTGGTCATTCGCTCACCCCCGCTCAATGTCTTCTCTTTTTCAGCCAGTCCCAATAGACGATAACTTTTGTGGGCTCGACATTAACCAGCCCCTCGGGGGCTCCACGCCGGTGGAAGGGGTGACCCTCTTCACCACCAGCCGGGACCGCATGACCTCGGTCGCCTCGTACGTTTACAACGGCTACAGCGTGGTGTTCGTGGGGACCAAGAGCGGCAAGCTGAAGAAGGTAAGCCAGCTTCTGCGTCCCTGGAGTGACTTGCTCGGTGTCTTCTCTCCTCTCCTAATGCACTGCGTATGCCAGATTTGCGCTGCTCCCCCACTTTTTCCTACTAGGGACTTAAGAAGTGGAAGAGGATAAAACCAGAGTCTTTGGGTGTGGAAGGCACTTGAATTGGAGAGACGAAATTTCCTGCCATCGGTGGAGGAAAATGGGTGTCATTTTGCTCAGAAGCCAGAGGCTCTATGCATTAGGATAGCTCAGGCTTTTGTGGAGAGTCAAATGTTGGGGCATAGCAAAAATATCTTTTCACCTCCTTGAGAAGTGATCTCATGCAATGAGGCAGCACATTGGCGTTGCACCAAGAAATGAAAGGTTTAGAGCTTAAAAAGTCTCTCTACTCCCACCCAAAGTTGAACGTAGTTGAGGTCTTGTCATTTTTCTGTGCTTCCAGGCAGCCTGTTTCTTCAAGAATGAGTAACATTTGACCCCAGCTGTGCACCTCGGTGTTGCGTACTCTGGGCCAGCCACAGATACGTTTGCTGAGTTAGCCCACGGTTTGATTATGGGCACCGAGGAGTGCGTGACTTGGTCTGGGAACACACAGGGCTCCCAAAATTAGTTGAGCAGTCCTTTGCAATGTCTGTTTTGAATCCCGGTCTTGGGCGGCCACTTTGTTTATTTTGCATTTGCTTCTAAGTGAATTGTGGTTTGCCTCTGCGGATGGCACAACAGGAGCTAGTCTGGCACTGAGAAACTGGGTTGGATTGGAAAGAGGGGAATGTGTTCAGAGGAAAGGGAACAAAAGCAAACCAGAGAAACTGCTTTCTGCAGCAGGCTCAGACTCTCCTTGTTCTCTTTATGCATTGCCAGCAGGCTGCCTCCAGTGGGCTTGAACTGATTGTGAATGATTCCTGGTCCATGGATGTTTCTTGAGCAATTCATTGCAAGCATTTTCCATCCAAAAGCGGTGCCAGTTTGCTTAGGGCATATGGGTCACATGAGCTTGTTTTTTGGGGTTTTTTTGGCCAAATCTTCTGATGAGTGACCTGGCTGGTAGGAACATCTGCGTGTATAGCAAATTTTCACCTCAGATGCACGCATTGTTTTCAGACTCAGACCGTGCACCTAAGATTTGGTGACATCCGTCCAACCCAGGAACAGAAAGAAACAATCTCAGCAAGGACACACGCACGTGGAAGGGAATTTAATTGTTGTGGGATGACAGCACAGTGTCAGGTGTACACCCCCTCTGCAGGGGGGGCTTCCTGCCCTTGCTGTTCTCCTCCTCGCCTCCACTGAGCTGCAGCCATCGCCCCCAAAGCTCCTGTGTCCTTGTCGTCGCTGGCTGGGGGGAGA
Organism: Crocodylus siamensis; assembly: GCF_052110815.1. Taxonomy (NCBI): domain Eukaryota; kingdom Metazoa; phylum Chordata; order Crocodylia; family Crocodylidae; genus Crocodylus; species Crocodylus siamensis. The sequence goes on from NC_143407.1 coordinate 2,907,216, forward strand.
GCAATGGCAGATTTCCTTTGAACACCGCTCGGATAAAACATAGGGGCTTGCAGTTTTTCTGGGGTCATAAAATGTAGGCCTAGTTGACCTATCAACAGAGCATGAAGGTGGAGAGGTAGCCGGTCCTTTGGCTGGTGTAAATCCCCACATCAAAGGAGCCACTCGGAGTTTACACTCTGCCCTATAGAGAGCAAATATGTAAGGGCTGGAAACCTTTAACACCGGGATTGCTGAGGAGCAAAGGCTTGGTAAGGACAATGCCAGGAAGGTATCGTGTTGGCTTCATCCTAATTCACGGTCACCCAGGATGTGCTTGCATCAGGAGGACCTGTTTCTCTCCATGTCAGCTCCGGCACCACCTCTGCTCTGCAGGGAAGACTGTGAAGGTAGGAAGGCCTTGGGTATCCCCTGGTGCTGGTGACAAAGTGGCTGATTATGGCAGGACTTCTTCTTGCTGGAGGGCTGTGAATGGGTTAACTTGCTGCCTTCTGAAGCTGAGCATAAGGGCAAAGCCACATTGCTGCTGTCTGCTGGCCCTTACCTCCCACCCTTGCCATAGACCTCTGGGTGACTGATTGGCCCTGGAAGATAAAATTCTTTCCTGTTTGCATCACAAAAGCAGGGCTAGTTGCCCAAGGCAAAGAAATATCCCCTGTTCCTTTCCTCTCAAAGGAGCAGGAGGTCTTGCTGGGCCTTGTTACTGATCTCCCATCAGACTGGGCTCTTCCCTCCTCCTGATGAACAGGTTGCAAAGCCCAGCATTAAGCTGGCCAAATCCATTCATTTGGCTCTGCCTGCTGAATGAGATCCGTAGTGGTATCAGAGCATTAGCTCAGAAGCCGGGGCTTTACAATAGCATGGGAACAGACTTCTGGGCATGCGGCAGGGATCCTGTCCCGCCCTGTGGCATTAGGCCCCGGCTAGCATCTTGTTGGCCCACGATAGTCAGAAGGCGCTTGAGTCCTCCCCAGCAGGGTTGTTTTTCCCCCTGGTAATGCAGGAGCTAATGAATACCACTGCACCTTAACTACATCGTCATCATCCTTGCTATTGATTTACATGAGAGTGGCAACTCAGAGGCTCAGTTAGGACCTGAGCCCCAAATACTACCCTGTAGACAAGTAATGAGTAAGAGCATCCCTGCCTCTCCGCAGGGAACGAGGTGGGTAAGTGCAGGAGGCTGAGGTACCCAAATAACCAGGTCTGAACAGAAAAGCAGAAATCACGGTTCATTACTCATGTCCCCACTGCCAGCAGAATGATGGTTATGGTTATCCACGTATCTGTCTTGCAGGACCTCAGCCCAGCCCTTGTTTGTAGGCACAATTTTATGCTTGTCACAGTATTTGTACCTCTCTGAATCCAAACATCTGTCTTGCATCAGCTGTTTGGCAAGGCACGGAGATTTTTCAAGTAACTTAAGAAATACCCACATTTGGCAGGGGGGCTTAAAAGTGGCCCCCGGCTACCCATTCCCTATAACACCAAGGGAAGACGGGGGGGGGAAGTAATTGATTGCAGGCTGTTCTGTCTGGTGTCCTTAAGCAACAGAGAATTTGTCCCTCTACTTCCCAGAAAGATCCAAGGACAGGCAGATAGTTGGGTTGGATATCTGTATTATTTTAATCGCATCATTTCTTAATACTTATTCATCTCTGCACAAGGGCGGAACAGCGGTAAATGAAGCACTTCCCTGGCTCCTCATGAGTTACCAAGGGGTAACATCTTGAAATGTGAGCCACTCTCCCAGGTGTATCCGTCTGCGCTGCACCCCTACACGCCGCCGGGCACAGACAAAAGCTCCTGGGCATTTTGCAGCAGAAGCAATTAGACAGGCCCCCTGGACAGCAGATTGCAAACACGGTGATGTCAGGTTCCCAGCCAGCCCCTTGCTGTTTGCTGCACCGGGTGGGTGGGGGTGTGATTCACTTAAGACAGTTAAAGCAAACAGCTTGCGCCTGCATGTTGGGCATTTAATGTATTGAGCGGGCTTGCGTCCCATTAATTATGTAGGATTACAGAAGAAGTGTTCTTTCCGGCATGCTTTAATCCCTCGTGCCATTTATACAGCAGGGACCTTTTAAGCATCTACGGTTTGGATGCAAAGTAAATCTATTTCTGTTCGTTTGTTTTGCTCCATTAGCGGGAAGTGGCTGAAGCATCTCGGTGGGTGGGTGGGTGGGTGGGTGTGCATGCGAGTGTGTGGAGGAGGGGGCTTCCACTTTTACCTGTCATTTGATCTGTTAGTAAACAGGTGCTGAGAAATTTGGCTCTGGTCTCCCCTGAGTTCATTCCAGATCCCTGACAGAGTCGAGCCTTTGGTGACATCTACCTTGCCAGTGCTGCCCCTTATCCTCTCTTTATGCCTGCCTCTGCAGACCTGTCGTTTGCAGTCGCATGCGTTGCATGGTGAGGAGCAAGGGTCTCTGGGGCAGGAGGCCCCTCTTGGCAGCTTTGGAGACTGCATGTGTCTGAGTCCTCAGTGGCAGAAACCAGGGAGGGGATTATTGTGCTAATTGTAGGGGAAGGATGAGGAAGCAGAGGAACTTATCCTCCATGCACACCCAATGTGAAGGGGTCTCCAGGACCGCACTCCTGCAAAAAAAAACAAAAAAAAAGAAAGACCAAACCCAATGCACCCCCAAAACAGTCCAGCCTGCTTTCCCCATTCCCTTAATTGCAGTAATCCCAAAGAGATGCCCTACATCCGAGAACAGCTTTTGAGGTGGAGCCACCTGTGCATGGCTTACTGAGAGGCTCAAGGGCTGTTGATGTGAACTCTTGCCTGTGCCTTGTTCTGCACCCCAGCCCTTCCCTCCCCGCTTCCCCCAGACTGATTGCGCTGCCATCTGAGCAGCTCCCTCGGACCGCGCGTGGCCCATTAGGAAGCCCTGGAATGTTTATGGGAAACGCTTCCCGCTGCCAAGCTCTGGGATTTTGTTAACGGAGATGGGCCGGGGGGAAAACAAATAGCTCAGTAGAAGGGGAGGGAAGGAGGCATGTCCATTCATTTCCTCGACAGGAGCCAGGACTGCCCAGGATCTGCTTTCACAAGCGCAAATGGTCTCAAAGGAAGAAGACCCTTTCGGTTTTTCCAGGTTTCAGATGCAGCTAGATCTGGGGAAGCTTCCTGACCCACCTACAGAGCGCAGCATGGAAAATACGACCCAGAGCAGAAAAAGAGGCCAGGCAGCCTGAGCAGGAGCTGAGGGAGCAGTGGCTTGTGGTCCTGAGGTGACCGCATCTTTTATTCGGCGGGGAAGTCGGACCTCTTCCCCGACTTCTTTTGTGACTTTGGCTAAGATGTCATAGTTGTGAAAACAGTGGGCACCGGAGATGGTCAGCACTGCTGGGTATTGGACCACGGACACTTAATTTCTCCACCTGTTAAACAAGCTCATTACAGACGTGTCCACCTTGTCAAGTGTCGTGAGGCCTGTCTGTGAAAAGTGCCACATACCTGCACATGTTATGCTTCCTTAGTTGTGCTGTTACCTTGGGCCAGTAGCAACCAAAAGAGATGACCTCCCTCTAGCCAGCGGAGGGATGTAACTGGTTGTCTCAGTCTCGTCCTTCTGTTGTGCAGAGACCTCTCCAGAGGAAGGGATTTGGGGAGCTAGCTGTGAAACTTTCTCCATTTGTGTGTGCTTCTCCTGCGAGGCGCCGTGGCTCAGAGCGTCGCCGTCTCTGGTCACTGTCCTTCGTCCCGTGGGTTAGTTGCCTCTGTTTCCAGTAGTTTGCCTGCCTTTGTCTCTCTAGCTGGGCCTCTCTCCCCAAAAAGGACAAAGTCCCTAAACTCTGCACTTCCCAGCCACAATCGGTGCCCACAAGACTATGGAAACCAGCTTGCTGGAGTCGCTGAATCAACTCAGCCCGACTGCAGAAAAGGACCTGGGGGACAGGAAGCTGAGTAGGAGCCAGCAGTGTGCCCTGGTTGCCAAGAAGGCTAGTGGCATCCCGGGCTGCATCGGTAGGCGTGTTGCCGGTAGGTCCAGGGAAGTGATTCTTCCCCTCTATGCAGCACCGATGAGGCCAGGCGTGGAGCACTGGCCTCCCACTGCAGAAAGGATGTGGACAAATTGGAGAGAGTCTAGCAGAGGATGACAAAAATGGTTGAGGAGCTGGGGAACTTGACTTACGAGAAGAGGCTGAGGAAACTGGGATTACTTAGTCTGGAAAAGAGGAGGCCGAGGGGGATCGAATAGCAGCCTTCAGCTCCCTGAAGCAGGGTGAAAGAGGATGAAGCTGGACGGTTCTCAGTGGCGGCAGATGACAGAACAAGGAGCAATGGGCTCAAATTGCAGCGCGGGAAGTTTAGGTTGGATATTAGGATTAGGAAGAATTTTCTCACTATGAAGATGTAATTGGATGTGCTTGGAGCAGGGGGTCGGACTAGATGTGGCGTCCGGCGTTCCCTTCCCACCCTCGTTTTCTCTGATTCTGTGGCTGCTTTCACCGGTGGACAATTATCCCTGGCTATTTTTGACCAGACCCTTTGAACTTGATATCTAGGACAGAGCTTGTGTCTCCCACACTTGGCTGGCTCCTGCTGGTGTTAAAGTCCCTAACAGTGCTGTCCTTTCCGCTCTGTTGTGATCCCTACAGGATATCGCAAGTCCCTCAGCTCTTCACCTTCCTCCTCCCCTCTCCTTTGCCCCTGCGGGCAGCTACCACTTCAAGTGACTTTTAAAGAGAGGAGAGATTTTTTTTTTTTGGTCTCTTCTGGAGCCGAGCACTTAATGCCGCATCCCCTGTAATGAGATTGGCTCATTTCCCAGACTCCTGCTAGCAAGCTTGCTGTTTGTTTTGTTGCTTTTATGAGCCCTGCGGGGTCCTGCAAGCTGGGCATTGGGAGCTGGGGAGCATGGTCTGTGGGGAGCCTACAGCTGACACTCAGCCTGCTGTGGGAGGGGGGTTGCGACGAGCCTCACGAATGCAGGATGCCTGGCATGGAGAAGGGGATCGCTGAGAAGCGCTATTCGGCAACCGTGTGCGAGGTTTTCGTCGCGCCAGGTGGACGGGGACTTGCGACCGCTTCGTCACGTGACGCTGCACTGCTCGTATCAAGATCTCAGAGCTCGGTGATGACTTTCCCAGCCCTCCACATCTCGTAGTACCACCCTGCGTCGAGTGGGATCATTCGCACGCGAGTCGAAGGGGCTTGCTGTGTGGTTTCAGGCCGTGGGCTCCCGCTGACTGCAGGCAACGCAGTGCTCAGCGTCTCAGAGGTTCAGGCCAGTAAGCAGGTCACACTTCTGTCTTGGGAGAGATCCAGATGACCCCCAGTGGCATGTGTGTCCCTCCCCTGGTCTGACCGGCAGCCCATCCATTCTCTTCTTGGGGCTCACAAGATCTCCCTTTCCTTATGCCTAGATGGAAGTGGTGGTCCTTGACACTTTTTTTTTTTTCCCTGTGGTGGGCTCATGATGTGGGAGCAGCCTTGTTGCTTCCTATTGATCACAAGTGGGAAGAATCCCAGTAGACATAACAGGCCTAAGAGAGCAGTGAGCTTCAGCATAATCCTCAGCCCTAGGGAGGTGAATGTAGACGGGCAGACTCCAGTTGTGCCTGCTGCCCCTTTCCTTTCAAACGGCGCCAGGCCCAGAGGGTTTTGCACAAGGGCTGCCCTTGCCAAGTGTGCCATGCCTCGGCAGAAGCTCGCTGTCTGGAGCTAAGCGCTTCAGGTGGCAGGGGGGCGTCTGATCGGGCTTTCCAGTCGCACGCGAGCAGAGGTCAGTTTTAAAAGCTCTCTCTGCAGGCGTGAGTCATGGGAACACATTAAAAGGGCTGGGCACAATTGAAGCCTAACTAATTTAATCCCGCTGCATCTGGGTTTCCGGTTACACCACCCGGGCTGGCGGTTGCTCACCCTTCTTTCCACGCTTCTCCAGTTTGGTACAGCAAGCCTCATTGGGATCAAGGCTCCTTTTATTAGGGTGGGCCTCGTAGGCATTTTGCAGTGCGATGCAGCTAGTGCTGGTGGTTTGGTGGCTGCTGAGGGGGGAGGCCTTTCTGGCTGTGCGCTAGGTTGCACGCACAAGGCATGGGCGTCCTTCGCAGCTGGGGAGCATGCAGCGTCTGGGATTTTGGACCCGACTGGCAGCTTTAGCGAAGCAAAATGCAGTAAGCAAGGTTCAGCTCGCGGCGGAGTAACGGGTGGGTCCGCATCACACAATTGGCACTAGCTGCCTTCTGTGCTAGCTGTTGTATCGGGGAGGCCAAGGACTGAAGGGTCTCTGGAGAGGGGCTGCCCCTTCCTGCTGCTAGCAGCTGCCTCTCAAAGTCAGGGCTAAGGCAAGGTGTCCTACCTTGTGCCTATCCTGTGGCTGCTAGGGGGATCGGGATAGCTGCGTCTGAGCCCGACTCCTTCCACGAACGGTCAAGACCTGCCGATCCATTTGCCTGGCCGCCCTTTACCCTGGGATGCTGGAGGATGTGGGGGGGTTGAAAATGTCCTGCTAATTAACTGACAAATCTGGTTTTTCCCAAAAACTTGTGCCCGTCGTCTTCAGTATGTGTTAACACAAGTCTCATTAAATCAGCTCGCTTCTTCCCATCTATCCTCTGCATTCATCTGTGCGTGGCTAGCCTCTGGAAAGGGACCGCAGCGAAATCCGTGCCATTTAATACGTGACACATCACTCTTCTTTTTTTCACGTTGGAACCCCTTCTTCTCCTGCACACTTCCCACAATGCACTAGGACCAGCCCATTATCCCATGGATGGTTTCCAACAGACTCCTATTTTTGAGAGCCATTGTTCCCTGGGAGCTTTCTTTAAGTGCCTACAAAGCAAACGTGCTGATGAGGCCAAGACCTACTGGATAAAGCACGGGCACTCGGGAGTCTATTCTCTGAGCATCTTGGTAGTCCAAAGTCCCTTTCAAAAGGCCCCTGCTCCTGATGGGGGCAGGGGATTGTATTAAAGATTAGACCCATTCAGAAGCCTGGATTCCTGGAATAAAGCGATTTCCATCAAGCAAAATTAGAAGAGACATTAATGCAACAGTTAACAGCAACCAACTGCTGGCGGGGAATGCGTCGGCTTGCTTGTTCTGTGTTTACGGGCCTTATACAATTCCATCAATATTGATGCGTGATGGCTTTGATTTTGACACTAATCATTGCTATGAATTAAATTTGCAGCCATATAATTAGGATTGCTATTAATAGGGCCTCAAGCTACGCGCTGCTGTGCTAGTTGTCTTTTTTTTCCTGATGGAAAATGGCATCCTCAGAACTCGGCTAATGCGGTTCGCCTGGTAGGTGCTGAGACTGATGTGAAAATTATACTTTCTATATTTAAAAGGGACTTCTAATATGCATGGTTACGCTGGGCCTCCTCGTGAAGTTCCCTGATTATGGAGCACGAGAGTGCGGCCAGCGCTCCGCTTCACGTGAGCGTTGCATCTCTCTCTTAAAGCGCGTCGCTGTGCATTTGAGTGAGGGGGAATCTGAGAGCAGAAGAATACGTACCTGTTTTCAGGGTTGGAGGAGGGCTAGCACAGGCTCTTGCTTCACAATCTGTCGTTCAGCTGTCCTGCTGCTCACGATGCAAAATCTCCCTCCATCTCTTTATTTCCCCTCCATCCTGGGTCTGTTACCTTCTTTCCTTTGGGGTTGTATCCCTCACCGCTGCCTCCCCTGCTTTGGCTCAGTCAGGTGAATGGAATAACTAGGGTCGCTGCGTGGCTCGCCAGTGAGAATCAATCTTGTATTTCATCCCAAGAGGTGGTGTATCTTATTATATCTAATAAATCAGTGAAGTGCCCTTCATTCAGCTTGTCAATGGAGGACAGCGTTTGCGATCGAGGATAAATAAATGTCTCGGCACTGTCAGACATGGAAGAGCAGGTGTATTATTTTGCCATCGTGCTGTTTATAACCACCCCAAGAAAACTGAGATTCATACGACAGCCTGCAGCCGCACCACCACTGCGTGTGATCATGCCAGCTAAGTAGGGTCAGAGGTGCTTAGATGGGTGAACGCCAAGGAAGAAGTGACAATGGGGAGCGGGTGGCACTAGCGATTCCAGTAATGACATTTTCTCTGCCCACCCTTTGTCCCAGCATGGTGAAATAGTGTGTGCGTGGTGCCTCTGGAGATGCAAAAACACCTAATATCTTACTCATCATGGATCCTATCAGATTCTTTTCAGTGATGGAGCCTTTTTCCCCGGGCAGTATGGGCAACTAACTCTTGTCCGTGCCTAAATCCACACCCGGCCCTTACACTTCTGGATGTGATGGGATCCTTCACTTCTGGTCCTAGTCTTGTGTGTTATTGCTGCCCCTTGGTTTTCTGTCCCAGTTGTAGTTGCTTTTCCACGTTGCTTGTGGGGTGCTTTGGTATCTCTTGGAAGGAAAGGCACTGTGGGAACATTTTTCTTCGTGGTGCTCGGGCTCTTTGTGGTTGCACACGCCTTCGGTCGCTTTTCCCTGCGGACAGTCTGAATCCCCGACGCGCAGTGCTGCCTGTGCTCCTTTGCCGTGACGGCTGATACTCTAGTCTTGTAAAGAACAGCGATAACCGATCAGATTACCCAGTCGGGGGAAAGGCGAACTTTCAAATGTGTTGTTTCTCCTTGGTATGCGATAGTTTTATTCAGCTCGGCTGATTTAACTTGTGCCATTAGGAGGGAATAAAATCGGCCTTTCGGAATGAAACATGCACCAGAACCTGGCCTTATCTGGCTCCGGTCTGTGGATGGTGATCTTATCCTTTTAATTTACCCTTAATGATAGCCCACACACGGGCTCCGAGGCACTTCAGGAAAGAAGTGGTTGTATCAGTATGCAAGGAAGCCGCAGGGACTTCCAGCGCTTGCTGAAGAGATGAAAAGGCTCCTTCTAGAGGAGTTGCCTGGTTGTCAGTGCAGATGTAAATGTTTGTTCCTTTATCGGCCCAGTGCTTTTGAGGCCTGATTTCCAACCTGGGTGAGGCAGCCCTTTGTGTCCCTGATGGAAAACGACACGGCTTGACTTCAGTGCTCAGGTGTTTTGCCAGTCAAAAAGGTGAGTCTTTGGCCAGCATCCAGTTGTCTACGTTGAATTGCTCTGACTGTATGGCCTGAACTCGGGGAAAATCTTTCCCCTCGTCACAAACTCTCCTGCTGCACCCAGTCGCCCACCTGCCTTCTGCAGAAGGGTCATTCTCAAGTCATGGCCCTTGCAAATAAAGCCCCTGAGCTGTGCCTCTGCAGCCCCAGGCTCCCTGAGCTTTGCCAGTGTCAGCCGCCCGCAGAAGTTGGAGCCTTACTTTTTGATGAACAAGTGCATTGAGATATGTGAAAAAAAAGAGCAAAGTAGAAGGAAGCAACAATGGGTATTTTCAAGGCAAGTCAGAGCCATCGAGTCATAGTTCAGGGGAAGGCAGACTTCTCCATCTCCGCTGAAGTGGTTATAATGCTAGCAAGGAAGGCAGAGAAACTGGAGGGCTTTCGGGATAAATTGTGGTGAATTCTCTCCTCCTCTGGCTCTTGAGTTGTGGCTTTGTAAAGAGGCTGCTGAGCATTTAAAGGAGTCTCTGGGAAGCAGGGAAGGGGGAAGTAGGAGGCTGAAAACTCAGCCCTGCTTCACAACTTGCAGCCACTCAGACTGGGAGATCGAAACCCTCCTGCTTGGTGGTGTAAAGGGGTCGGCTTTTCCAGAGGTGCTCACTGCACGTAGCTTTGTACCTTCCTCTGAAGTGCTTCTTGGTCTCTTGTAGGCTAAGATCAAGCATAGGGAGTATCTGAAGTCCCGTCTAAAGAGTCTGGGATGAAGGATGCTTGCCTGTAGCATCTGGGGGCAGCCAAACCCTAAGACCTCCGGGCTGGGGCCTGCAAGTCGGCTGCCTGCCAATGGATTTGGGAGCATCGGAAGTCCCCGGGCAATAGGTGTGGGATGGAGGATGCGCGCCGGCTGTAGCATCGTATGCGGGGTTTGGAATGATTGAGTTTCCACCGGCTCAATCAATTTGGCTTTTGGAACAACTGAGTTCTGCTCAATTGATATGATTTGGAACTGATTTGGGTCATTTGACCTGGAATACAAAATATATTTAAAAAAAAAAATTGGGTACCAGCTTGCTGGAGACGGGGTGCAGGACTGGATGGGGCCTTGCTTTGACCTGGGTCAGTGATTACTGCAGTCCCATGGGTCTTTCCATCTGCCCTGCTGTTTATCAGTGTCTGGTGCCCCCGGGCCTCCTGGCCTCACCCATGGCCAGTCATTGCCCCCAACTTCCTGCTAGTGCCATTGAAACAGGCACCGTGTTATGACGGCCTTTGTTCCACAGTGGTGCTCGGGCTGCTGTTGCACAACTGGCCATGCTTTTGCCTCCTCCCTGTGGAAATCAGTTAGCTCTAGTATAATTAAAAAGGATGCTGCCAGGCTGCTCTTCATCATTTTTAAGCCCATTCTCCCTGCTGCACCCCACTTGCCATCCCATGCACTGATACTCATGCCTCTTGGATATTCAAAGCTGAACTATGTCCCCCTCTTAACCAATTTTTATTTCCTCCATTTCAGGTGATTGGTTCAGCAAAGTTCAAAGAAACTGTCAGGTTTTTCTATGGCTGGGAATAAAGTTTGCAGCAGCACACATGAGGGCAAAGGAGTTTCAAGGAGTTTTGATCCTTGTATTTCAGGGGATGGGGGCGTGTTCATGGCTCCCACTCTGGGTTGTCCTGCTCTGCCATAGCCAGGTGCATGCAATAGCAAGAAGTGTTAGCTCCTTTTTACAGGCCAGAAAAAAGGTGGATTGCTGTAAATCTGACAGCTCTTGAGGGTCTCCAGCCTGCCAACACTGCCAGGTGTCCACAGTAGAACAGGGCATGGTCTTTGGCTCAAAGTTTCACTTTTCCCCCCCCAAAATGGGAGGGACTGGTGCCACTGAAACATTTACCAGATTTACTTCCGTTTCCCCGAGTGGTTTGTTCAGGTGCGGGGAGAATTCCCAGGAAGTGGAAATGCTTTCCTCTGGATGTCTTGGAAACGAAAGGTTTGTTTCCCAGGTTCTGAAATGACTTTTTGGGTTGAAAATGCCTCTCAAGTTATTGTTCAAATAATGGTTTCCTTTAAAATTTAAATAAAGGAAAGAAGCCAGGCTGAGAACCTAAATGAAACTTTCCCAACTTTTCAGTTCATGCAGACATTGTGAAAAATTGACTCACCCCAAAAATGTGATTCTCCCTTGGCTTTTCTGGAACTGTCAGCAAGCCAAAGCATCTGTCATTCACACGGCTGTACCTACGAGTTCCTGGCTGTCTGCCACGTGTGTTTGCAGCTCCCCTTCTCTTGGCACTTCCAGCTTTTTTTCCTTTCCACGCTGGTAAGGCTGTACCCAGCTTCTTGGATTTCTGTTTCAGCATCAAGAATTTTTGCTTTTTTTAGCGTTTTTTTTTTTTTTTCCAAGGGCTCTCAGCATTCCTTTTCGAGGTCAAATCCACATGAGATCTGGTCTGTTTGTGCAGGATTTTAAATCCCTGGGTGGCAAAAACACTGTGAGAAGACCATGTTATTTTAGCCCTGTAAATGCCTCCCTAAGGCAAAAATGCCTGTGGAAAAGAACAAACGTAAATAAGAGAGGCCGAGGAATTCCAGGGCAGAGTCCTGTATGGTTTATTTGTGCATGCGCCTGGGGCGTTGGTGCGGACTCATTCGGGTCAAGAAACGATGGGAGAGATGAATGCGTGGAGCAAAGGGAGCCCTACGTGGGCAGGCTCTCGGAGGAGCTCAGCACCCAGCGCTCCCTTTGAGCACAGGAAGGGGTGTCCTGCCATCATCTCTGAGTGCAAACACTGGGGAAAATCTGTCCACTTCAGCTGGGGTATAAATTAGGCGCTAAACTCCCTTGGTGGCCACCAGAACCTCAGTGGTCATCCTAATCACGGCTGAGTGACTGCAGGGAATAGCACAAGGTGGTGAGCGCTTGCCTTGAAGGGATAAAGGTGCTCGGTTCCCCATCTGTCAGTCACGCATTAACTGATATGGATACAAGGGTAAGGGGGGGAAGACTCCCTAGCTTCCTCCTCTTCCTTCTTGCTATACCCCTTTGAACTTAGGATATGCTTCAGAGCTAGGAAACGGTGTCCCACCTCAACAGAAATATGGTCCACGTGTGTGTATGTAATAAATAAATATATGTATGTGTGTGTCTACATATGTGTATATACATATATAGTGTGTGTGCATGTACACACGCACCCTGACACACAGTCTAGCGGAAAGACTTGTTCTTCGTCTGGGTTGTTATTTTTGTAATTGCAGTGTTTGCTGATTTTCAAGAACTTAGTACAACGTATTTAGGTAAAAAATAACATGGATTTTGAAAGAACATAGTACAACGCATTTAACACTTAATATTTAACGTGCAGTGACATTTCAGGTGACATCCAAATGAATGATTTTTATTGCAGAGCTTCTTCGTAAACAATGTTTGCGGCGTTTCCTGTCGGTGCCAGTATGTACAGCCCTCTTCAACTACCAGCTCTGGAGCAAGCCATATATAACTGTCCATATGAAATGCATTGCTCCCTTAACTAGTCACTGGGAGCCCCAAAAAGGGCCAAGTGAAAAATAATGTGTCTATAATTTTCATCAGGTAGTATTCAGTGATTTTGAAAGGTTTAAAGTAGCTGGGACCACCCATTCTCAAGTTATAAGCAGGCAGATGGACATTTCATTTTGTTTGTGTGTGTGTATTCGTGTGCACGTGTGTGTGTGTGTGTGTGTGTGTGTGTGTGTTGGTGTGTGCATACATGTATCCTTGTGTGCACATATATGCACTGGTGCATGACTGCCAGCATCCCCCTGGTAGCAGCAGGGCTCTTCCTTCCCGCCGGCTGTGGGGCCTGGGTAAGCTGCAGAGGTTGGAGCAGGCAACAAGTTTTCTCCCTGCTCTAGCCCTGAAGTTGTGACTGCCCGTGGACGGCAGCTGTGTGACCACGGTCAGGCTGTGCAAAGCCACAGGTGTTTGTCACAACACTTTGAAGAGTACGTCCGTCTCTTGCTGGCGACCAGCTTGACAGGTCTTTTATGCGCAAGCTGATATCGGTACCTGGCAGGGGCATGGAAAGCCAGGGAGCACAATCCATGCGGGCATGGTGCAAAAGCAGTAGTGTGTTTGTGGCTAGACTTGCAGTTGTGCATAAGTCTGTTCAGCGGACTGGTTCCTTCTTTAATTTCTATTCATCCATTTGATGGAGTTTACTATCCATTGTCGTTACAGTTATTTTTTGCCATTGGCCAGGGCAGTGGCAGCAGTGTGCAGAGAAATGTGTAAGCCAAGGTCTAAAATATTATGGGATTTGAGACAGCAAATTCATCACTTAAACGTCTGTTTGATATTTATGGCTGTGCTAAACAGGCCCGGATTGGATGCAGCCAGTCTGTGCATTAGTACTAGTCCATTGCGCCCTTTATGATGCATGGTCTGCCCCCCTCATCCCCCCCACACACACCTTTTTATTACTGTCCTTTCATTTCTGAAGGGAGCTGCCTGAAATGGCACATGCCTACATTTCTTGGGTCTTCGGGGGGCTCTTTGCAGACAGCCCGGCACGGATAATAAACAGTGAGAGAGAAACCACAGCACGTGATGCAAAAACTCTCCGCAGCTGGAGACGGCAGGGGTCACAGTAATGTTGCCTTAGGGAAGTTCCTGGGAATATATGAATGAGGGTCGCTCACTTTTTCTAGCGGTGCAGGGGCATGGACAGGCCTGGAGCGTAGGTGCAGGAAGGGGCAGTCTTGCCCTTGGCCTGAGAAGACAGCCATGCAGCTAGGGCAGGGTCAGGACTCTTAAGCTCTGCTTCCAGTTCCACCACTGATTTATTGGTGCAACTCACCACCATATTTCATGGTGTATAAGTTGAGGTTTGGAGCCAAAATATTTCCCTTTAAATTTCCACCTCGACTTATATAGCGTATCAATACTTTTGACCGCCACCCCAACCCTGGCCCTGACCCAACCTGACTGTCACCTACCATGAGATGGCATCCCTGTCAGTGGAGGGTCCCGAGCGCGGCCTGTGGGCCTTGCCATCACTGTGGAGATGCTGCTTGGCCGGGCACCAAACCTGGCCTCATCCCCTTTCCCTGCCAGCAATGCTGCTTGGGCCACGCCAGCCAAGCGCCAAGCCCATCTCTGCCCCCAGGTGCCCGGCCTGCAGTGAGGGCATGCAGGGGCCGGTATAAGCTGACCCCATTTTTCTGATCCAGAAAGTTTGGTCGACTTATACCAGATCTACAAAAATCCTAACTTTCTGGATCAGAAAAATGGCGTCAGCTTATACACCGTGTCAAGTTGTGCATTGTGAAATATGGTAATCGTTTCCTGCCTTGGTTTACACCTGCATCAAGAGACAATAACAGTGTTCGGTGCTTTGGGAGGGCCAGTGCCTACCTCCAGAAAGGCAGGCTTTATGCCGTGGTGAAAGGAGCTGTAGGCATACGGGCAGGCTCTCAAAGTGTGAGACTCGAGATCCGGAGATGTGGTGTCACTGCCCCATCCACACTGCACACTGGGGTCCCCTGATCTGTCCAGACAACAGTTCCCCACCTGCAAAATGGGGGCACGAGGCTGCTTTTCTCCTACCTGTCTCAGCCAAGTATAAGCTCCTTGGGTCAGGGGACTCTCCTGTACAGCACTGAGCACAGAGCCCCCGCGGCACCAACCACGCTGCAAAGAGCAGTGATGGCAAACCCCAGACATCCTTCATCAAATACGGGAGTGATTCCTGGTAGGACGCAGACCTGCCTGCTGTGCAATGGGAATGCTGTTAGTACCTTATTTATAGCAGGCTTTCCATTGTTTCTCCCCGTAAGCATATCGCTAAGCTTAGGATGCCTGAAACGAGCCAGTTCCACTCTATAAAAGGCGGCCTGTTTAAAATAAATAAATAAATCTGAATGAATAATTGGCCAAGGGAGGATTTAAGATTCCTCTGACTTGCAAACAGCAAAGCCCAGATACAAACAGCCGCCTGGGCAGGCCGGGATAATTAGCAAGTGGATTGCCGAGACTTGGCTCCGTCATCGTGCTGCCTGCTCCTGCGCTGCCCCTTGCCCCCTCCCTTTGTTCTTTCCCTTCCTCTTGTTTGAGTTTATGTCTTTGCATCAAATAGATACATGCAGATGAAAGTGATGTGCATTTAAAATGAATGTACCCATCATACTGCTTGAGATGCTAGCTATTATACAGGGTGGATTTTTTTGCGGTAAGCTACTAAATTATTTATTGTGCACTGGGCTTTAATCTCATAAACCTGCCTGCAGGCCTTACGCGCATCAGCCTGAGCATTTGGTAAAGCACACAAGTCAGGCGGCACAAAGCACTCGAAGGACAGTAGGTTGTAATTGTTCATCTTACCTTGGCCTTTCCCTCCCCCTCATCAGCTCATTAAAAGCAGTTGGGCCCATGGAGCAGGTACTCATTTGGCCATCGCCACCTGTTTCGAAGTTGATTCGCCTCTGCTGCTTTGCAGAGGTCCCGAGAGCCAAGGGGCTGCGGTCGAGAGCAGCGAAACCCAGTCCCTGGAGCTGCTGGAAGTAGTGAGAGAAACGCGTGCTCTGATAAAACGAGTTCTTTTAGATGAAAGTTTATGTGCGTCTAGCAGAGGATGCTTACCCTCCTGACTAACTAGGAAGGGGTGGCTGTGTGCTAGCTAGCTGCTCTAAGTTAACATTTGGGTGACTAATGCAATATTTGCTTTTGCTGGTCTTCCTGCACCCAATAGCTTACCCGGGGGGCAAGCTTGCAGCAGGCTTTTTTCCTGCCCTGTTCTGTCTGTACCCCACAAGCTCTCCGAGAGCACAGCCAAAACTCCCACAGTGGGAAACACGCAGGCCAGCTCGCCAAAGTGGCAGGGCTTCTACCTTCACAAGTGGCCCCGCAGGCCTGGCTTCCCAGCCTCCCGTCTGATTGCTGGGCATGGTGGTCCCGAGTGCAGAGGGGTTAAACGATTGCAAATGGCCCCAGAACATTTTTAATTGGGCAGCCACCGTGAGGCAGGATCCGAGGAGCGGAGTCGCGATGTTGGCCGGACGCAGCGCTGCATCCAGGGTTGGCTCGCGCTCCCGGGCCAGAAGGAGCCACCGCTCGTGAAGTGCCACCGCTGCCTCCTGCAATGCCTCGGCCCCCTGGCGTGAGCTCATTCAGCTCGTGACAGGATTCCCGTGCGGCGGCAGGGCAGGGATGTGCCGTACATCCTCATGGAGCTCCTACTTAGCAGGCATTTCCTCTGTTTAATGGGCTGCCGGCTAGAAGTCGCGGCCGCCAAGCAGCACAGTTCCCCATCGCTGTCCTCGTTATTCTCATAAGAAACAGAGTGCAAAGAGATTGACACTACCCAAACTCTGTTCCTGGTACGTGTGAACAGCCAGGGATGGATGGGAGGATCGTGCAGCGTGTGAAAAGACTAAAAAAGCTCCACCCTCTCCATCCTTGGGGCTGACGACAAAGCTTGTAGGTACCTTTTGCCCAGTGGGTGTCTGGCACACTCGCTTCCAAAACGGGGATCTCAGCCATGACTCACACTCTCCATGTCCTAGCTGGGAACTCCCGATTGTGCCCAAGGGAAGGGTGACTTAATCGGAAGTATCGTGGTAATCCAGGAATGTATGAAATGCCTGCTGGCAGACGAGGTCCTTTCCGGAAATGTGATGTCCGTCATTAGATCAACTAGAGAGTTGGAACAATTGTTCTTTACAAGCTTTCGGGCACAAGCACCCTTCTCCAGGCATGGGGAGAGTCTGCTGGTGTTTGTGTGCTCTCTTGGGTGGAATATAGCTATAACCAGCACCCCTGAAAGGCCTGCTGTAGTCAGGCCTGAACGCTGACAATTAGCCCAACAAAGTGTTTAAGACCCAGCTGGACAAAGCCTTGGCTGGGACGATGGAGTTGGGGCTGGTCCTGCTTGGAGCAGGGGGTTGGACTAGATGAGACCTCCTGAGGTCCCTTCCAGCCCTTGTTTTCTATGATTCTGTGACTATCACTCCTTTCCCTGCCTGTTAGTTAGGGATCGCTTAGGTGGAAAACTTTTTCAGACCAAAGTGTTTTGTGTGCATACAGCATTTGTGCAGCGCCTTGCACAAGGATGTCCAGGTCCGCGACTACAGCACAGCACAGCACAGCTGGAGACCTGCTGGGTTCCCTGTCCAGTGCGAGGTGTGCGGGCATGTGAAAGGGAGAGAAAGTGAGGCACTTTTTGCATGTGTGCGGGGAGAGCCCTGCTCCTCTTGCCGGCCCTGCCACTGGGGGTAACCAGAGTGGAAAGCCAGCAGGCTCCTAAGGAGAAAGAGAAGAGTCTGGGGTTCCCACGAGCTGCATGGTTCAGAAGGAGACTGGTAGCCAGCCCGTGTCACCACCATGCTCCAGGAAACACCTTTTCTCCTAGTCCGCTGAGCATCTCCTGTCAGAAGTCACCGCCACTTGAATTAAGTGTCAGCGTTCAGCCTCGGAGGTGCCCAAACTCTCTTACTTGAAGGGATCCTCTGTGTCCCAGGCAAATGACATCACGGCCCTCTGCCTTGGCTTCCTTCATCTGTAAAGCGGTGTCTTCCCTGTGCCTCTCAAGGGAGTTGCAGCGATCGGTTGTCAGGTGGAGCTGGTGGCGCATCAGGAATGCGTAGACTGTCGCTGCTCCCGTCGCTCCCGTGGCCAGAGTCTCAGGAGGTGTAAATCAGCTCACGTCCATTGAAGTGGATGTGGCTGCATGGATTGGTACCAGATGAGAACCCGGACTGTGTTTTGAGGCCAGAAGGAACCATTAGGACTCCTGCCTAGCCCGGGGCAGAGGCTTTCGCTCTGCATTTCGGGATTCTGCCCCGCAAGCACTCTGCATTCAAGCACATCTCTCTCTCCACCCCCAAACAAGGCTGTGTTACCAGGAGAGCTGTTACTGGGACAGCTGAGATGACGACCTCCCTAGGCTCCCTCACCTGGCAGGACAGACTTGCTTGCTTTTTTTTGTTTGTTTTGTTTTTTGAAATCCAGCAAATAAAAAACACCTCTTAATTCAGAGGGATGTGGTACAAATAGAGCAGGTTCTGATTGGGGTCGGCTGATAAGGCTACTAAGAGGAGCTGTGGGGGGCAGGACCCAGACCAAACGGCATCTGTTAAGATCCCCTGCTGGATTAGGACTGACTTGGCTTTCCAGGGGGGCCCGGATTTGCAGCAAGTGATGGGGAAATAATTGCCATGAAAGTGGATAAAGGGTTTTGTTCTGTTGCAAGATTTTGTCACTGTCCCAACAATGAGGGAATTAACTGTGATTCTCTCGTGCAGCTCCCTCCTCCTTGCCCCAGCCCCAGCTCAAACCCTGGCTTTCTCTGTAGTGAAAAGCTTAGGTTATTTTTAGGGTAGGTGAGGAGAGGCACTTGAGTGATGGGGGCTGATGTTTGATGTCTGCACAGCCCTCGCCCCTCCTTGGGGCCTAAGGAGTGATACCCAGTGGAGAACCCAAATAGGCATTCAAGCCATTTGCCATCTGGGGATTATTGTGGGCTTTCCAGAGGCCGTCTGCCAAACCCGCCCGGGCTTTTGGTCCTGAGAAGAGGTGTGATTTCCCTGTTCTGTATTGAATATCAACAGGGGGTGGGGAAGGAACTTCCTTGCAGGACTGCTCCAGCCAAGGGGCAGATAGAGACCCATCCTGCAGGCCTCCTGTTGCTCCTTTATGACCGTCTTTTTATCTCTCCTGGCAAATTATTACTAATGCTGTTGCTCTTCGCTTTATGGTACAATAGGGTAAGAAGTCCCTGTCCTGGACCACAGTGCCAGGTGAGATGCAGACATGGACCAAAAGTGGTCCCTGCCTTTGGGGAAAGGTACCTTTTGAGAAGGCGGAAAGCCTGGGGTCCAGGTAGGCAGCAGCTGTACATTAGCAGAGCTCTCCTGACTTAAATGAAACTACACTGGTGATTTCCACCTGCAGATTTGGGTCTGATGCTTCTAAGTCCATGTGCTGAATCAGGACCCTACTCGGGCTTGCTTCCCTCCCCACCCACGCTCCAAGGCAGACACATAAATGAAGCTCCCTCATGCATGTGAAGTAAGCCTTTCATTAGCATTTGCCTGAGGAGCCCTCACCCAAGGGGAAAAAGAGGCTCTGGGTATTCCCAGCTGCTCGCACTCGCCCCAGCCCTCCTGGCAGGACACAGGGGTGGAGGGGGCCTCTCCCCCAGTCCCCAGGATTACTGACGTCTCCCAGATTGCAGAGAGCGCTCGGGCACCCGGTGTCATAATGACTCCCTTAGAAATTCATTACGCCACCCTCTTCCCAGCCTTGGCATCACAATGGTGTGTTTATTTTTAATTCTGTTGATCCAAGCAGCCTTGGAGAGCTCCTTGCAGCCTCCTTCTTGCTCCGGACTTGGCTCTGCCTATGTATTTTATCCATAAAAAGCCAAAGCAACCCTCCCCACCTCCCCATGGTCCACTGAGCTTCCACATTACACCCCAGCCCAGGGGCCACTAGCTCTGACTGCACATTTCCAATATTTTTCCCTCCGTGCATGCTGCAGTGAAGTAACAGGGTGTTTGATCAGGCAATGCAATGTCCTTTTCGCTCTTTCTCCCTCTCCTTGAGGCTTGCCAAGCGGAGGAGCGTGAGCAAATGGGTAGGAGTGCAGCTTCCCAGGTTCTGTTCTTTTCTCTGCAAGTGCCTAGTGGTCAGAGTAGGGAATCATAAGCTTCTGGGTCTTTCTTTTAGCTCCTAATTGCAGGACCGCTTTACTTGAATTAATACCCGTGTGCGCTGGTGTACCTGCCTCTACCATAGGGAAGTACGGCGTGTTTTGAGAGAGCAAAGTAGCCATATAATACACACAGGCAAAGGTTTGTTGGCCAGTAAGAGGCTGCCATCAGAGACCCCATTTACAAATGAGAAGCAGAATATGGCAAAGTCGATTGTGTTTGGGCCAGTGGGACTGGGAGAGGCCTTCAGGGGAGGTTGAAAAGGCCAGCAACAGGTTGGCATGCAGCTGCGGCGGGTGCTGGCTTCCTGTTGCATTGCCCTGTCCTGCTGCCTGCTGCCAGCCTTGTTGAGAGACGAGGTTCTTGGAGTAAATCTGGTATCTTTGGGTAAATCTCAGATTTACCCAAAGAACCTTGTCTGCCCGTGTCCTTAGACCAACGCGACTACAACCAACGCCCCTGAGCCTTCTCGGGAGGCACTTGCCGAGTATCTTTAAAACCCAGCATGCACCAAGCAAGGCCTTCAGTCACTGTTCACCTGGCAGACGGATGGGCTGCCAGCAAGGGGGTGCGGACCCAGCACTCTGCACACTCCTGTCCAGGATACTGCTCTCCCGTGCATCTCTGAACAGCCGGCAGCATCTCAGCTTGCATGCGGGGGTGTGCAGCTGCTCGCTTAGCCAGAGTGCAAAAAGAAGCAATTGCAGCCCTTTCACATGTGCCCCCCTCCCAAGTACTAAAACATTCAGACTTAGGCTTCCCAGTGCTACCTTGCTTTTGGAAATTGGGCGCAGGGTTGCTTGGTCACTTCAGTGCTTTTGGGGGGATTCCCTGCTGAGGGGTTTTAAGCAGGAGAAGGGTGGGTCACGGGACAGGCAGGTCTGAGTCCCTGTGCTCCCTCCCAGGCTCTCCACCCCCAGGCTCCAAACAGAAACCTGATTAATGTTGTTTCTGAGGTAGATAGTTATTTCACACCACCTGCCCCTTCCGTGAACCTGAACGAGGCTGCATTATCTTTTATTAGACCAACTAAGAAGTTGGAAAGTTTGTTTTTTTTCCTGGCAGGTTTCGGGCACAAACACCCTTCTTCAGCCGTAGAGAGTCTGCTGGTGTTGCGTGTATGAACAATTGTCTAGCCATTAAAACAAATGCAGAAATAACACCTATGTTGTAATAAATTTATTCTAATACATTTAAAATAATGCTTATCGTCTCCCATCACCGCTGATCTTCATTGCCATGCATTTGCATTTTTACAGACCTGCATTTTGCAAATTGGTTTCTATTCTACCAAGGGAGCACACAAACACCGGCAGACTCTCCCTGTGCCTGAAGAAGGGTGTTTGTGTCCGACAGCTTGCAGAGAACAATTTTCCAGCTATTGAGTTGGTCTAATAAAAGATATCTCGTTTTCTCAAAGAACCTTGTCTCGATATCCTTAGACCCGCACGGCTACAACCAACACCCCTGAATGAGGCTGTTGCTTGTGGTTCTGTCTCAGAGACTAGATGGGGCTCGCTAGACGATAAGTTGTGAATTCAGCAACGTCACCCTGGACGCCCCAGGTTGAATTAACAGTTATTTGTTATTACCATTCTCTGGAATCCCATCCAGGGTGGATCTTAACAATTGCATCTGTATATGTCTGCAGAACTTATATTTGCTCTGCCTCTGACTTGACCCAGTCCAGTCCCATGGAGGGAGAGGAACCAAGAAAGCCTTTGGCTCCTGGCGGCAGAGAAAAGGGAGTAAACTGCAGCTTGCGCCATCGCTGCTGTGAGATTCGGAGTGGGAGGGTAGGCAGCCAGCCAGCGGCGGGAGCTGGCAGTATGGAAGCTGGGCAACATCCCGCTCTGTCGCACATTGAGTTTAATGAGGGCAGTTTCATGGAGAAGTAAATGGCCCATAAGGAAATCTTGCAACAAAGCCTGATTAAGGAGGACTGCGCTGGGGAGAAGGTTCCTGTAAGCCGCTTGACTTCCGCAACGGCACGGCACTGCAGCATCTCTCCCCCGCCTAACGGCCTTCACCTCTCTGCTGTTTTTGTTGTTTGCTTCTTTTTTTTCAAATCAGGCAATTCTTTAATTATCCTGCACCCAGGTGTCTCAAGCCTTTGGATGCAGCACAAGGCCCGTTAGCTTCTTTGCGTGAAGTGGCTATCGCAAGAACGCGAGAGCCGCCGGTGCAGAGTTTTGTGGTGTTTTTGCTCTCGGAGGTTTTCGCGCCTCATTGCTCAGTCCTCTCCGTTACCTCTGCACGAAGGGGTGCCTCGGGTGGCTGTGAATGGCAGGCATTTGAGGATCTGGAAGTTCATTTTTTTTGTAAAGCACCTTCTATGTTCATTTTACCTCGGCAGGCTTTGCAGAGCACGGGCTTGTGCACAACCTGGTAGTTGGGCGGCTGTGGGTCGGCACAGCAGCTGTTCTCTGCTCACACAAGGCCTCAGCTGTGTAGAAGCTCTTTATGTGCAAGAGAATGATACGAATTTAGGCAAAATAAGATGCAAATCGAGATGAAGCCCATTGAAGCTGATGGGGTTTCTCTGGCATTAACCGGTCGTAAACGAGCAAGGAATGAGATCTTTCTTGTTCAGGGCCGTGTTTGGCGAGGGCATCTTCAGAATCGGTGGGCTGGAAAACTGGGCGACCTGCTAAAAAGCCCATGGAAGAGCTTTGAAATTGTTTGCAAGATGAAACATTGAGCCAGTAACCGGCTTCATTTGGAGGGGGAAAGCGTGTAACATCGAGACTGCAGTTATTGAGAAACCTGCGATGAGAGGCACGGAGAAGCCGAGGCGGGGCACGATCTGGGTGTTATTCCTCTAGGAGCATTAAAGAGCATCTGACGCCTTCTGGAAAAGGTTGGTAAACCCCCTCCTTTTAGACTCATTTCTGCCTCCCCAGCACAAATGGACTATTTTCTGTACGTTTACTTCTTCCTCTCTCTTCTCTGGTGCTTTTATTGTTTGGGAGAGTTGCATGAAAACAGGAATTTCTGCTCATGCAGCAGATTCCCCACATGTCGTTGCAGTTACTCAGCCCCCGAGATCTCCAGCACCCCTGGCAGCTCTGTCCTGGAAATGATTGGTTTGGTGCCTACTCGGTGTCATGGTCAGACTGACAGCTCCCCTGGAAATTGCTCTTGAATTAACCTTGTTCAGGCGGAGGCGGACGCAGTTCTGCGTATCCCCTGCTCGCCCTGCTCCTGTCACAGAAATGATGCATATTGGTTTGGATGTTTGATGCATTTGTTTACACCCTGTTAATGGGAACGGGAGCTGCTCTTCTTCTTTCAGGAGGAGAAAGAGCCCATTTAAATTCCAAGCAGGGAGGAAGATCTTCAGAGTTTCTGGAGGAGATTAACTTTGGCTGCAGTTGTATAGCAAGGGAAGGTGCAAACTTGGAAAGCGGAGATAACAACAGCAGCAAAAACAGGGCTGAGAGTGGAAAAGGGTGATAATGCAGATGACAAGAGCCTAATGCCATTTGGGGCGCACACCAGATGCAACCCAGCACGAGATGGGGAGATGACAGCGCCTCTCTCCCTAGCTCCACAATGGCCTAGATTTCGGATGTGGCGCTGGGCACCTCGGTATCAGAGAAATCCCCCACAGCTGGAGGGAACTCAGACGAGCAATAAAAGTGCTGAAGGGGCTGGAATGAAGTGTTGACAGTGAAGCGTGCATCGTTAGGCCAAGTGATGAGTAAGCAGGATGCGACAAGCGTCTTCTGCGCGGGTGCTTGAAACGTGTGCTTCCCCAAGACGAGTGGAGCGAGACCTGAGAGTATTTCTCCGAGTTGTTGTTACAGACCGAGCCCGGGAGAGCGCTCGGCGGCCATCGACTTGCAGGCGCTCGGCGCTCCTCTGCCTTTGGGAGAGGCAGGTGACTCAGCCCACCGGGCTCCGGGCGGAGATTCAGGACCCTTGGGTTTGAGTCCTGGTCAGACCTACCAAGTGACCTCAGGCAAGCCACCTAACCTCCCTGTGCCTGTTCCTTCCTGTGCCTTTTGTCCATCACCGTGAGCTCTCCCAGGCAGGGACAGTGTCTGCCTGGCATGGGAGCTACTGCTCGAACCAAATACATCGGCATAATTGGGCCCCAAAATGTTACGCTTCAAAAGGAGGAATATTCCCTGAGGAATATTTTTACTCGTAACTAGGCTCACCCTTGTCGTCTTTGCATCCTCTGCATGGATACTGTGCTGGGGAAGCATCCAGTACTGTCCCGAAGCCAGCGGGGAGGACACCTGTACTGCCAGAAGAGCCGTGCTTGAGGTTGCAGACAGCAGCAGTGTGTGTTCGTCGACCTGCCTTCCCACGTGAGGAGAAGTTTGCCGTGCTTTTACAATGAGCTGTTACGTTCTTAGAGCCCGTAGGTGTGCAATTATCCCCACTTACACACTGCGCTCCGCCTGCTGCAACAAGGATGGCTTTTCTTTTCCTTTTCTTTTTCCTTCCCTCGAAGCCTCGCTGCAAAGCTGATGCCATTTGGGCATGGGCATCGCTATTCTCCTGCCAGCTGCTTCACTTTTATTTTGGAGGCTGTTTCAGGGAGCCAGAAGGCACGAGGTATGTGCTCGTCGTCTGAGCAGCAGCAGCATAACTGCAACGATCCAGATGGATCCTGGGGATACAGCCAGCACCCTCTCAACCAGCAATACCCTGAGACCCTTCCCTGGCCATGATCTCCGGTGTCAGTGCAGACAGACTCAGTGTATTGTGCAGCAGGAGTTTGATTTCCAGCTGTTTGCAGGGAGCTGCCCCTTTGGGCTCCTAGCACCTGTTTTCTGCTGTAGGCTGGAGAGTGCAGGTGGAGAAAGAGAGGATTGCCCTTGCCCTATTCCTGGGGAGAAAGGCTCATCACCTCTGCAATGTACCTGACCTCTACGGGTGCTTAACAGACCCCATAGTCGGCTGCCGGCCCTCTGCACCCCTATCGCTGTCATCCCGCAAGGGTCTGGGTGCCCACAGATGGCAACTCAAGGTTGGGGACCACCTGGGTCCAGTCCTTTGGGCTTGCTTTCTCAGGGTAACAGCTGAGAACAGTTATCCCCCCCTGTCCAGAGGCAAGCAGCTCCTTCGCTTACTCCGGTGTGCCTCTGCTCTTGCTACAGCTTCAAGGGTGCATAGACCTTAGCTTGTGTGCAACGCAGGCCCAGCACCCATCTCAATTCGACCTGATGCATTTCTCATGTGCCCATCCCCAACGGTCTTAGGGTCTTCGAACGTATCGAGGTGCCGAATTCCCCCACCGATGGCAAGCAATGCGGTGTGGTGTGATGCATAGGATGGGACAGGTGTCACGGGATCCTGCCTGTATTCCCAGTGATTCTTGGCATTGCTTTCAAAGGGGGTCGAGTTCAGACGCTCTTCTCTGAGCCGTTAACCAGAGAGCAGCGACCGGGAGAGCCGGGCAGGAGCAGCTCTGCTGGGTTACGGAGAGGCTTGCTTGCCTGGACGTGAAAAATGACCCCCGGGGTGAAGCTTATTGTGGCTGTTGAAGGCAGGAAGGCGTCGCGCCTCTCCCTCTGGGCAGCAGGGAAGGGGGAGCAGACTCTAATATGTCAGCATTAGACCAGGATTGTCTTTTTTTCAGACCTGTAAGAGCTTTATGTTGCCCTGTAAATAAGCTGATGGCCTTATCAGGTTTACCCTTGGGGATGCGTAAAATCTAGATGTGCTAAACATGCCTTTTGCTTCTGGCTCCATTTTTTTTTTCCTCTGGTTTAATAACCCTCCTAGGGGGTAGGGGTTTGCATGCATGTGTGTTCAGCCTGCTCTTATGCAGTCGGGTCAGGCAGACACCCAGCCAGAAGGAGGGAGCCCCTGGCCTTTGAAGAAGGGGTGCTGAAGGGTGAACAACTCTACAACCTGTGCCCCTGCCACCCCCAAACCTTGGTTCAGGGGTCTCGATAGAGGCGCCCTCCCCTCAGGGACCAGCCAAGGCAAGGGAAGAGGCTGGAGTTGTGGCTGCTGGGAATATGTTCTCCGAAGCCAACAGGGTCCTCTATAAAATAGTCTAAAACCTTGTGGAGTGTAATGGAGAATTAATCACCTTTATACTTCTCTGTGCATTATCCTCAAAGGGGACTGATGTCAGACTATACCTCTCCGTTAAATCCTGGGGGGGCAGCCGAAAACAAGCAAACCAGCAACCTGAAGGACAGCGCTGATTGTCTGGTGAGGCCCAGTGGTCCCTCCTTCATCAGAGATTTTCCTGACAGCCTTATGACAGCCTTGGCATCGGGTGACTCTTGAAAGACGGTGGAAACTCCTGCTGTTTCACTGAGATCGGTTGTGCAAAGTGTGACGCTGACGTTACAGCGCTCCCGTTTCCCTCGGACTTTCTCACTTGGGGGTTGGAGAGCAGAGACAGCTGTTGCTTTTCTCTCGATTGGTTTTAGTAACCGCTGCTCCTTTTTATTGGCGGCTGAGCTTGGGAAGAGCGTTAGCAGGGGACGAAGCAGCAGAGCTGGGGTTTTACGAGGCAGAGACGGACAAATAGCAAGCACGCTAAGTTTCTGCTAGGGTCTCCGGTCAAAGTCATGCGTGGGTCTGGGTCACGGTCACGCACAGCTTTGGTGGTGGCCGGCACGGGTGGCAAAGGGAAGACCCCTGTGCTTCATGCAAAGCGCTTGGCTGTAGTGGGTCCCCTGGCCAGGGGGTGTTGATAAATCTGGCAGCAGGAGCTGGCAAAACCATGGTCTTGAGAGCGGAGTTGGCTGACTGGGCCCTGCTTGCTTCGGGAGCATGCGGTCCCTCTGCACGGCCTTTCCCTTGGGCTTCTGGGCTTCTCCTTAATCCCTTCTGGGATCCGCTGCCTCCAAGTCCCCGCTGCTTGCACAGGCCAGGCCCCCGGAGCCATTGAGTTGACCTGGGGACTCCAGTGGGATCAAAGGCAGTTTTCCTGTCTGGCCCCAAGCAGTCTGAAGTCGCAGGGGATTCACCCGCGTTACCCAAGGACACGGTTTTCCAGGCAGCCTGCCTGTGGATGGTGGCTCGGGCTTGGGGTACGCTGGCTACCTGGCACGTTCAGGAGGCTCCTTGCACATGTAAGTTAGAAGCCGTGCTCACTATTGATGGGGCGCAGGTACCACGGCCGTTTCTCTTGGTTGTCGCTCTGGGTTTGATGTCAGTGGCCATGGGACCTGGCAACCTCCTTAGCTCTGGGTGGACCACAGGGACAAGAAAGCAGTTTCAAGAGGATGCATTGGGAGGTGAGGCGGTGTCTTGTAGCTGGTCTAGTAAGGAGAGATGTTTGGGGACCAACGGGGGATGTCTGATGGGGGGCAGCTTTTGTTGGCCCAGGAGTCTGGCTTGCTGGTAGCTGACGGCAGCGACGGCACAGACCCTCTTTTTGGATCTGCAGCTGCCTGACCCCAGCTCTGGGCTTGCTCAGAGGCCTCATGTCCTGCCTTGAAGGTAAGAGGAGGAGGGTCGAATCTCCCAGCTCAACTGGGGCTGCATTGCCCACCCCCCGGCAGCAGCCACACTGCTTGCGCTGCAGCTGGCCTGTGGGAAGCAAATGCTTTGCAGGGAGGTGAAATTCCTCCCGCCCCTGCTCCTCTCACCTCTGACCCCAGCGCTTTTCTTCCTGGAGATCTCCGGGTTTCGGAGCTGACCTTTCCTGTCACGGCAGGAGGGCGGGCAAGCGGAGGGGTGAGGAAGGGCTTGAGATGAGGTGATTTCTGTCTGGGGGTGGGGGATCCTGAGTGCGGCAGTGCCACGGGGCGTGCGTGCTCTGGAGCGCGTGGGCGGCATTGGGGGTGCTCCATCAGGCAGCATCGATTTCTGATCCTCGCCGGTGCGCTTCATTCCCCAGAACGTAAAATGCAAGCGAGCGGCTGAGCTCGTTTCAAATCCGCACCACCCAATGCTTCCTCGGCCCTTGCAGCCTTGCCACGTGTGTCCTAGCCGGCTCAGCTGCCTGCAAGGGCTGGGGGCTTCTGCCACCGTGGGGCAAATAGTCTGCCAGCTCCCAGGTCTGCGGTGCCAGGACAGGGGTGCTCACTAGCGTCAGCTTTACATAGTTGTCCTGGCCAGCTGGGTTTCACGCGGCTTGCTCCTGGGGGAGCCCAGCAGAGAAACCAGATCTGCTTGGGAAGGGCTCTCCCGGCCTGAATGTGCCGTTGTTGGGCAGTTTGGCTCTGCGCGCTTTGCTTTGCTGTGTCAGTTCCTTGCACTGTGCCTAGAAACGTCCTTCGAAACAGGTGAGACGGAGCACAAAAGCACAGAGCGGGTTCCTGCTCTCATCCAGCCCAGGCAGGACCCTGATCGCGGGGTTCCCGGCTCCTCGGCATCCTCTTTCCTTCCCTCTTTTAGTGAGAAATGGCAGTGCATTTGGTGCATTCCCAGCATTTGGTGGGAAAATGCTGGCAGTGCAGGAAAGCCTTCCCCACCCGCCTCTCGGGCTGGGCGCAGCTAAAACTCCCGGCTCTCGGGGCCTGCAGTTCAGGTGCTCTCTGATGGGGACCAGCAGCTGCTCCTCCTCGCTGAAGCAGGGGCAAGGTGCTCAGGTCAGGCCCCAAATGGGGACGTCGCAAGTCATCTGGGATTACAGTTATGTCCACAGCACATCCCCAGCACTGCAGGGACCTGTACCCAGCGCGTGCCCACCGCAGTCCAGTACACGGGGGACAGAGAGCTCATGAGCCATGGGTGCGCTTCGTGGTTTGCAGCAGGAGCAGGTGGGCAGAGCGACCCTCTCCAGGAGCACCGGGAAGGGATGTAGACAGTACCCCCGGTTTCCTTGTCTGCGTGGCAAGGAGTGCGACACTTCCCAGTTTCACTGGAGGACGGAGGTTCATTTACGTCTGCAGCCAAAAAAGGTGCATTTCTGCCGCAGGGTAACTGTGGTGCTGTAAAACAAAATAACAAGCCAAGCTGAGGGCACAGCCTGAATGGCAGGGTGTACCTGCTTCCTCCTGCCTGAACTTGTCCCCCTTTCCACGGAGTCCTGAGATGCTTTTCTGCTCCCTGCAAAGCAAGGAATAGAAACCAAACACATCCACTGCGCCGGACACGCGCGCTTCTAAATATCATCTGCAGACATGCCACCCGCCTTCCCCTCCCCTTTCCGTGCATGCTCAAAGCCAAGCCTTTGTCAGGGTGGTGGCAAATCCCCCCCACAGCAGCTGTGCCCTCCTTTAGCGCGCACATGTCTCTGGGATAAGATCTGAAGAGAAGCATTTCCCTGTCCTTGGGAGAGAGGGATGATTCAGAAACCCCTGAATGGGAGAGGAGCGTAAGGAACCGGCCCGCACGTATGGACTGTCATCGGGACCCCTACCCTGAACCCTCAGTTAGGGTCTGGGGACAGGCATCTCCAGGCCCACGAGGGAAGGAGAAAGGTGGGATGCCCAACTGCTGTGTGCATGAACACGGGTCGTTTCAAAGACACGGGAGAGTGAGGCTGAGCAGCGGATGCCGATGAGCCCTGCGTGTTACCTAGGTGGTGCGACCTGGCTGTGGGTCAGAGAGAGCCACAAATCCATCATGTGCCCCCTGTCCTGTAGGAGGTTTCCTGCTGACAGCTCGTGGATGGGGCCCTTGGCTCTTTGCATCTAAATTCCCTGCCGCAGCCCTAGTGACTTTAACACGCGTGGCCTCAGGGACCCAGCAGAGAGCGCGTGGGACAGGAGCCATCGCTCCGGCACATGTGCAGGAGCTGCATCCTGAGGCCGCGGGGCTGAGCGCTGACTCTCTCCGAGCAGGCTTTAAAGGATGAATGTGAGATGGGGACGGGAAGAGCCAGGACAGTGATAGCTGCTCCCTCTGTGCCCTGTGTAAAAACTTTGTTGGCTTTTAATTTGTCCTCCCTGCTCCCTACAGCAAAACCCCCGGAGCTCATGTTATGTCAGAGGCAGACGCTTGGATATTTCAGAGTCAGAAAATAAGCAGCTTGTGTGTCCCTAAGTGACTAGGAAATATTGCAGCTACCCCTTTAAAGACAGCTGAAAGCCACTGCCTAAACTGAATATGGTAAAGCCGTTACCGCTTTTAACATCCTGTGAGCACATGCAAGACCTGGGCTGTCTCCTACTACAAGTGCATCAGCCCTGAAAGAGAGAAGCTGCCCTTTTCCTGGCAACCTCATTGCCATCCCCTGCCTGACAAAGCCCAGTCACGCCACGGCTGGCCTAACCCCTTCCTGCGACCCCGGGAGAGCAGCTGACCGGGTGCTGGTTATGGGGTTAACAGGCTCAGACTCTGACAAAACAGGGCTGGACCTGGCACTGAAAATGCCATTTTTGCATTGCCTTTGGGACTAACTCAGTCACCGCCGCATGCCGTAGCTGATCCCAGCTGCCCAGCACATTGCCCAGGGAGCGTAGAAGCCGGCCAGCCTTCGTAGCCCCAAACCAGCACTGGTGATGGGCCAAGCCCGGCTTCGGGTCTCTCCGACGATTGCTTGCTGCAATGGGGCTCTGCCTGGAAGGTGCTGGGTTGCAACTGAGCTTCAGCAAGTCTGCCCAAGCGCACGGGGATGGGGGAGCGTTCCTGTCTGCTCCCTGCCGGGTTGAGGCTCCTCCGCAGGATCCGGCCGTGCTTGTCGCCCCCCCATGCGTAGCAGCTCTCGGTGAGGAGCGCAGGTGCGGTGCAATGCCTCACCAGCTCCCCGCGCCCCCCGTGCACACGCAGGCACTGTACGAATAAAAATGCAGCGAACGTCTCCCGCACCCAGATTCGTTCTCCTATTAGGTATTTAAATGCATTCTGCTGGGTAGCAGCTTCTGCTGCCTTTTCTCTCTGCCGAATGAATAGATGTGGGAGCTGTCGTGCAGCCCTGCTTCCTGCCTTGCACGCACGACTCGAAGCAGATCAGAGCAGCTCCTCGGCCTCCTCTGCTGAGTTGGGGCAGAGGAAAAGGGGTGCACGCCTGGCGTAACCTCAGTCTCTGCAGCAGGGTATGTCTTGGTCTCGGGGCATGGCGTGTGCCTCGCATGGGCACACCACGTGCATGCGTGCCTAGTCCTGGAGGCGCCTGAGGCCGGGCACAGCTGGTCAGCCACTGGATGATGCTCTCCCTGGCAGGCAGCCGGTGCAGTTCCCCCGCCGGGGGTGCCAGGTTCGACTGCAGAGCCTCAGACACCGGGGTCCTCAGGGATGGGCTCCGTGGATGTGTTGCTGGGTCGTAAGCAGCCCACGCCGCACTGAGCCACCTCAGACCGAACAGCTGCTGAACCAAGCAGCGCTGGGAACCAGAGGGGAAGCTAAAATTAGCAGGAGCTGCCTTGGGCAAGAAGCCACCTGGGGATTGTCTAGTTTTCTCCTACCTTTCCTCTCTCTTATGTCGAGTTTGTGGGTGAAGATGAGGGATGTTCTTAGCCCTTGATGGAGCAGGATCTAATACAGGGGCTGGGGCCTTCCCCCACCTCTGCCCCAGGCCTCTACCTCTTAGCATGGTCGGTGCCCCTTGGTGCTGACCTGCAGCACCTCCCGTCACCTGAGGATGCATTGCCAACCCAGCCACTTCGGACCGATGTTTAAAAGAGCTGCCATTAAATGGGGCACCTCAAGATTGGCTTGGCCAAGCAGAGGCCTGGCTTTTGGAAGGGGCGAGCACCTGATGTGTCCGGCAAGTCGCAAGCGCTTGGCAAAGCTGGAAAGAAGGGAAGAAGGAGCCCTGCCCTCTGCACTCGAGCAGGCAGACCCCATTGCAGGTCTTGGGGCAATCGAGCCTGCCAGTCCCGAGGTGTGAGAGGGTCAAGTTCAAGCGGACTGTGTTTTCCCCTGGCTGAATCCCATAATAGGGACCCGCGCAATGTTCAAGTTTAGAAGGAGTAACTTTGCCCATGGGAGATGCATTGTTTTTTGCCCTACCTCAAGCTGTTCCATGCAACACACTTCATCCTCCAAATCTAGCATGAGTGGCAGATGTGGAAATACTGTGGCTAGTCTGGGCATGGCACCGCCTTCGCCAGGATTATTCCCTCAGCCCTTTCCCCTGGGGAGGCTTCCCCAAGACACCGCGCTGGCTGTTTTCACCGGATTGTGCAGCTGGACCCCTGGGGTTTGAAGCATTTTATGCGGCGGTAAATTCTCTTCCGGGATGATGAACCTTAATCCCAGGTGCCCATAAACCCCTGGGACATGATCTGTCTTGGTTTAGTTGCTCTTTAAAATGCCTGGCTTCCCTCATCACACACCAAAATATACAAGGAAAGACACTGTAATAAAACCGGGGCAGCTGAGTCTCAGCAGAGTGAGACAGCGTTTATAGCTTGCCAGCTCTCATCTATCACCCTGCATTGCTGCTGCTTGATGGACGTCGTGCCCTTTAATGAGTTTCTCACTGCACGGGTGTAACAAACGCAGGGTTTCATGCATGTTAAGTCACCTGCGCCCCCCCTGCCTTTGGTGGGTCAGGGTTTTGAGAGAGCTTCTCCCATCACAGTGCTGGCAACGCTCCTGATCCCTAAACGAGGAGAGAAAAAGCAAGAGAGGACTTTTTTGAGATCCCAAATGTTGGACTGGTGATGGATGGCACCATAGTCATGCCTGGAGTCCTTTCAGCAGAGGAACCTTCTTCTGAGCCATGAATTTCAGTCACTACCAGCCAGTTCAGTAGACCAGAGGTAAAATATGCCACGTTCCCTTACTCTCACCCCAAGCTAGGGTTGGAGCGTTGTTGCCGCCGCGCCTATCCTGAGCCAGTCACTCTTGGGCTCTCTTCACAATGCCATTTATACCCCTTATGAGTCATTTTCGTTGTACTGCCCAGCTTTGACCGTCTTGGTAGTGGGTGGCTTGACCTCTCGACTCCCGACTGTCACGTCCCAATGCCCCTGTGAGGTCTGCTGGGAATGTGGACCTCTTTATCGTGAACTTGTGGCCACCTCCAAACTCACTGGGGGGGACAGCAAGAAGTAGGGGATGCTCTGTTTACCTGGCTTCCCATGGGGGTAACTAGAAACAATGGCCACAAGCTGGAAGAGAGCAAATTTAGACAGGACATGAGGAAAAAATTCTTTACAGCGAGGGTTGCCAAAATATGGAATACGCTTCCAAGGGAGGTGGTGCTGTCCCCTTCCCTGGAGGTACTTAAGAGGAGATTGGACAAACACAGGGCAGGGGGCAGGAAATGATTCCCCCTCAATGATCTAATAGGTCCCTGCCAACCCTAAAATCTATGAATCGGTACCTCTGGTCCTGGATGAATTTGTGCAGAGGGGCTGAGTAGACCTGATTCTTCCTTAGCTGGTCTCATCTACCTTATTGCATGAGAAGAGCCTAAGTCTCGGTTTGAATCGGTGTTTCCCATGTGTCTTGAGAATGGCAGTCTCTGTACATGAAATACTCCGTTGAAACTCAAGGTGTATTTTAAAAGCCTGGAAAATTCAGCATCTTCCGCTTGAATCCATTGTTCTGTCCTGCCCTGTCTCCTCCTTAATGGAGACTTTCTTAGAAACGCGCAGGTTAAAAGTTTAAAAGCTTAAGGTTTCATTCATAATTCACTTCTCAATGAAGCTTTGATTCTTCCCAGGGAGAAAGGAGCCTTTATCTCCAGTGCACGCTGATAGGGTTACCACACCGCTGGAGCTAAGGGTCTCTGTGGCTTTCCTTTATAAGATCCTCTTTTCAGAGGCAGGGAACAGAGGGTAGCTCCCAGGGGTTGGTGATGGGAGGGAGAAACCTCTCCATCTTGGACCCTGGTCTTGCATGTGGCTCAGGTCAGTAGTCACCAAAACTCATTACTATCTGAGGCCTGTTCAGTGGCCTGTGAAAAAGATGTACTAGCTCTCGGTCCAAGTACCATAGCAGGCAAGCGTCTGCATCCCAGGGACCAGCTCCCTCTCCACCTGTGAGGGCTCTGCAAGGCGACGGCTGGCTGCACCAGTCGGAAGCAACTGGACTTTGCAGAGTGGGCCTCACTTGTACCCGTGTGAACATTTTCCCAAAGTGGGTAAAGCCTCATCAGGCCTGCTGTAGCAGTGGGGAAACTGAGGCAGGGAGCAGTGGACAGAGAGTCAGTGGCAGACCTAGAAAGTTCTGCCGGTTGTTACAGGGTCCAAAAAGTTAAAGAGGATCATGCATGTAATCTCTGAAATCAGTACCAACCCCCTGCCCCCTTCTTCCCACCACCTCCTCCTGCCCCTCTGCCGTCTCCAGTGCTAAGTGACCAAGTCTGCAGCTCTGGGAGGTGGCTTTATACAGCAGTGCCAAGAGGGCATGTCTTGTGGTGGAGCCCGGATCAGTGCTCGGGAAGCTCAGCCATCACCTGCCCTAGGTCCCTCCAGGGCAGGGCTGCGGTATGCTGTGTATAAAGGAAGCTGGCAATGGAGCTGCCACCCTTTTTTCCTTTAAAAAGCATCCTATGCAGGCACCTGGGCAGGATAAGGCCTCGGAAGCTAGTTTGGCTGGGCGTGTTTAATGCAGAGAAGAGCGGGGAGCTCGTGAATTGCAAACCAAGCCCAGAGCTTTCTGAAAGCATGAAAACAGGGTGTGGAAAGTCTGGGGCAAAATGGCATGGCCTCTGGGTGAGGTCCCTTGGGCAAAAGGGTGGTCAGGGCAGGGGCTCTAGCAGTGGCAATGCTAGGATCAGTGTGGGCTGGCAGGGCTTTTCCTCAGCCTGCTGCTCTACCCCTTAAGCCCCTGGGAGGGCAGTGTCAGGGCAGGGAGCCTTGGGCCTGCTCCTTAGCAGCCACCCCAGGCCTAGCAGCCTGCCCTGTGACACTCAGCTGTGGCTTCTCCTCCTGTCAGGAGACCATTTCCCCCTGCCATCCTGTAGATCTCTGGCACCCTGCCTTTCCCTTGCTGCTCCCAGGTGGTCCCCACATCTCCTTGACCCATGTCCAGGTGATTCCCCACATCCCCTCCTCCATCTTCGCCAGCAGCAGGCCCTTTCGTCTCTGCTTCATGTCCCTGACGTGCCCCCGTGGTCTTCGGGTGGGATGCCATTAAGGGCCACGGGTCTGAGCGGGGGCAGCTGTTCCCTGCCTGGTGAGCGCCGCGCCGGTCTCAGTCTCGAGGTGGGTAGGAGGGTGAGAGGCTTGTGCTCCCTTGCCTTCCCTCCCCAGTGCTTTTCATACCGGGTTGAATTCGTTCAAGATCTAATCTGGTGAGATGGATTTTTTTTCTCTCTCTCTCTCGCTCTCTCTTTCTTAAGCGAACATAAATATCTGTGTGCAGCAGCGGCTGGGAACCAGAGGGGCCCGGAGCGTGCTTGGCGGGCGCCTCAGCGGTGGGGATTGGGTTGCAGCCGTAGAAATCTCTCCACGCTGTGTGGTTGGTTTTGCTCTGCCGTGTGGTCTGGCCTCAAAGCACGGGATGTTCCCTGCCCAGATCAAAGACGTTGTCTCGGGCACGCCTCTGCGTTTTCCTGCCCGCGACCTCCCCTTTTCAGCCTTCTGTGCTTTGAACTGGGAAGGCAGCGGATTTATGCTCTGGCCATTTACCTCTAAGGGACTTGACTAAACTCTCTGTAGCAGATCCGATAAGTTTGCTGCTCTCCACCGCGTAGATGCGGTTAGCAGGTAGAGACACCCTGGGCAGGTTGGGTAGAGCAGGATGTTGAACCCAGGGCAAGAACAGCAGCAGCGGGCTGGGATCGAGGGGCGTCAACAGAGCTGCCCATGCATGCTAAGGCAGCCTGAGCCTGGGGCGCGGAGGTGGGGGGCAGTGGGTCAGCAATGAGGCGCTTTTGCAGAGCTGTGGGGGGGCTTCCAGGTGTACTGGAGGGGCATGAGCTTTGCAGCATGGTCTGCGGTTGTATAGATTCGGGCCAATCTGTATCTGTGGGATAGTGGGAGCGATTTCCAGAGTCCAGCTGGAGCATGTGGGTCACCAGCAGCGCCATCTCCAGCCTGCCCCCTCCCCTGCTGCTTGGGCCAGCTCTGCTCTCTGAGCGGTTACGGTGCATGGCAGAGCTCCTCGGTAGGATCGTGCGGCCTGGGGCGCTCCGGTTTGACTCCGGCCCCAGCTGGAACAGTGGAGATTACAGCAGAACCGGCCTGGGCTGGCAGATGCTGCGTCAGCTGATCTCCTTGGCTTTAGCGTGCTGCCGTGAGCCCTCTAACCCATTCCTTCAGTAATTCCAGGGGTCGGGTTGATAATGACGGAATTAATTTAATTCTCCCACCCTTGCCCCCTGTTCCTCGTGCAGCTGGTCCAGGCCTGTTCATCTGTTCGTGTTTTTATTGGCACAGTTCAGCCTAAAGCTCATGAAATTCCTGGCCGTCCGGGTTTTTGTGCGAGAGTCCTCCTTGTGGACAGCCTGGGCATCGCTCTCATCTCCAGCTGTACCATCTTGCTTTGGGTGCGCATCTACATGTGCACTTTAATGCGCATTAGCTGATTTTAATGCTCATTAAAGCATCATTAAAAAAAACCAAACATGCTCTTTAGTCGATATGCATTAATATAGGCTAATGCACATTTTCTTAGTACCTCACAACGGAGGTACTAGATTTAATGTGCGTTAACTAAAGTACATTAATACACCTGTAGAGGCAACCCGGGTGTAGTCAGTTGAGCACAGTTAGAATCGGCGGGGCCACGGATGGGGATCTGCCGCCGCGCTGGGAGAACGTGACGTTTCATAGTTTCATAGTTTCTAGGGTCGGAAGGGACCTGAGCAGATCATCGAGTCCGACCCCCTGCCATGGCAGGAAAGAGTACTGGGGTCAGACGACCCCAGCAAGGTGTTCATCCAAATGTTGACCGACTAGGAGGCATGCTTTCCTTCTGAGCCATGGATATTTTCCTTCGTAGGCTGGTGTGAGATGTGGAGCTGCTTTGGGAGGGTTAAAGCAGAAGGCCTGGCCTCTTGTGGCCACTGAAGACCCCACCGTACTGTGCAGCCATGGGCTCCAGCCCTACCCAAATTCTAACCTGGTTGATGATACCCTCCTTTAGATTCCTCCTACTATTCCTCATGCCCTGCACATTTGCGTAGGGTTGCCATGTGTTATTAAATTGCTTTTATTGCAGCAGCTTTGTCTAGACCCAGGTTTAAGGGATGATGCTAGTTGTGCTCCTGCCAGGCTCTTACTGTGTAGTTGTCCACACAAGCATCTTTAAATGCCTTGCCTCCACTCATCTTCTGAAACATGTTAATGGATATCAGCTGATCTGTGCCACCATCCCCCTTAAACCTCTGTCATGACGAGTCCCAGAACTGGTTGCATCTCGGAGATCAATCCACTAATTGCAGTATGGGCATGTTTTGTGTTGCGTTGCAAGATCCTCGGGACTCTATTCTGTACACATGCGTTGCTGCTATTACAGTTCTGGAAGCTGTCTGCACTTGGAAGAAATATTTAAACCCTTCTCCGGGTACTTGGGCAACAGATATGGCCAGTTCCCCATACTGTGCTAAGCCAGTCAAGGATCAGGGCCTCATTATATTTGCATACATGCAATAAAAAGTATGCAAGGCATTCACCCCTCTATACTCACAGGGTGTCACGTTGCTAAAATTTTGCTCACCGCTTTGCAAAGTCAGCCCCCAAGGTCCAACTCGGGCTTCCAAAGGGACCAATCTGGCAGTGCTGGAAGGCGGACAGCAGCACCACGTGCACTGGGCTAAAGCTGAGCTGTGGGAGGGAGAGCGCTTCCAGCCCACCCTCGGTGACAGCCTCCCGATCCGTGGGTACGAGCAGCGTGACTCAAGCACCTTCGAGGCGATCCAATTCTTGTAGCATTCCTGCTGTTCGGCGTAGTTTAAAAATTGCACAGCACAGGAAACGTACTACACGCTTCAACAGCCGCCTCCACAGTGAAAAAGCTTCAGGATCATCGATCTGGCATGACAGCTTGTTTCCAAACGTGGGGCGTGCGCGGGCCTTTGAAATGCAGACGCACGTTATTTTGGCTTCGGTTTCATGGCTGTGGGCTTTCTCCCTCCCTGCAACCTGGTGGACTCAGATCCCCACCAGACAACTCTGGCTTTCAGGCACCAAGAGCCTGGTGAGGATGAATACTCTGTTGCTAGGATGATGGACCTCTGAAGTGCAAAAGTGTGTTTTCTCCCACACCTTTCTCTCTTTCCTTCCTCCTTATGCAGAGGGGGGAAGGGCCCAGAGCCTGTTAGCATCCTCCGTGGATCCAGCTTGCATTGAACGGGCGCTCGCTGGAGAGGCCTCGAGTCCATCAGCGCTACAAAGCGCCGCACGAAGATGAACAGCAGAGCTTGGCTTCCCCAGATCTCGGATTAAATGCTGCAGGCAACAGAGGCTGGAGGCAGCCAAGAGCGCACCCTGCCACTTCACTCCTCATCCGACAACACGTTGCTCTCCCAGCGACAGCCCGATGCATCGCTGTTGGATTCACTTCGGTTACCTGCAGCAGGGAAAGTTGCGCGGGGCAGAGCAGGATGGTGCCATACCTGGGTCTGCGGCGGAGGGAAAGGAGCAGGCACGAGGAATGCTTTCTAACCGTGATGTAGTTTGGGGGTGCTGGCTATGGCTGTGTTGGTCTAAGGACATTGGCAGACAAGGTGCTTTTGGGGAAACGGCATCACATTTACCCAAAGCACCTTGTCTTTATTCAGGACGCAGAAATCTTGTGTCATGGTTAGACATCTCCCTCAGCAGCAACACAGGCCGTGAGTATAAGGCAAGTCTTTTCCTGTTTAAGAGAACATCTTTTTCAGGTGCACTGGCCCAAATTTTAGAGTTTTCTCTCGCAAAGAATCTTTGCCAAGCCTAATGCCCAATACAATTGCTCTCATGAGGTTTGAAGGACTGTGTCAACTTAAAAAAAAAAACAACCCAGCCGTTTTCTCTGCAAAACTATTGCTTACTAGGCTACAGACAACACCTGCAATCGAAGGAGACTGGGGAATACAGATTTCTCTCTGGTTTTTTTGACAGCACTTTGTGTAGAGATGGTTCCCTCTGGTGCCAGTTCAGATCCATTCAACAAGGCTGTGGCATGACAAGCCGTACGAGAGTTACGGGGTACAAGGAAAAAGCAGAGGCTCTCACGTGTGCGGGGGGCAGACAGACCTGTGTTCGATAGGGCCCCACCATACCATCTCCTTTGTCACCAGTGTCTGTGCTGGGCCTTTTGCAGAGTGACAGGAGACAGAAAACGGTTTCTAAAAATAGGGGAGCGTGACTGTAAACTCAGGTCAAGATGGAGGGGGGAGGCAGGGATGCAACTCTGGCTTGAGACGAGTCTAAAGTCATTTGGGGTTTGTTGTTGAGGGGGTTTTAAGTGAGTAGATGGCATAGTGCTAGGCCTCTAAGTCCAACTGGAGCCACATTGCACCAGCACTTCAGAACCAAAAAGCAAAATTGACGGGGGCGTCAGGTCTGCTGAAGCCAAGGGAGCGTATGTAATATTCAGCCTCAAGGGCTGGGGTGACTTATTTTTGGAGCTGTGTCCCTCTGAGGAGGAGCAGCCACCCTGGCCCATGCCTCACTCCACCAAGGCGGGGGAGAGGTGAGGCTCAGGTGGGCTGTGACCTGCCTGGGGTATGGGTACAGGTGTATGAATGGAGTATGAATGCAGCGGTATGGGGTTTGGGGCTATAGGGTACGAATGCAGCTGTATATCAGCATGGTCCAACAAGGTGCCGGCGTGGGGCTTGAACCCGCATCCCAGGACCCGCACAGGTGTGGCTCTGATTTGTATTCATTCCCAGAGTGAGTCCTGCAGTTCCCTCGGGCTGGGATGCGTTGCACTTAAAAACAGGTTTTTAAACCTAGTGCTCTAAGAATTGACCCAACATTCGGGTGATGAATAGCAGAAAGGCTTGCTTTAATAACTACCAACAAGCTATAAAACTAAATGACAGAAAAAAGACTCTTTCCCAATACAAAATGAGCTATTAGTCTTTGTATTATCTGAGCTGCAAAGAGATCTTTACCCAATGCAGGCAGGAAGTAGTTCTTGTACAGCCTTACGGCGGGGATCCTTCGCTTGTTGGCTGAGTGGCAGGACAGCTGCTTCTTGCTCTTCCCTGGACCGCACACACCTCGCTAGCACTTCCATCTTGCTTTATACCATTTAGTTATATAGCTTCAAAGCACTTTTCCTTGATAGTTGGCTGGCTAAAGTCTGAACCAAACAGAAGCCACGCAATTTAACTGTTGTAATATGATGGTCACCCTTTTCCTTCCTGTTTTTGGATTTGTCTAGGTGTGAAGACTGTGTTTTATGTGTGGTGATGGGTCTTGCATGGTCAAAGAGGATACCCAGAGGCATCGGTTACCAGACCTGTCTTTGGGTATTTGTTCATCAGTGGGGTAGATTTGCAATAGCCTGTACCAGTGATGGTCTATTTACAAAACTCCAGACATAAGATGAACTATCGAGACATTTGTAATTCCTCAAAATAGGCATCCAATGCCTAAGCTATGTGAGGATGTCACGTACAAGACATTTCTCCTGTACTCAATGCACCTTTTACAGGTTTTGCTTGAAATATGTATTTAGTCTTTTGTGTTCTTTGGTTACTAGTTCAATTGAACTGTGCATGTAGCTTCCTTGCCTTCTCTAGTTAGACTGGTTTAGCTTTTCTTTGGCTTTCTTAGCTTGGAAATATGCATGATGAGCATGTCAGGTGTCTGCCAACAATTTTAACCATCACTTTTATTATCGTATGGCATAGGTCTGGTATTGGGTACCTCAGACTCCCTGTCTCCATGCCTAATAGGTTGCAAGCCATTAGCGGAGTTCAATTTTCTTGTGGCAGTCTTGTCACCACATCCCAGTCTTGTATTTTTGTGCAAGAGAGACGGTCCAAGTTTTCACAGTTTTCACGTGCGGTAGGATGTTTCAGATGTCCAGAGAGATGCGTACATAGCTCCCTGGATGCAGAGGCCAGCCGGCCCAGCGCGTGGTTGAACTCAGCAGGAGCCGTTAGTCCGGTGCAGTGTCCCGCTGTTGCTTCGGGATCTGTCTTTGGGGTCTGGGCTGCCCTCCCCAGGACCTCTCTGCTAAGGGAGGGCCGGCTGCATGGTATGGTTGGAAACGACAGATGCTACCTCTGTAAATGGGAGCACACACTTGAGACGCCCTTTAAAACTGAAGCGCGCGTGGTAACCTAGCCGTGTATTAGCACTGGAAGTTGCAGCTTCTCTGCTCCGAAGTGCTCTTGTCTGTGGGTGGCTGTGTGTTTTATTCCTCTCTTTGCCTGTTTCAGATTAAAACAAACACTGTTGCGTGTCAACTTGTCAATCACTCCAGGCCTAATCTCTAAAAATAATCTCTTCTGAACCCCCTCCTCTTGTCTCCCTCCCTCCCCGCCCTTAATAACTGCTTTGAAAAATGCCGGCTTTGGTTTAAAGTTCCTTTTGCTTTTTCTTGTGGTTTGCAAAGATCGCAACTGGTGCATTGTGTCTTTAAGGGAAAGAAAAGAGGTACTGAAAAATTATTGGCCGGGGGCTGGGGGTGGAGGTTGGGGGGAGACGGAAAAAAAACAACGCTCCATGTTATTAGAAAAAATCATTTGACTATCAGCCTCCGGCAGCCTAGTGGTGCTGAGAACAATTTACCTGTCAGCATCTATCAGGATGGGAAAGTTGGAAAAACAATGCCATCTCTATGGAGGGGAGTGTGGGGGTGAGGGAGGAGGAGGTGAATAGCTAATGAGAGTTGTGCTGTATTCTTCCCGCAGTCAAATAGCAGGGAGGGGAGCCTGCAGTTGGGGTTTAGCCTGCCTTTGGCTGCTTGCATTCAGCAGATCTAAGCAAAGGGCGTCCGGCTTAGGGCTGGGGAGGCCTCTGAGATCACAGCAAAGAAAATGCAGGGATTTAAAAGATCATGACTGTCTAAAGAAGGGCTGGTAGCCTTTTGTGGTAGCTGTTGCTCCCTGCCCCTCCAGCTGATGTTGCCTCCCCTTGTCTCAGCCTCAAGCATCCCTCTTCTTCCAGCAGACCACCTCCCTAATCCCTCCCTCTGTCCTCCTGGGCATTGCTTTGGATGGCAGTCTGGAAACTGCCAGTGTGCCAAGAGTTAAGCGCACCCAAAACATCCCAACCTGTCTCTTAAGGATGAAATATGAAACCTCCTGCGAGTAAAAGCCCATTAGGGAAAAGGATATTTCACCCATGAAAGAGACCTTCATAAGTCACTGATGTGGTACCTCTGAATTATGGGCTTTTGCCACTTGAAAAAGACACATCAGCTTCACCCTTCACAGGGGTGAGCAGCCCAGAGAGGATTGTAGCTCACCTTCCTCTGGTCCCCCAGATGCAGTAGGCGTCCCTGTTAATTAATGTCACATCTTCCTGGCTGAGGAGGAAGCTAAATTTGTACTGCTAGCGAGGTGACTTGTTATTACCTGCGCCCTGGACAGGAGCTCTTGACCCAAACCCAATCAAACAACAAAAAAGCAGTAATAAAATCCATGAGTACATCCTAGCTGGATTAATTACGGGGTGTAAAAATAACTTGTCACAATCTAGGCTGCACGAGCCTTCTGCCAAGCGCCTCTGCACAAAATGGGAAGCAGTATCAACCCCGGCATCTCTCTGAGGTTTAAAGGGGGCGGAAGGGGACTGCAGATGGAGGAACAGGCTGCACCCTGTGGGCATTATTAGAGAAGTGCCTTATTAAGTGCATTATTAAGGGATGAGGCTGAGCATCTTGTGTGCTAGGAGCTGTACAAACATGAGCCTGTCCTGCCCCAAAAGCCAGGAAGTGAGGGACAGGCAGGAAGGGATTTATTCAACTTGGAAAAAAAAGAGCCTATGGCAGGAATAGCAAGTGAACCCAAATCTCCAGTCCCGGGTCCAATGTGGGAGTGCTTACCTGTACCAAACTGGCCGAGGTGCCCTAGCCTCAGTACATCGCTCCTGGCCGATGCAGAACTGGGCTGTGTGCTCTCCTGTTTCCAGTCCCTGCAGGGAGATGGCATGCCAGGAGGGTGGCCTCCAAGGCAGGCTCTGCACAAATGCCCATGAGCTCTCTGGAGACCAGCATATGCCAGAGGTTTGCATAACTATTAGCTTCATTTTTTCTGAGAGAGGCCCAGCTTTGGTAATGAAGCAGCTGTACCTTTAAGGGGATGCAACTACTGAGCTCCCTGTCAGCTGAGAAGATGCAGCTCTGCAACCCCTGTCAGCATCTGTTGTCAGCGGTGCCTCGCTCAAACTTTCCATGCGACTTGTCCTGTGAGATTCGATCTGACACGCACACAGCAGCAGGGCTCTGGTCCTCACCAGCCTGCCCTGACTGCACCGAGTGCGCCC
Organism: Crocodylus siamensis; assembly: GCF_052110815.1. Classification (NCBI taxonomy): domain Eukaryota; kingdom Metazoa; phylum Chordata; order Crocodylia; family Crocodylidae; genus Crocodylus; species Crocodylus siamensis. The sequence continues at coordinate 2,950,042 of NC_143407.1, forward strand.
TGTGGGCATCTCTGTCCGCTTTGTTATTGGCGTCTTCAGCGGGGCTGCCAGGCAAAAAGACCTGAAAGGTTTGTGAGCCGAGGCTGACAGGTAGCAATAGAGCTCGGCACCAGACAGCCACCCCCAAAATCATGCTGAGACCCGGATTCTCCATGCTCAGTGCCACCAGCTCCTTTGCTTGTCTGGCCAGGAGAATTTCTTCTCCTAATGGGGATTGTCTGGTCCTAATAACTCGCAGGATGTTTCACACCACCAGCAGCCTCATCCTGAGTTTGATAAGAGGCTTTGCTCGCGTACGGGCTGGTGCCTAAAGGCTCCCCTTTGGGTCTCTCCATTTATTTCTTGCACAGTGATCTGCAGGTCGTTACCCAGGATAGCCCTTCTAATGCCACGCGTGCGTCATTCCCTAGCATGCTCTACCAATGGCATTTCCGACGCGTGCTTACGGCAGCGGCATCAATGTGACATACAAGTTTTAGAGGCAGCAAGGGAGTCCACAGCAGTGCGAGTTGCACTGCTTCTCCGTGTTCCCCGGGAAACAGCGGGGGTGTGGATTTGAGCTTGGAGCTGGTTTCTCAGCCGTGCTGTAGCCTGAGCTCTGAGAGTAGGTGGGGATGCACTTGCTCTTGGATAGACAGCATCCTTTTCACAAGAGCGGGATGAGTTACAGCTTGTGAACTCAATCTCATTTACAAGCAGGTACATGATTTCAACAAAAAAAAAAAAAAAAAAAGTTACTTTTAAGAAAGGACAGCACGTTAATTTAACTAGGATGGATGGCTCTGCGCTCCTGAGTTTGCAGCTCCTTGCAGCACACTTGATTATTATTCTTTTAAATCAATGTTCCCCCTTTACTAAACATGCACGCAGTAGTACACAGGCTCTCTTGCCTGAGCATGCAGTCATTATCCCAGGATTGTCGCACTCCTACCTGGCTATGGGTAGTGCTGCTTGTACGGCTGATGAAATACTAACGGGTGATTTGTGCACAGCTCCTGCTGGGGCTGGGCCCGGTATATCAGGACAGGAACCGGCTGGGGGTTGTAGTGGCAGCTTAGGCATCTGGGACGCATCAGTCTGCAGATGAAATTGGAGCTTAGGGGAGCGACCCTGGTTTGGATTACAGTAAAATCCCAGAACGTACCAATTCTGTTTAATCTTAGACGCTGTTGTTGCCCGAGTGTGGTTTTTACAGGGGGAAGATGATTTTACAGACGTTTCAAATATCCCCTGAGAACTTGCCCCACATCAGGTTTCCACTGCCCTGATAAGAACAGCATGTCGCTGGTACCATTCCCCCTGCTTGCTTTGTGTCTGCCTTTGCCTTCTCCTCCTGTTCGCTCCTCCCAGCTATTTCTGGTTAGTAGGGAGAGTGCTACAGCTCACAGATGGAGAGCTGGAGCAGCTAATTAGTTCCAGGGCTTGGAAGAAAGAGTTCGTTGGCCAGTTGCATTTATCTTCTCACTCAAATGGATTGGAGAATTCAGCATAAGGAACATATTTTAGGCCCATTTAGATGCTTTTTGGACAATGGAGACGTGGCTGTTTCTGAAATCTGGGGCCGGGGAGAGGTCAGAACAGTAATATCAACTGGATTGTTAAATAATCTGTGTGTGTTAAGGGTAAAACATCGTCATTAACCCATGTTCTTGGTATACCGCGTTCTAGCTGGGGCTTGTTAGTGCTCCGGAGGAAGGCAGGCTCTTGCCTTGGCTCATTACCTCCTCAGACGTCCAGTCTCGGAGGTTTTCCTGAGGGCTGCGTGTTCCAGCGCACGCGGATCAATAGATGGCTGTAGAAGAGACCAGGGTGTTCTCCGATCACAGCATTGCCATTAGTTGCAATCAGGACAGCCTTGGACCCTGTGGGTATGATGGAGCCCCATCCAGGTTGTCACTGCTGTAGTTGTATTTTAGTTCATTTGCCCCCAGGCTCAAGAGTTGGCCCTGCCGGAGACGTGGCACCAGGCCTGATGTATGATGAGAATCCCCCTTTCCTGTGTTGCTCCAGGTGTTGAGAGGGAACATAACCTGCCAGACCATTTGGATAGGAAATCCCACCCAAAGCGTTTCTGACAGACCCCCAGCAGGTTTAAATACAGGACCTGCAAGGAGCTGACCATTTAAACAGTACCCTTCCCTGGGCCACCTGCTTCTGAAACTCGTTGCCTGCCCCTGCCCTGATCTGGGGACCCAGGAACCACAAACATGAGCTAACTGGCAGCTAACAGACACCCCAGCTTCTCTGTTTCATCGGCTGCTCTAGTTCACACGATTCAGACTCATCGGGAGATATGATTTGCATTCTTTATGGCCGAGCAAAAGCACAGTGAAATCTCTGCTCCCCTTTGGGGGAAGATTACATGAGATTGCAGAGTGAGTGGCAGGGAAATTGCTTGAAATTATACCTATCACGCCGTGCGTGTGGGTGCGCGCGCACAAGCATGTGTATGTGCATGTGTGCGTATGCCTGGTGGAGAGGCTCAGCAGGAATGGCTTGGAGACAGAAGTCTGCCAGAGAGATAGGGTGGGTGGGTGCTGAAAGGATGTACCCGAGGGAGGCAGGCATGTGTGATATGGGATTGCTGGGGAAGATGCTCCCTGCTTCAGCCAAGGAGAGCTAATGTGAGACGTGGAGTGCTAGGTGCGATCCAGAGGGAAAGATGGAGCAGACAGAAGACGGGGTTTCACTCTCCAACCCTTTAAGGGCAATTAGGCTGGAAGCACGTTACCGTTGTGCTGTGAGACTCTTTAGTTCACCTCCTAATTAACACAAGCAAATACAGAAACTGTGCTGAGCACAGGATACACGTGTCGCTGTTTAATTATATAACAAAGCCGGAGCGTGTTACAGTCGCTCCTGGGAGTGGGAAGTGCAGGCAAGAAGAGGTGCGCTGGAGTTAATTTAAGAATACTTTAATGAATTCATTAGAGGGGCCAGGTCAGATGGCTGCCAGCGGCATCTGAGACAGAAAGGGAGGCCTGGAGCCTGAGCTGCCCCAGCCACGTGCTGCTGCCGTCCTCCACCCACTTCCTTCCGGCTGCAGCTTGTCATGGGGGCACCGGGCTCCAGCGGCTCTTGTTCCAGGTGGACTGCGGCATGGTGCCCTTCTGCTTCCTCCTCCCTTCTGCCCTGAGAGAGCAGAAGCTTTGCCCGGTCTAGGTGGTGGATCCCAGGACCCTTCTACCACTGCCCTCCTCAAGAACCAGACTCCAGATGCTCAGCACCCCCAATAGGCAGCAGGTTTGAGAAAGCTAGAGGGGAAAAGCTAGAGGGCCAGCAGGGGACTGCATGCTCAGGGGCAACCAGCACGGGTTCATCAGTGGCAGGTCCTGTCAGACCACCTGGTGGCCTTTTATGATCAGATCACCAGATCGTTAGACGCAGGGTAGCAGTGGATATAATCTTCCTGGACTTCCGGAAGGCTTTCGACACTGTATCTCACCCTGTTCTCATTAAGAAACTGGGGGCTGTGGTGTAGACACCCACACAGTCAAATGGGTCACCAACCGGCTGGAGGGCCGCACCCAGAGGGTGGTAGTGGATGGGTCCTTCTCAACCTGGAAGCACGCGGGCAGTGGGGTCCCCCAGGGCTCGGTCCTCGGGCCCACACTGTTCAACATCTTCATCAGCGACTTGGATGAGGGGGTAAAAAGCACCCTGTTCAAATTTGCTGATGACACTAAGATGTGGGGGGATGTGGGCACACTGGAAGGAAGCAACAGGCTACAGTCAGACCTAGACAGGTTACAAGGGTGGGCGGATGTGAATAGGATGGGTTTCAACTCAGACAAGTGCAAGGTGATGCACCTCGGGAGGAACAACCGACACCATACCTACAGGCTGGGGAACTCCCCTCTTGTCAGCACGGAGGCGGAAAAGGATCTGGGGGTCATCATTGACTCCAAGATGAACATGGGCCGGCAGTGTGGGGAGGCGGTCAGGAAGGCCAACCGCACCTTGTCATGGATCCACAGAGGCATCTCGAGCAGGTCCGGGGAGGTGATCCTCCCCCTCTATGCGGCACTGGTCAGGCCGCAGCTGGAGGACTGCGTGCAGCTCTGGGCGCCACACTTCAGGAGGGACGTGGACAGCACGGAGAGGGTCCAGAGGAGGCCACTCGCATGGTCAGGGGCAGCAGGGCAGGCCCTACGAGGAGAGGCGATGGGACCTGAACCTGTTCAGCCTCCACAAGAGGAGGCCGAGGAGGGATCTAGTGGCCCATTACAAACTAGTCAGGGGGGATCAGCAGGGACTGGGGGAGTCCCTGTTCCCCCGAGCACCGCCAGGAGTGACCAGGAATAACGGTCACAAGCCGGCAGAGAGTAGGTTTAGGTTAGATATCAGGAGGCGCGACTTCACGGTCAGGGCAGCTAGGGTCTGGGACCGACTTCCAAGAGAAGTGGTGCAGGCCCCTACCCTGGATGTTTTTAAGAGGAGGCTGGATGAACACCTTGCTGGGGTCGTTTGACCCCAGTACTCTTTCCTGCCGTGGCAGGGGGTCGGACTAGATGATCTGCTCAGGCCCCTTCCGACCCTAGAAACTATGAAACTATGAAAAGCACACGCTAGACTCTTCCCTCCCCAGGACCCCGCAGCCGGGGCATCACCAAGCCAGTTGCAAGGCCCTTTCCTCTCACCAGCATAGACGTGGGGCCGGCCTGTCATTCATTGCTGGCTGCTGCTGACGGACACCTGGGACCCAAGGCTGCACTCCAGCCCTGTGTCATCCTGTCCGGGTGCAGGAGGTGCTGCGAGGACAGAAAGAGGTTAAAAGGGTCCGTTCTGAATCAGGCGTCCTTGAAGTAGGTTATCCCCACTGCAGGGCCCAGTTGAAGAGAGACGGATGCTCATGGGTCGATGGAGTCCAAGCAGGAGCAGAGCTTGGTTGCATTCGTGTCAGTCCTGGCCCCTGGCCCATCGTGCATAGCCCTGCTTCTAAGCTAACCGACCCTTCACCCCTTAGGTTTCTTCCCAGCAGCAGCCACAGGCCAGAGAGACTGTAATACCGCAGCTATGCAGCCCGGGAACAGCCAAAGGAGCTCAGATGACCTGCTGAAACCGTATCTGGGTAAAGCTGTGGGAGCTGCCCTGCTGTCTGGATGCCTTCGCGTTTCCTGCTCTGTTGTCTAGCTGGCCCTTCTGGTTTTAAAGGTGCAGAGTCCTGCAAGCTCCTTTTGTTGCAACCTTTCAATCCGTGCTCAGTTTCCCGGAAGGGAAAACTCTAGCAATGAATCTGTTCCTTTCTGGTTTTTAAAGCATGCATAATGCTGGCGCGATCTGCCTCCAAGATGCATCCCTTTGTCTGGGGAACGGGCAGCATCGGCACAAGAGGGACAGAGCTGGGGTCCGATCTCTGATTTCCCCAGCCCTCTCAGCTGGCCGGCAGCATTTTTGGCCCTTTTGGCGAGACCATGATGCAAACCCGCCCTGAGACCTCCCGCTCCTTCCCCACGTGCTGCCAAGCCACCATCAGAAAGGCAATGCCTCCCAGTCTGGGCTGGACCAGAGCCCGTGGCTTAGTGGGTGGAAGGCTTTGTGCTCTTGTCCCTTCGGCTCTCCTGTCTCCCACATCGCTCTGGCAGCAGCAAGGATGTTTCTGCAGATTCCCGCAGAACGGATCCTGCTCCAAAAACTGCCTGGCTGTCTTCGCCGCAGGAATCCAGATGGCTATTCTTCATTTTTCACACGGAGTCGTGCCAGGCGCAGGAGAGGTGGGCTTGTCTGTGCGCCGAGGCTGGCACAGCCTCTTCTCCCAGAAAGAGAAGAGTACCGGATGGCTCGAGGATGCTGCAGAGCTGCTTACCTAAGGGGCCGAGTCGGGGCAGGTCCACGCCAGCGGATGGCTGTTTGCTGGCCCATGTGACATGAGTGAGTCATTTCCATCTGGTTCCCCATGGGAAAGTGACACCGAACGCAGCAGAGTTGGCATGAGCTGGCAAGGACGTCGGCAGGCCTGGCCGAGGAGCCAAGGACTGACTGTGCTGTGGAGACTGCAGCTGAGTGGGGTCCTCCCAGGACCGGAGGAAAAGAGAGACTGGGGTTGTGGGAAGCTGATGTTTGCCCACTCGGACCTCGCTCCCCGTGTGATGCCGCCGGGTGGTACCACTGCCTAGGGAAGCATTGCAGCATACGGCAATGAAATAAGCTCGACTAAGTCTCTAATATTAGCCACAGCAAACAATCGGGCACTTTTAATTTCCCTATTAAAGAAGCTCTTGGTACACGGAGCTAATCACACTTCACACCTCCCCGTTCTCCCTGCTCCTTCCCCACCTAATCAATATCTCTGATGCTCAGGAGGCCTTTCCCCGTGGCCGGGGAGATAATTGAAAAAGTCCCGCGGCCGTAAATAATTAACGGGTGTTGTGGGGTGTGGGGAGCGCCAGCCGCGGCGTCTTGTCAGGGGGAGTTAGCGCCGGCTGATTGATACGCAGTCACCTTGATCGATGTCACTAACTTGCAGACGCCCCGTTGACGCGAGCCGCAGCCCTGGTGCTGCTTGTTGCTCTCCCCTGCCTGTTCGCTCCCTTGCTCGCGGGGAGCGTACTGGGCTGGAGTCCAAACGGGCTTGTGCATCTCAGTGCGTGGCCTGCTTGAGGCCATGGAAAAATGACACGCGGTCACTCCCGATGCTGCATATTCAAATCCCCAAAGGGGCCTTGGTGCTTGGCCTTCCCAGGAGAGATGCCCTGACCTGGTGACACAGAGCGTGCAAGGCAGCTGGACCCCCGGGGCTGCGGCGGGGGGAGGTGATGCCAACAAAAACAGCAGGTGCAGCCTGGATTACTAGTCATGGCCGTGACCCACCCATGTGTGAAATGCCCACGGCGCATGCAGCATGACACGGGAAGGGGCCACGATCTGGGTCACCAACATACTAGGTGCTGGAGATAATCAGGTTCTCCCCCTTTCCGTTCGGTGGCTGCCAACAATGCTGGAGTGCCTCAAGTGCCGGCGCGACGCCGGGCCTAGCGAGGCAGAAACACTCGAGAACGGCCTGGTGGGTGCACGGGCGATTCCTGATGTGCATTCAGGGCATGCTGATTTTTTTATAGCTGAAGGCAAGAGATAAGAGGAGAGTGGCGTCCGTGCCCGTTACCTCTGAGAGCAGCCAAGCACCTCTGTGCGATGCAACGTTCGCATTTGCGGCTGACAGCATTGCCCGGGCTCCAGCCGCCCAGAGAAATGATGCTGCTCTGGCCCCCTACTTGGGAGGTTGATCCCAGGCACCGTCTGGAGGGGAGCTGCCGGCTGCAGACTCCTCCTGCAGATGGGCAGATTCAAGCAGTTATACCAGGGACCGTTGCCAGGGCACATCTCCAAGGTCAGGAAGGCCTCAGGTGCTCCCAGGAGAGGAGATGTGGCACAGAGATGCACCCATTTCCAAGCACCGGGAAGTTCACGAGAGTGCACTGCCCAAGCTCTTCCCGGCAGGCTCCTAATCTGTCAGATCTCAGGAGTGCCGCTGGGCTGGGTCTACTTTGTGCTTGCATGGAAAACCCAGTGCACTACAAGACGTGGCTCTGGTACTTCCCCAGCAGGTGCTCTTCCTTCTGACCCCGGCTCCCCAGGACGTTGTTAGCAGCGTGACCTTAGGGATTGTACCAGAAAAGAAGAATCCTGACAACTCGGGTTATCAAAGACCCTGGGATCCTTCTCCCATCAGCAGGGAGCCAGCCCCTGGGATTACAGTAGTTATTTGAAGTCCCGGTGCAACCCCCAGCTGCATCTTGCGCATGCTCCCCTGAACTCTGCCTTGCAGCTTTGCTGTGCAAGCAGCTCCCCGGCGTTGCCCAAAAGGTGGCTGTGCTTTATGGTCGAAGTTATTCCTGTCATATAAATTCATAAAGTGCTGTGCAGTCCCTCTGGACGCAGAGTGTTACATCAGGAGAGGCTGCCACCTGAAATTATGTTTAATATTCATACTAAAACTATATAGCACATATTTGTGTGTGTGTGTGTGTACACACACACTGCATAGAGGGACATGAAAGAAATAAGAACCGGCATGACATGAGAGAGCAGTACTCCATTACCCTGCTAACACCGCTGTAAGGCCACTTCTATCTCCTCATCTCACTAAGAACATATTGATAGTTTTCTGCTGCCTAGTTCAAATCTTCCTTCCCAAATAAGGCTTTGCTTGTGATATCGTCTCCTGAAAGGCTCCCTGCAGGGGATATTTTGACAGAAAGTGTGATAAAATATAATACTGTGGATATCTCCCCATTTGCCATTTATGAGGAATTCTGTTACCTAGGGGGATTAATTCTATAGCATGTTACAGCACAATATAGATTCCCCGCTCTTGCTTGCTACTTCTCTGCATGCATAATAAGCAAACCTTCTCAAGGTGTCTGCATTATCCGGAAAGTTTTGTTGCAGGGTGTTAGCCAGCCCCATTCCCCTCCTCTGCCTTACTGCATCCCCAGATGATCTCAAGGAAACCATTGTTGTCCCAACTTTCAGAGAAGGGCAACCAGGACAAGTTTTGTAGAAGTTTTGGCTTCTTTGTGATCTGGCTTCCTCGCAGGAAACCACTGCCAGCCAGGCTGGCCGCATGTCAGGCTCTGCCCAGAACTCCCTTCTTACCCGATGCCCGCGAGAAGCGACTTGCATGGAGACTGGAGAATGGTTTCGGTGTCAAGGCGCTGCACCAGGACCCTGGCAACGTGGGTTCATTTCCCAGCCCTGCTGTAGGCTGCTTGCATGACCCAGGGCAAGTCACTTATTCCTGCAAATAAGGCATGTGGGTGGACAATTTGCCAGCGCTTAAGGGTTTGTGGGATTATGGCTTTACGTTCTCTTTGCCTCCGTTTCCCATGTATGAGGCGGGGGTTACTTCTGTGCTTCCTGGGCCCTTGCTGGGGGCACCAGCAGAAAGAGTAGCCAGGTTTCTTGGTGTATCTAACCACATGAAGCCACAATCCAGGCAGAAATCTGTGTCCGTGCGGAGCTGTGTTCAGGGCTGGCAAAGTGGAAGCAAATGGCCAAAGTAAGAGAGAAGTCTGGTTCATGGTTTGGGGGAGATGTTCGAAAGCACCCCTATGGCTTAGGTGCTTATTCTTCATCAAAAGTCAAAGGGGCTTAGGTCCCCACGCTGCTTAGGTGCTTTGGGAAATTCCCACTCAAACACACTCCCTTTGCATACATGCTAATGACATGGTCTTTGAGGCAGGGGGAAGTCAGCCCCTGCTCCCCCACCCTCTATTTGCCTTCTGTTTGCCCTTGTGCACAATCTGTAAGCCCTCTTGTTTTGCATGATTGGTTCAATTTGCATTTCCAGCAGATCCACTGACATTTGGCTGGACTCTGGTGGATGAAACACTCCTTGAAATTAGCCTGCATGTTGAGTTTGTTCTGGGAAGATAAGAAGGAAAGTGGCAGGGGGTGGGGGGAATTATGCATGTGAAACTACACTGTGAAATTAGTACCAACAGTCATACTCTAGGCCAGCAATATTTTTGTGAGATTTGTTTTGGAAGTAGAATTTTTTCACCATGGGCAATAGACTTGTCTCCCTCACCCCAGTGGCTTCCAATCCCAGCACAAGTCAGACCGAGGAAGCCAAAGGATAAATTCTCTGCTAGCTTAGTCTGGAGTTGCTGTGTAGTGCCGGCAATGTGATACTGAAGAGGAATTTTAATTTCATGCTGCGTAAGAAGAGTGCACGCAACAGTAGCAGCTGTATGGATTTTCATATGAATAGATGTACAGTGTTCGTACCAAGGTAGCAGTGTTGTCCCGCAGGTTTTAATTCTTCTTGCTGCTTTCCCATTTTCACATTCCCCTTGCTGTCCGCCCATTCCAGCACATGCTGAAATGGAAAGCGGGTCCTTGCCAGATGGCCGTACAACGCGGCAAACCTGCTCTTCCGTTACCTTACGGTCGGGTTTGGAGACTTTTTGTTGCTTCCGTTTTTCTGAGATCCAAACACAAACCTGTGTTGCTTGGAACAGGCAAGACTTCTAGCCTAAAGCCTCTCCTGCTTCAACGGGGAGACCGGCCGGTCTTTAAACCAGAGCAGTGCTATTAGTGTTGCTAGAATGACGAGGAAGTTGTTAATTCATTAGTTAGTTTATTTCCTGCAGTGGTTCAAGCGTGGGGGTGACTGCATCTCCAGACTAGCTTCTTCCGTGGCCCCATCGCTGTGTTTCTGAGCTGAACTGGAGGGCAGGTCGCTCCCAGAGCATCACTCCTGCTGCTGAATCTTAAAGGAGGATTTAAAAAGCAGAAAGGGGCTCGCTCTGCTCGGCTGTGGAGTTCAGAGTCATTTCTCCAGAGCCCCATCTCCATCCTGTCCCGCAGGACTTCATGGCACTGGCAGCTTCCCAGGCCCAGCCACTCCGGGGTGGTTCTGCTGCGACTCCCAGCAAGGGTACTTCTGGTCTCTCCTTTATTTTTACCAGGCCTTTGACCAAAACGCCGGGCAGAGTGGGGGCCGGGAAGCCTGAGGCTCCTCTACGAATAGCTGCGTACGCAGGCTGATGCTGAGAGCGCTTTGCTCACTCATGGCAAAAGGCAGCTTGAGAAAGCGAAGCGAGCGTGTCCTCTTTGGAGTATTTGCATTTCAGAGTCCAGAGGCAAGTCAAAGGGAAGAAAATAATTACTGAGTGTACCGAGAGGGTGGCTCAGCTGAATAATCAAGCAGCGCTGAGCCTCACACAAAACTCCTCCCCGCGCTCCTCAAGAGCAATGCACGGGCAACCCGTCATAGCATCGGAAAAATGGAGGGGACCTCTGACAGTGACTTGTGTGGGGCGGGGGCTGTCCCTGCACGTCCACTCTTGCTCGTCCGTTGGCCCGTGCCTCCTGGATGCATAATGACTTGGGTTGGCACCCGTTCTCTGGTCCCCTGGCAGGTGGGGAAATGCTCGCTGGCCAGCGGTAGGACCACTGAAGACCGTGGGCTTGCTCTGACTTCTCGTGGCCTGTCTTTCCTGAGCAGAAGGGTCCCTGGTAATGTTCAGAGTGAGGAGCTACCTCACGTGCTCTTGCTTAGCTCGATTCCAGGGATGGGAACAGCGTCAAGAGCAAGGCTGTGCAGCATCTTTCTCTTATTGTGCTCATCACCATTATAGCTGAATCCCTGCAGGGCCAGTTCAACCTTACATGGCTGCTGAGGAGGCAGATGGGTGTGTTGGACCACACAGAGGCTCAAAACTGTCACGTATGGAGGGCTGTAGAGTCGTATTCTCTGGAACCACGTGTTCGGGCTCTGGCTGGGTTGTCTGAGGGCTCATCCACCCTGATGGGAATCCTTCACAGAAGCTTTAAAAAATCCTGTTACTTCCTGAAAATCCCCTCCTCGTCGTTCCCATTAGAGGGAGAGTTCCCTTCAGCTCAGGATTTCAGTCCTTGCAATGGTGAAGGTTGGCTACCCACGTCGTTCTCACCCCAGAGGTGGTCGCATTCCTTCGGCAGCATATACAGGGCTCATAAAATTCCCGGGGCTGAAAGCTGCTGTGTGGTATTATACTAATTTATTATTGTTGGTGTTGCTGTTTGTTTATTAGGGAAGGAGCCTGAAGTGATTTTTCTCCAGGTTGCTGATCTAATAAATTTACCACAGCCATAAAGTTTGTTTTAAATAAACTTCCACTAATAACATCTGGGAGGCGCGTGGCTTTGCCAGCTTCCATGCTAAAGCACTCATTAATGCCGCTGCACATCCCGGCGTGTCCGTCAAAACCAATCAGCTTTGCCAGTTAGGACAGGTGAATAAATCTTGCAGCGCGCAGACATGGCTTTCTCATGTCCTCATGTGGTCGGGAAAGGCTTGCTCCGGAGAAATCCACTTTCTAATTGCCCAGGAGCCGTGTGCGTGGTGGGGGCAGGGAGGGCTGGAGGGATTCATCAATACAGAGCTGGCTGGGGCACCTAGGTTTGCAAATGAGTCTGGAGGAAGGGTTTGCAACCATGCAAATGATCCTCGCTCCTGTCCGCATCTTGTCTCCTTGACAGCTGCTGGCACACACAGTTGAAGCCCAGCAGTGTTGGTGCTGGCTCCTTGCATTCATTGCCAGCCAATGTGAAGGATGGAGGAATCCGGCAGTGTCACCAGATGGACTTTGCTTCGCAATCATTTACAATCCTAATGGGTTTGTCAGGCCGCAGCATCCTCCAGCTCTTAATTCTTGGCGTGTCATTGACTTTTTTCCCACTAGGTGGAGGTGAGAGTTATCTCCAGAGCGCAGGATCTCAAACTTCTTGGGTAGGGAGTACCCCTTTGGGGTCCGCTGTCCTGTCGCGCACCACCACGATTGTGCGTGCTGGATAATCTAAGAGTAGCACTTGATGTCACTGCAACCTCCAGGGAGCTTCGCCAGCACCCAAGAGAGACTCTAGAGTTGTTCTTTTTTCCCTTTCTTCCCTTTTCCTCCATTTCTTTTACCCCTTCCCCTTTCACATGCCTTCCTCTCCTGTTCCCTTTGGGAATTTTCTGTTTGAGCAACAGCGTCCCAGAGGGTAGTGAAAATAGCTGGCTCAGTTTGGGGGCTTCTGATTAAACCTGCCTGTGATGAATGTGTTTTAGCAGCAGCATTGCATGCATCTGCACATCCACATGCATGCACATGGACACACGTGAGCACATGTACACACATGTGCACCACCCCCATTTCTCACATGTAATGGCTTCCTTCATAGCTATGGATAGATACAGCTGGGAAATGCATTAAAGAGTTCAGCAGAAAAGCAGACGCATAATTAATAAAATACAGATTTTTCATTTGGAATCAGTGCCCAAAATAGCTCCCTAATGGAGCCGGAGCCGTCTGCTGAGTGAGAGAAAGTGCTGGGTTTGCAACCGGCCCATTAGAAACCCGCAGGCTGCTCGCACACTTGGTGCAGGTGCCATTCTCCAGGCAACTGCTTGAGGTACACGCTGGGTGCGTCAGGCATCCCACGGGCATCCAGGCAGTGTGAAGCGAAGTAAGTCCATAGCATCCAGCTGTCGAACGAGAGCTTAAAGAGCAGCTCCACACCCCCTTTCCCTGCCCCCATTTGCACCTGGTCTGGCTAAACCCAGCAGGCTTGTAAAGTCAGGCGTGTTTCTCACCAGAATGAACTGTTGATTTCACTGTCTCCGGCATGCATTTATCACGTCAGACCCAGCGGCTCTGAAAGCCACTGCCGTCCTTCCTGTCTGATTGCTAATGACTGTCTATCGTGTGCAAGCCTGCACGGTGCTTCTGCCTGCTGTGGAAAGATGAGATCCAGAGGTCACAGCCGTGGAGGAATGGGTTTGGGCGAGGCTGCTTCCATTGCAAAAGGTGCAGATGCCTCGCTAGCAATGGGATAAAAGCCAGAAGAAATAGCAGTGGGGTTAGCAGCTGTGGATGAGGCTTGATGTGGGAAAATTAAGAAGTCTTCCAGGAATGGCTAAGGTGACTAAGGGAGAAGACAAGGATGTGTAGCCCAGAGGCTTGAGGGACCTTTAGCATGCTCGCTGGCAGACCCCACGCAGATGCAGGACCAGAGGAGCTGCCAGGCAGGGGTAACAGGGCACAGCTGCCTCCTCCTTTCTACACCAGTTATGGTGTGAATAGTGCAGATTGGTGTTACCAGGCAGTGGAAGCAGTGGCTTCTCAGAAGACGAGGGAAAAGGCCAAGATGAATGTGGCTGAGTTTTGGAAGTGCAAGAGGGCACGGGGCTGCATGTGCTCCTTTGCTGCTAATTGGAGTTGGCTGTAACTTTGATTTGGAAAGGGACGGCCTCAGGAAGCTGCAGCTCGTGTTTGCTTTTTTTTGTTTGTCTGGAATTAGCTACAGATGGAGTGAATAAATGCTGCCCAGGATGGAGCTGTGACACGAGAAACCCCAAGGGAGGGATGATGGATAGGGGGTGCTTCCAGTTTGGGGTTTTGTGACATTTTGGCTTTTGCCCCTGAGGAGCAGCATGGAGTATTAGGGAGAGAAGGGGCAAGAAGGGGAGCAGACCCTGATGAGATCCAAGTGTGCCGGTGGTGCTACATGCTCATAGTGACTTCCTTTTGGTGTGTAGTTGGCTGTAATGGTGCGGATCGAGACCTCGGGTAGCCTCAGGCCTGCCTTGGTAAAACGGAGCTCATAATCTTCTCTTCTCCCATCCTTTGTCTTGTCTGTTCAGACCGTGGCCTCTTCCACAGGCAGTGCCCCTCGGTGTGGGTATGTAGGATGCGGAGACTGGCAAGGCTGGACTCCCTGGGTTTCGCGCTCCCAAAGAGTTCTCTCAAGCTGAATGTAAACCACGACATGACTAATAAAATGTGACATTATGACAAAATATCAGCCTGAAAGTCATTAGCAAATTACATTATGCAGATGTGTGCGTGGGGGGGGGCGTTATGTCAGAGCTACAGGAGAGAAGACTGACGGGGAAAGTCAAGAAATAGCCCTGCTCTCCTGACAATAAGCCGCAAATAGTGAAGCCCTGCTAATTGCAAAGAGACTGATGGGGTAGCGCAAGCTGGTGTCTGCAGGTAACGATCAGGAGAGGAGACTGAGAGGGGACGAATGGAGTTTGCAGAGATGGCGAAGGGGAGACGCAGGGCACGTGGAGATGATCTCTTTGAGCTAACACTGTGCCCCAGGATTTGGGGATCTAGATCTTGGACTAAGGGAGCAGCAGGTGTAGAGGCAGTTTTGGTGACTCCCCCTCCACCTACCCACCCACACCCACCCACAAAGTGCCTCTCGCTGGGGCGGGATGGAGCTGTGAGGCTCCAGGGGAGAGAGTGGGCAGCAGTTAGCTGGATACAAACTGATGACTCTTTCCACACGTGGGCCAGATTTCCAAGCAAGCCGAGCACCCAATGTACTGAGCTATTTTGAGCATCTGGCCCGATTACTGGTACTGAGCTCTCTTGCAAATCTGGCCCGTATGGTACTTTTCCATAGCAATTTTGGCTGTCTCCAATTTTTGGCTAGGATTGTAGCTCTCTCTGAACACTTTGCGAACTTCACAGGCTCAGGCGTTCGCTCTCGTTCACGGAAAATCGCTGCCTCTGCAGGGAGAGGGATCGAAACAGACCCTTGTTTCTTTGGGGCTGAAGGTTTTGCAGGAGGAAGGTTGCATGAAGGCTGGTAGCCGAGGGAGAGCCCTTTTGGCCCAAGGGCTTGTGATGCGTCCAACGTTTCAGCTGGTTGAATGTATTTTAGAGCCAAAGACTTAAGTTTCCTCTTCCCTTCCGCTCCATCAGGCGTCTGAATGCTTTGTCCTCACCTACCTTTGAATCTCCTTAACAGCCTTGGTCCAAAGCCCACTGACAGCAATGGAAAGACTCCTCTCATCTTCAGTTGCCTTTGGATCAGGCCTTTTAAGCTGGAGGAATCCTCCTCACAGTCACGACCTTCCAGACCTATCATCCTCGGAGACCATTTGCAGTTGTCACTTCTGTGCCTTGATTTCAGGCCCACAGCTCTTCCAATTATCTTCTTCCTTCTCTGGAATCACTGCCTATTTAATGTTTAAATAGTTGCATGTCAAGATAGTGGCGTGGCAGCTGCTAACCTTACGGCATTTGAAGTACAGTTTGAAAGGCAGGCGCAGGCTATTGTTTCGCTGTCCCTAAGACTCGACTTCCGATGAAACTTTTGTTTGGCTTGCAAACTGAGCGTTGAGATCAACTCCCGGTTGCGTTTGGAGGCTGCTCTACCATCCTGTGGCTGGCTGTGAGACGGCTGGAAAAAAAAATATCAAAGTGATCTGAGTTCTGCCATCTCACCTGCCAACTGGTGGCACAGCGTGCTGGCATGGCTGTAGCCCTAACCGGGCTCTCGCCCATGCCCAGCCATCTGGAGAGTAGGCCGGGAGTCCAGACTCCTGCCGCTCCTTCTGCAAGGACCTTCCTGGTGAAAGGAAACCTGAAGGTAGCCTGCCCTCAGATGAACTACTAGGAGCCGTGCTAAGCTCGTCTCATCTGGAAGCTGCTCTCCACTGACCTTACAAATGTCTCGCTTTCCAAAGGCACGGGAGATTGAGAGGCGAATTAGAGCGGGATCTGAGGCAGCGAGACCACAGGCTCGTCAGGACTCAGACTCATGTTTCATTTGCATTCCACGGTGGGTTTTCTGGCAGGAGTGATTTCCCTGAAGCCGAATAAAGCTGGAATAGCGGCAGTGAGACAGAAAAATGAAATACACCCGCCCTGCCATGACCACTTTGACCGCAACGTGTAAACTTGATACCCTGTCTGGAATTCATTAGCAAATGAGCCCCCATCAGTGTGTTTAGCTTATGGCAGGGGCTGCGGGCAGAGAAGAAAGGGGTGCAATTTATCAAGCGTGTTGGGAAAAGTCGCTTGCTTGAAGTTTTTGCGCACGGTTTGCACCTGAAGCGCCAGAGCCGTCCATGAAACAGCCCTTTCAACGTTCCTACTTCGTTTTTAGCAAATCCCGGCAAGTGGAAGTCTCCCTCAAGTTAGCTAGGTAAGACTGGGGGAAAGCAGAGGCACCAGGCCCTGGCTACGCAGCAGGGGCATCAGGCTTTCATCCTGCCACGTGCATCGTGGCTGTGCATGTATGCGTGTGCAGCTGATGGAGAACGCCTCGTGCCCTGGAGTTAGCTCTGTGTCAAGCGCCTGGACTCCAGACAGCAAGTCTGAATAAGGACGCGTGCTAGTTTTGCGGGATCTGGGTTGGGAACGATTAGCTTTGGAAACGTGTCAGAAGCCGCATCTATGTCTGATAACAGGGCACCGGAGGTGACTTTCATGAGAGCCTTCAAAGTCAGCCAGGAGCTCCTGAGAAGCCCTCCCGCCTGATTAGGGAAGGCAGTAAAAGGGAATAGACCCATCCCGTCCTGCCACAGAAAGCACTACTGCTTTTCCTCCTGTCAACTCAGCTGGCCTCCTGCACAGAGAGGTCTGAGGCGGTATTCGTCGCGTCCCAGGTCAGTGCCAGTCAAGCCTCAAGAAAACCGGTCTTCAGTGTGGAGGAGCAGATGTTAGTCTGAGAAGTACCCAGCCTCTCTTGGGCCTTGCCTGCATGTGCGCACACGGCTTTCTTGCGAGTTTGCTGCTACCTTCCTGCTTGCGTAGCTAAAAACGCTCTGCAGATGGTCATTGCTCACGGTGCTTTGGCACTTCCAGGCAGAGCCCGAAGTGCAGAGGCAGCTGTGAAAATCCAAGACCACGGGGGTGGCAAAAAAGAAAAACACCATTTTCCTCCCCAATCTGGTTCGAGTGGGGGCCAGAATCGCATCCTGCTCAGCTGGTCTGTAGCAGAAAGTGGAGTTTCCCATCTGAGCAGAGGCTTCCCTCGGTGCTGTCATCCTCGGGCCCACTCTGGGCTCAAAACCATTTAGTGTTATTTGGAGGAAGTCTGGCTCCTGGAGAAACTTTGCTTCCTACCAGAGCCATCAGTGTGCAGGGCATGCTGAAGAAGGCAGAGCAGCGGCAGCGAAGGGCTTGACTTTATCCGCCAGCAGTGCGGGCTGACGTTCCCCGGGGACAGATGCGATGGCTTCAGTGCTGCTGAACTGGAAGGGGAGTTGTGACAATTCTCTGCTCTGCCACATCACATTGCACACTCAGGCCCTTACTGACATCTTGCCATCAAACCGGGAGGCTCCAGTTGCAATCAATATTGTGTCCGCAGTCCCCTCCTGGGCGGACAATTTAACTTTGGAGCCAGGGCGTGAGGATCGGCTTACCTTGTGCAGCACAAGCCAGTGACAGGCCCTGCCGTCCTCAGAGACTTTCTCTTTCACAGTTTTCAAGCGGAGGTGGAGGTGGAGTGGGGTGGAGTGCAGTCCTCAGTTAAGCAGCTTGCAAGGCTCTCTGGGGATCGTTGTCTAGCCCCATCTCCAGCCCTGCAGAGAGGATCCCCGCCCAGTGCAGCCATCCTTGGGCCCACTCTGGTCTCAAAACCATTCAGTGTTATCTGGGGAAACAAGCCTAGCATGGCAGTGTGGAGGGGGGTTGCTTTGGCATGGACTTGCTGACGCTCTGCTGTATTTGCCTAACCAGCTAGGCCTGAGCTGCTCTTCAAACAGTGGTTTTCTGCCTGACGTTGGCAATCAGGGAGCTAATTACACTGGATTAGGGCTTTTCTCTTAATTACATGAAAAATTTAGTGCAGCCGATGTTCCCGAAGCTGCCGAGGGGATTAAGGCAGGAGTCGCGTGTTTGTCTGTGGGTGCATTATGGAAGCGAGAGCAGTGGCGTGGGGCAGCCTCATCTCGCCTGCCCCTGCCTCGTGATGAGGATCGTGAGTCTGGAGCGTGCTAAGGGATTGCGGCTGCGGTCTGAATGGATGCGTGTGGGAGCTGCAGGCATCGTAGGGCGCTAGGGAAAGAGGAGCTAGTCTCTTCATGGGTGACGTCTCAGCGCCGCGGTGCAGAGCGGCTTCCTGTGGTCTCACAGGACGGGTCATCTGCACAGAGCTGAGCTTTGCCTGGATTCGTTTCTATTCCGTGTCCAGTGGAAGTATTTGGGGCTGGTTGTAAGGAGGGCAGTGTGAGCCAGTGCCGCCCCCCAGCTCTCCCGTGCGCCGCACTTGCCCTGGTTGGAAGGAGTTGATTGCATCCACTGCGCTCTCACGTACTTGCAGATCTGTTGAACGTGCCTGTCGTGCATCGTGTGACCTAACTGTGCCCACCTCTGTTTTTCACATCCACGTGCTTGCGAGAGGGGATCCGGTGCTATGCTGGTGCCAGGGGACATAAACACCTGAGCTGACAAGACCGGTGACTCTCGCTGCAGGTCTGACCCAAAGCCCATTGCAGCCCAGCGACTTCTGCAGGCTCTCTCCGCCGAGGGAGCTGCGTGCAGGGGCAGGCTTACATGGAAAGCAGCGTCTTGCTCGTGCCAGCACCTTTGCTTCGGCTGCTGGTGCCTATTCCAGAGAAGATGCTGTGGCATCAGCTTCAGGGATCGTGGTCTGGGTCTGAGAACCAGGCTGCCACCAGCCTGACCCTCTGCGTGGCAAGTTTGCATGGTTTGGGGCAGCTCGCACCATCCCCTCCGCGGCTCTGGTTACAGTGGATGTGACAGAGCAGCAAGGATCTGGCATCAGACCTGAGCTGTGTGGTTTGCCGTGGCTGCACGCCTTCCTGCTGGCAGCGCGCGCTAGAGCAGGGGGTTTGTCCGTAACTGCTGCTGTTCCCGGCTGCCGGCGACAGGGCCTTTCAAAGCCCGGCTGAGCCACCTTGGGTCACTGCCCCGGAGGTTATGAACAGAGCAGCGATCCTCTGCAATGTTATCGTTCTTGCCGAGCTGATTCTGAACTTGAACTCTGACCCCAGGCACGTGAGACCTGGGCCACAGGTGCCTCGCAGCGCCAGTCCGCTGTCCGCTCTGCTCCCCCCAGCCTGGCTTGCATCTGCTTTTATACTGCTCTGGGTTGCTGGCATTAGCTTCTCCATGGGTAGGCATTGCCTAGCCTCAGCCCGGTGATCTGTCTGCTCGTCCAGAGACCCCCAGGCAGGTTTCTCAGTGCCAGAGTACCTGATGGCCCTGGCTAAAGGACTGAGAAAAGTTTTCCACTTCCCTGAGACTGGAGCAAGTTGCAATCCCCCTACCCTTAAGCAAGAGGCAGAGGCAGGAAATGTTCCTTATAGAGGATGCTCTTTGCAAGTGGGATCTCCACAAGGAGAGGGTGGGGAGGAGCTCACTGGGGCAAGGCCTGGCCTACTTGGGTTTTGGCAGAAGGCAGGCTAGGTTTGCATCTTGATAGACTGACTGAATCAGGGGCGTATGGTATGAGCTCTCCTCTTGCTTCAGCAGATGCGATGAAGGGGCTGCAGGAAAGAGAGCTGCTAAATAGAAACCAGGGATTCGACTAAAAAGGGGGTGGGGAGGATGGGAGGAAAAAAGGGGTGCTGCTGAGAGCGCCAGACACACTGGGGATGTGAGTTTGCCTGGCGTCTGCATCCAGCGATGACCTGGAGAGTGAATTGCAGCAGATACTGGGAAGCTCCCACTCCCTGGGGAGAAAATCCTGTGCAAACCGATATCCAGCAAAGCTGGATCCCATTGCAGGCATCGGCTCAGAGCTGTCCCTGGCCTGGTTAACTTGGCCTTGGGCTGGGGCCCGTACGCCCGCTTGGGAACAGGAGCCAACTGCAGGACACGTTTCCCCCGCGGAGTCGTTACGTAATGCCGAGATGAACTTCTGCTCAGGTCCAGGAGACGGCAGGGCGCCGGGTCGCTTTGCCCAGAGCAGGCGGTGCCAGACCTCCGCGCCGTCGGCTTGCACCGCGCCCGTCCGGCGCCAGCGCGGCGCTGCGTCCCAGGAGGAGATGCGGCAGTGCCAGCTCGGCTGCGACGCAGCCCTGTCCTCAAGTGACCTGGTGAGCTCAGTGCAAGCTGCTCCGCCAGCCAGCAGCCAGCTCGTGGGTTTCTGCCTCGCGCGCGGCGGCCCGCTTCCTAACAGAGAGGAGCATCGTCTCGTGGGCGCGCGCTTCCCTCTTCGTATGCCAGTCACCTGCAGCCCCACGTGGATGTCAGTCAGGAGCTTGCCTGACGATGGACGGCAGGGCCAGCACTGGGGTTGGGACTTGGGGACGTGCGGGTAAAACAGCCAGGCTCGCTGCGCTTTCCATCCTCTCGCTCAGCAGAGGTTACAGCTGGTGCCCGGCACAGGGGTGAAGCCAGAGACTGGGAGACCGCCTCGGTCCTATACTGCCACCTCCAAGCTTTCAAAACCCCGGAGGCAGGCCCCCTGAAATGATGAGTGTGGCTTAAAGCCAGGGTATTTTTGCCTTCTGTGTTTTGAACCTTTCTTCTATTTTTCAGGGTTTCATTTACGAACTGTTCTCTGCCCTAACAAGGTTGGGAAACTCGGTGGTTGTTGTTAGAACGGGGGCTCTCACTTAGTAACGAGACTCCTGAAGCTGGGGCTTTAGGAAAAAGCATCCAGATATTTCCAAAGAAAGGGCACGGTCAACACTGGCTGATCTCTAAACAGCACCCCATCCTCTTTCTTGGCCACCTGGCACTGGGCTCCGTGGCACGACCTGGACAGTAACCTTTTGTTCCTCCGTGCCTGCAGACGTCTAATGCAGGACTTTCCCTGATCCCTCGGCAGCCCAGCACCTGGTACCAACATGGGCTGCACCACGGCTGCTGTTTCCCTCTTTCCCCTGTTCGGGCTCCCCATAACCCATGCACTGTGAACTCTGCCTGTGGACAATCATCCTGCCCGTGCACAGGGCTGGGGAAGGTGTTTTTTTAAAAAGCCCATGCTGCTCTGCGAACTCCCCTGATAAATAGCACAGCCTATTCAGCACGACATGTCAAGCCGCATCTTAACAGGGAGTACCGGCGCGACGACGGTGGAGCCAGCAGGATAACGCTGCTGAAGCTTGCTGAACTTCTGCCGGGCACGGAGGGGCTGTGCCCAAGCCCGGGCCTGTGGGAGCGGGTATCGTGCCCCTGGGGAGCGATAAGCACTGTGCAGCAGACTACTGGCGTGTGAGCATGTTCGTCCCTCTCGTGCGTTGTGCACGCCAGGACCCTGTCGTGCCATGCAAGATGCTCCCGTGACATCCTTGCCAGCGAGTGGGGGGTGGGATTTGTGTCCTGTAGCAACTCAGTGTGGCGCAGGGAGGACTTCCAGGCATTTGGGTCACCCTGGGGGGCTGAAAGAAATGCCGGCCAGTGCTGCTGTGCCCCCCGGCGCTCTGCGTCTCTGCCCCGCGGTTTTGGCGGCGCCTCCCCTGGAATCCAGCCCAGTCCACACGCATTAGCTGAGGAGGCACCAAGCTGACCTTCTCTCTCTGCCAGCTCTTCTTCTGGGCAGCTGGCAGGACCTAATCGCCGTTTCCTGCCGGGGGTTGTGTGAGCGCGTGTGTTCATTATATCTCTATCTGCCTCTTCCGGTGCCTGGGCCTGTCAGCCATGATTATTTCATCCAGTTCCTGCGCGCTCGCGAGCTCGGCTTGCCCCTGACCTGCAGCCGGCGTGCCCACCCCAAGTGCGTGTGCCTCCCTTCCCAGGAAAACCCAACCCGCGACCCCCAAACACGTTAATCTTTAATCGCATTGCGGGCATCCAGCACAATGAGGCGTGATGGCCCCTATTCGCCCGTGGAGGGTTCGCAAGGGCCGACGGGATGCCTGCCAGCTTCCAGCGGCCTCGAGGCGAAGCCGTCGTGGGGCCCACACGTTCGGCGTGTCTGGGGTGCGAGTGCAGCCGTGCCAGTCCGTTCACGTCGGGATCCCGTTCAGCAAGCGCCAGGATGCGCACCGTGCCTGACAGCCCAGGCCTGGAGTATCTCTGGGAGGGAGGCAGGGCCTGTGTGGGCACAGCAGGGTTTAAATCACACCTTGTCCCTGAACACTGCTATGTTTTCATCGACCTAGAGGGCAGGGAGATGCATAAGGGCTTTGCAAAGCGCTGGGGACAGAGACGGTCATGGAAAGAGCCGCAGAGGCAGGAGGACCGGGCTGCAGAAGGGGTTAAGCAGGCAGTGCCTGATGCAGCAGAAACACCTACCTGCTTCCCTTCTCTCCCAGACCAATTCTCAGCCTGTTTGATGGTTCCCTTGCTCGGTGCCAAGATGTAAAGCCTGCAGCAGCAAAGTGCCGTTAAGGTAATGATTCCCGTTCCCCAGAGAAGCACGGAGTCGTCTCTTTAAGAATAATAACAGAAGGCGTGTGGTGCTGGTGGGGTGGCAGGGGGGAAGGTGCTTAGTGCTTAACAAAAGAAAATGGAAGTCATTGCACCTTCGGGCTCTTTGTTAAGGGACAGATTAGAAGCAGGCTGCCTTTGTCATCCTCTGCAGACGTCGTCTCTCCCAGGGAATAGCAGGCAGGATGCTCTCCAGCGCTTGCACGGTTTAACCGGTAACTGTTGTAAGTGACTCTGGTGCCTGCTTGATTGATGGGCCGCCTGGGCCTTGCAGGCTGAGCCACAGAAATTTTCCCATATTAGCGGTGCCGCAGGAAGTATCCCCTGCTCGCAGCTGCGGCTCTCGGGTGGGCTTTCGGGCTGGTTTTTGAGGGGAGGTCGGTAGGAGAAGAGCTCTAACCACTGCCATAGTAAGACACCCGCTGTGTACAGAAGTCCACAAACCACTGGAAAGCCCCAGACCCAGGGGGCTGAAGTAGATGTGACCTCCTGCGGTTCCTTTCAACCCTTGTTTCCTACAATGCATGAAACCCCCTCTTTGACTTTGGGTTCTGGATCGGGCCCCACGTCTCTTCTCTTCTCGGTGGTGGGGGCAGATGACAGAACAAGGAGCAGTGGTCTCCAGCTGCAGCAAGGGAAGCTGAGGTTGGATATTAGGAAGGATTTTCTCGCTAGGAAGGTAGTCGAACACTGGAACAGGTTACCAGGAGAGCTTACGGACTCTCCATCCTTGGAGGTTTTTTAAGACCCGAGTCGACAGCCCTGGCTGGGATGATGTAGTTGGGGCTGGTCCTGCTTGGAGCAGGGGATGGACTAGATGTGACCTCCTGAGCTCCCTTCCACCCTCATTTTATATTATTCTTTCAGTCCTATGGAGACTTGCTTGGACAGGTCAGGGGAGTTATAGATTTTGTGGCCCTATTTGTTCATAGAAATAGCTGAGGCGTTCAGTTTTCATCCTGGTTTAGGATGGGGGGAAAGGTCAACATCTAGCAAACTTTCAGAGTAAGGGGAAGGCCTTTCCCATCTAGGCTTAATGATGTGACATTGCTAATGTTATATGGAGATCAGACTAGATATCTAACGGTTCATGCCTTCTGATCTTGAAATATATTAATCAGTTCCAAGATTCCTTCATTTGTGAAGTGAATAATTTTGGATGATAAAATTGTCCATAGGGTGGTTGGGTGTAGCTGTGTTGGTCTGCGGACATAGGCAGGCAAGGTTCTTTGATTAAATGAGGTATTTTTTATTAGACCAGCTAAATAGTTGGAAAAAATGTTTTATGGAAGCTTCTGGGTACAAACACCCTACTTCAGGCACAGGGAGTACTTTTATGTAGGGCGTGAGTGACCTGGAGTTTGGAGTAAATGAAATCCCGTGCATGAGAAACAGCTGGGAGGCATGTGTCAAAGGCCAAGATTATGCACAGAAATGGTGTTTCTTCCAAAAGAAGTTGCAGGTATGCAAAAGTTTTGTAGGAAGCCAGTGGGCTCCCTCAATCAGCTCCATCTCCAGTGCCGGGACTCGAGGCAAAGCAGACGCCAGGTGATTTAAAATCAAGGTAAAAAAATACAACCTAACCAACCCGTCTGCCCAAATTTTGATTCTAATGAATCCATTCCCCAGAAGAATAGTACTTAATTAATTAGGAGCTCATTTGCATGAGGTGGCACATTATTAAAGTTCTTCTCCTGCGAGTAGGGATGTGACGAGGTGCGAGCTGACAGCTTTTCAAATAAAAAATCTTTTAAAGGAATGATCCTCCGAACTGCCAGCTTTGTTCTCAACAAGCCTCTCATGCGGTAATAAATTAAAGACACTGGGGCTGCTGATTAGTCTCTGCATGGTGCCTCCTTACCATCCTCCATATTTTATCTGGGAAGATCTTCTCTCCAGGAGAAGAGGGGGAAGGGAGAGGAGGAAGGACTTGCAAAGAGGGAGGCAGAAGCCGCGCAGCTCTGTTTTGAAGGCTTTGTACTGGCACCTGTAGCCCATGGGATCTGAGTTGGAGTTTGATCCTCCCCAACCTCATTTGCAGGCAGTGCAAAGGCCTCCAGGGTGTGGGAGCCGTGGCTCACTCAGCAAGTTGCTCCGGACCTTCATTCAGGCCGCCTGTCACCAGAGAGGCAGCACCTCCAGATGCAGCCAGCTTCCACTGGGACATTGCAGCGCTGAGCCTGGGCAACGCTTCGGCAACCCACGGCATTGCTGGTGGTTTCCTGGGTAATCCCAGGTTGCATGGCTGCATTATCCTGATGGGAGAGCAAGGCCAGTCCAGCGATTAGGGCTCCAGCCTGGGAGTCAGGGGACCAGGTCCCTTGCCTGCTGTACTGGACTTCCAGTGCAAGCTGCTCGGCCATCGCCACGTTTCCCTGGCATGGCCGCGTCAACGCGTCGTATGCGCTGCTGGCAGTCGGGAGCGATTATCTTTCCTTATGCTGGTAAAAGCCGGGGAGCGGCTGCAGCTCTCTGGCATGAGGCACGGATGTCAGCAGGGATTATTTTGCTCCGGCGACCCGGAATGAGCTGCATCAGCACGTGCGGCACCGGATCTGCTACCAGGCAGTTTTGTGCCGTCACCTAGGCAGGGGGCATGCCTGGGCCAGCACAGTTAAAGTGGCCTCAGCCTGTCAATTGGGAATAATCCTGCTTTACAGGAGTGTTGTGAAAATAAACCCATTCACTTAAAGCTTCGATACTGTAATGCTGGGATCGCCATCAGTACCTGAGCGTGATGGCCTACTTACCCCGTACACTACAGCATCAGATGGAGCGCTGAGAGCCCTGGTGTGCTGCAAACACCTAAAACAGAAGCAGGCAGACCAGCATGGCAAAGGGGCTTGAGGGGAGGCAGAGGATTGGCGTGGAAAGAGAAAGCCCCCTCCACCCCAGGATGTGTTGCATGTGAATAGTAGACGGACAAAAAATGGAACCATTCAAACAAACCCAATCCCTAAAAGGTCTTTACATTATTTAAAAAGAACAAAATTCCCTTGAATTACGCAGAGTCTGGACTGAAGCTTCAACATATTGTTTTCCAGAAGTTGTGTAGACCAGGATATTTCTTTTCCACGGCTGCTGGGAAACTTGCTGATCAGCAGGGGCACTTGTGCACCGTTATGGACCCAGCTCCTAGGCAGCGCGAAGTGCCAGGGCACTGTCCCCCCTCGCTCTCTTGCTTCAGTTGTCAGAGGCGGTTATTTCATCGGCTTTTCCTTTCCATCTTGCTCAGCAGGTCTGTGCTGCAGCTGCTGCTGTAAAGAGCAGCCCAAGGGGAAATGGATGCATACATTTTATTTTAGGAAGCGGAAACTCCTGGGATAGTGTGAGATGAGTTGTTTGCTCTCAGATCAGGCTCGCTATCGAAGCTGTCCGTTAGCCAGCACCACTTTTGGCGATAAGAGAAACCTCCTTTATTTCAAGGTTTAGAAAGAGTTGTTCTGTTTCTGGACTGTAGCGGTTTGCCTGCGTTGTGCATTAGATTAGCAGAGTCTGGAGTCATGCTACTCTGTGCGTGCACACATTTGGTTTTCTCAGCCGCCTTTTCCCTTAAAGTAAAAGTTGGCAAGAGCTCGGTGCTACTTGTCACATGTTGTGCAGACCCAGCTCTTGTAAAGGATCTTGCAATAACTAATGGGCATGTAGCACCACAGTGCTCATGAGCCATCCTTTAGTAATAACTCCAGTGTTTGTGAACAGACCCGCAGTCACGACCTGCTCCCGAGGGCCCCGTGTGCCACGTGTGAATAGCTGATTCCTCCTGTACTGTGGGTCCAGCACTGGGTGCCTTAGCCACGACACACACAAACCAGTGCGCAGGGTCCTGCAGCACACTGGTGAACCGCTGGCACAAGGAACCAGCGTGCACACGCGTGTATGGGGAAGAGGCCAGTGGAAAAACTGCCAAGTCCCCCTTTCAAATCTGTGAGCAGGAAAGGCTGAGTTCCCAGGGCCCCTTGCCCCTGGCGGGAGAGCCGAGCTCCTCCGCAGCAGCCTCATAGGTGCATCCCAAGGCAGCAGATTTGGCGTCAGCATTGCACTCGCCTGTCATTTGCCAAGAGCTGCTCCGGCTCTCTCTGAAACAGAAGCGATCTGTGCTCCCCTTGACATGACATCCGGCTGTGCTTGGTGCCAGCTCCAGGAAGGGAGAGAGGGGCAACTCTCTGCGCCACCCTACCCACCCCAGCAATGTCCTTGCAGTCACTTGGTCTGGGCAGTGGGCTGAGACTTCAAGAAAGAAAGTATTTTTTCCCCAGTTTGTGTGCCAACTCCAGACAGACGGTATGCAGCATCGTTTAAGCCGGGGGGGGGAGTAGAAATCAGTGCTAATAGCAGCTTTGGTCAAAGGCAGGCTCATGAGTGACAGTCAAAGTAGTTGCGTTTGATCAATCAGGGGTATTTTAGCCCTTTTGCGGCACTTGCTGTCCCCGCTTGATAGTCCCCTTTCTCAGCTCAGCTCATCAGCAGGAGCCTGCACAGGTTTCCATGCTCCTCTCCCAGCCCTTGAGGCCAAGCTGAGTGTCCTTCTCCAGGGGACTTGGCATGTTTCACTACCATGGCTGGGCAAGGGAACCGGGAAAAGCACATGTGTGGGACAGAAGCACTCAGGGAGGAGATGCGTTTCTGGCACGAGCGCTGAATTTATACAAGAGCTGGGTCATGAAGCCTGATGGCAATAAACTGCTGCTTGTCTCCTCTTCGCCCCGCATCGCTCTCCGCGCTGGCCGCAAGGCTGTAGACACCTCATTAACTGACTCTGCAGCTCACCCCGGCCTGCTTCCCGACCCTCCTGCTTGCTTCCTCCCTGGTTTGTAAAGTTTCAACTTCCTGCCCGTGCTCTGATGAACAAATGAAGCTTTTGGTCCCTGGAAATGAGGGACACGCTGGAGCGGAGAAGAGCCGCGCGTCCATCCGCAGGGAAACGCAGGCTCCTGACAAGACCGGCTGCATGGAAGTCGGGCTACGTGGGCACCTGGAGCTCTGCTTACTTCTGGCAAGAGGATGGGGGAGGAAAGCATGTCGAGAAACAAATGCTTAGCGCTGGAAAATCTGAGCAGACAGGTGGTCCCAGCCTCACGCTGCCTTCCTGCTTCGTTTCTTCATGCTCAGCAGTGCAATGGGGAGCTGGGATGTCGGGTTGGATTTGCAGCCCAGATCCCAGCATCTCTGCTCGGAGGCAGAGCTTCGCTGGGCGTTCCTGCTGCGGCTGAGACCAGCGGGGAGAGGAAGCTCCTTCCTTGCAAGAGGGTCGGAAATGTGTGGCTAGCATGGGGGGAGGAGGGGTGGAAGGAGCGCAGATTCTCCTGGCTCAGCTTTCGTGGTTTCTTGGATAGTTAAGATGCTCTGTTTCAAAGAGCCCTGAATCTCCCCATCACGTCTGATGGATGCTGGGAGGACGCTGTTTTGAATGCACAACAGCCGTGGTGTGCTGTGCGCTGTCGCAGGAAGGGGTTAGCGTTGCGTGGAGCACAGATCTCTGTGCTGACAATGGTGAGGAAGGATGTGATGAAGGCACAGGACTGAGTCGGGACACTTGGGTTACAAAGTCAGCTGGGCCAGTAACTCACGGTGTTAAATGAGCAGTATAATGAACCCTGTGACCTCAGTAAATCACTTCCAGGCTCTCTGCCTCAGTTTCCCCACTAGCCGTGTGTGGAGAGAGTGCCACCTCGCTACCCTCCGGGCTGCTGTGAGGCTTCTCGTGGGGTTTCCTGCAGAAGTTTTCCTCTGCGTCCTGTAGCCGCCTCTCTCTCTTTCTGACCCCATTACTTACCTCCCTTTCGACATCTCTCTGTAGCCAAAACAACTGGGGTTCCCAAAAACGTCACTGTGTCCCCTCCCTTGGCCCACAGCGGTGATGGAAGTGGTTCTGTGCAAAGTGACAGTCAGCATCGAGTCTCTGTCACCCAAGCGATGCAGAGACGGGGCCTACTCTTATTTGGGGACCACATTTGCTGTGCTTCAGACCTTTTTTCACAGTGCATGCTGGAAGGGAACTGCATGCATATACTCATAAGTGCACTTGATACAGAAGGTGCTAGCAGACAGAGGCAGGGATTTGCAGATCCACATGACGATGTGCCCTTCAAATGGCTTGATCTGTAGAGCTCGTGGACCACTTCACAGCCCTGAGTTACTTCCCAGATGAGGCTTGAAAGGAGACACCTGCAAGGAATTGGTCTGTGTATTTAATCTCTAGCAAGACAAGGTGGCTCTAGAGTTTATGGATTTCCTCGCTCCTTGGAGAGGGGAACTTGGCTGCTCTTTTTGGTCATAAGGGGCTCTTTTTTCTACCATCCATTTAGCACAGGAAATTGGTGACCTTTTAGAAATGGCCCCCTTTATTGATTCAATCCCAATAACATCTGCTGGGGTGAGGAGGGGAGCTGAAGAAAATGCCCACCAAGAATGACTCTATCCTGCCATAATTTAGGGCCAAGCAGAGGAAATATGACAGGAGTGAAAGAGCCTCGGATATGAGGGGGCCTTCAGGTAACGGAGTTAATTGGATATGCTGATTTGAATTGAATGTGCATGTAAAGGGTTGTCATGAATTTCCTCATGGGCATAGCTATGATTTAAAGGAAAGATACTTAAGAGTATTACTGTTTCACTTTAATGGCGAGGGGCGACTTCCCACAGAGCAGAGAGCAGGGTACTAAATCACACCACCGTTGTTGCTCGTCTACATGGGACCACAGGTTTAGTGGGGAAAGCTGAGCTCTGTCAGGTCGGGCCCCCGCTGCCCGACGGAAACGGAGAGGGGCTTGTCTGGGGACTGGGACTGGAGCCGTGTGCCTACAGCCAGGGCTCTGCGCTCAGCTCCTCCACTGACTTATGCCATAACCCTGGCCAAGTCACTTGACCTCCTGTGCCTCATTAGAGTCACCTGTAAAATTGATCCTCGCCCAGCTTGCCGGGGTGCGGAGAGGATTAATTGATATTGGCAGTGCCCTGTGCAAACCTCCAGTGAAGGGTGCTTTATCACAGCCTGGTCTTGTGCCACTGAAGTCAATGAAGATTTGCCATTGGCTCCAGCAGGAACTGGATCAGGTTCTGCATCCACAGAAGAGTGTTATATTAGGTCTGTAGGGCTCTTGGAGAGGCCTGCATTATGATTTGCAGCCTCCACGGGTCGTGCTGCAACATGGAAGAGACAAGCAGGTGCATTTTCTGTGTGGGAGGCAAAATCACCTCTCCTTGAGTGGGCATTGCAAAGGCAGGGGACCTGGCATCCCTGTAACAGGTGTTGACGTGAGCAGCACGGGGTGGGGAAAGCACAGTAACCAGCAGAAAGATACCGTATCGCCATGCACATCTCCCCTTCTTCTTTCCTCACCGTGGTGGCAGGATAGCCCGGTGCAATTAAATTGAATTAGGACCTGTAAATCCCCTCAGCAGAGATTATTGACAGTCACGCACAGGAGGGCTTGGGCTGGCACGGTTTATCTTCTCCTGCCTTTGCATTGCCGAATCCCTTGTTCGCAGAAACTCTTTTGAGCAGCAGATACCCCGAGGAATCACAGGCCACGCAGGTGACAGCAGCGCGTTAGGCCGCCTAAACCGTTCCCTGCCCCTCTTGCGGCCGGACCTTGCTCACGGCAGTGCTGTGTCCCATCTCTGAAGCAAGGCATCCGGCCCAGACTTCCCTGGGAAGCGCGGGCGGGGGGAGGAATACCTGTGAGCTGGATCAGACGAGCTAAAGCAGCATGAGAGGCTGTTGCAGCCGTTCTCAAAGGAGATGCCTTGGGAGCATATGGCACTTTCCAAACGTCTTTGTTTCTCGTTTCCAGAAATAGATGCAGTGACATGCTGCTGAGCAGCCCTGGAGCTCATAAGGGCCCACCAGGAATATTCATTGACACCAACTTAATGTTATGCAGAGGAATTCACCCCATGGGGCTTGAAATCCCAGCAGGAAGGGAGCGAGGCCGGGGCTCTGGGGTCAGCTGAGTGCTCCACGTTGTCGTGATCCTGCACAAAGAGCTGGAGATGACGCACTCGCCCAGAGCCCCTCACCTCCTGACCTGGAGAACCTGATCAGCAGGATATCTGTTGCACTCATGGGAAGCCTGCACAGCCCATTGCACGCAGACAGTAGGGAGCTAACAATACAGATGCCTTCGGTGCCGTTTCCCCTCCGCTGCCCGTGTACGCGGCGAGGTAGCTGCGGCTTTTAAGGGGTTAACACAAACTGGCCTTGCCTTGCTCTCAGGATGTGCAGCGGGGAGCCGGTCCTTTCCACACAAAGACTTATTCAGCTATATTTCTGGCACCGAGGGCTCCAGCATGAGATTTAGTCTCGTGGAAAAATAATGAAATAATAATAATAATGAAAAAAGACAGGTAATTTAATCATAAGAGGTTCGTACAAAGGGTCTTAATGCCCTTTAATGGGAGCCCGGTGGGAGGCACGAGAAGGAGACCCAGATGCATTTTCACTTTCGTAGTCGTAACACCAGGCAAAACGCATTGTGGAAGCACTAATACGATGGGTACGTTGGAGCTTCATGTCATATTAGCGCCGTGAATGGATCGTACGCTATCACCGGGGGTGCTACGCTGCAACATATACGTGACACAATATGGTATTTTGCTAATCTGTTAAGATAATGCTGAGCTTATGCCTGCAGTCTGTATTGTAGGGGTATTAGCCACATAAATCTCCCCGATGCCTTCTGAAGAACTGCCGTTTCCGAAGGGAACTGCATTGTTTCGTCATGTGGGCATGTTTCCCCGGGCCTGCGTGCTCGGAGCTAGGGCTGATATTTGGATTTGCAGATTATGGGGTTAGGCACCTTTCCAGGGTATATTTGTCAGCATGCATCAAGATGATCGAGGAAAGAGCTGTATCTGTCCCAGCTGACTCCTCCGACCCACAGCCAAGTCCAGGGCCTCCGCTCTGCCCTCAGCCTCCTCTGTCTCTGCTATCTCACGCTGCTGAGCAATGAGCGTGCCTTTGTTCTGGGCACTTTGTCCTGCTTGGGTTTTTGTCGCTGGATCTCCACCTACCCCCACACCTGCCAGTCTGGCCTTCTTTCACGGGCCCCTTCTTCTCTCCTCGCTTTCAAACCTCCCCTTCCTTGGTCCTGCAGCCGGCGGAAGAAAAAAGTCATCTTGACACAATTAAAGGAACACAGAGAGACCGGGATTGTGCTGGGTTTTCTGCCGCGCTCAGCAGTGCCGCGCTGCCTCCCTGCCACTGATTTCAAAGTGAATCAGAAATGGGTCCTCTGGTGTCAGAACGGGGACGCCTCAATACTGCCGCCCCCCAAGCATCGACCCCCTGCCCCTATCATCCCCAACCCCCCAAAGGAAAGTTTGGATCTGCCAAAAAAATTGCAAGGTTTTTTGTCAAAATAATCGAAGTTGGGATCAGTGTTCAGGCTCTCCCAGACGAGGTGTTTTCCAGGTTTGCTAGAATCGGCTTCTTATTCCTATTGCTATTCCTGTTCCTGTTATAAGCTATAACTATTGCTGTTCTTTGTGCCAACTCATGACCGCTACCCCTTTTGTTTGCTCCTCATTTCTCCCACCCAAGTACTGATCAGAACCAGCCTAGCATGGACGATGGCACCCAATGCACACATGTGGCTTCGTTAGCAATTAAGAAGAGAACAGGCGATCAGAGCTGTAGGAAAGAGATCACGATGGAGCATGCTGAGAGTCCTGTTGCGCGCACAAGGTGTCACGGGAAGCTAGGTCCCTTTGGAAAGACCATCCATGGTGGTGCCCATATTTTCAGGTTCAAAGGTGGTCCACGTAGCACCTCCAAGAGCAAAGCAGAACAGCATTTCTGCAAAGCCAGAGATGGGCACTTCCTTCCACTGGTGTCAGTGGCACCGTATTTATTAGCCCAGTTGCCAGGCCGTGGGAGGCTCACGCGGCAGCAACGATGCCCAGAAGTGAAGTCGAAGAATAATTTTCTCTCTCCCTGCTGCGGTGCTGACCCCTCGGTTCCCTTTCCCAATTCGCTGAGGGCATCATTCTTCCCTCTTGACATCCCCATTTGTTGTCGTGGAAACCAAACCATCAGGAACAGACTGGCGACGGTGCCGTGGGTCTAAGCGTGGCATCTTTTCTGGCTGGATGACACCCTGGAGCTAGGTTGCCCTGCGACCAGAATGCAGGAGGGACTCTAGGTAGCCAAGTTCAGGTTTATTTTTGGACAGGAATGATTGCCAGAAAAGTGTGATATTCAGAGCAGCCAAGAGCAGAGCTGCCTGCTCGGGAGGAGGAGGGTGGCCCCGGAGAAAGGAGGAAAGCCCCAGGCGGTTGCCTGCACAGGCTGCTGCAGACGCTGCACCCCAAACCCCAGGCAGAGACGGCAGCTGTAATGCCCGAACCCTCGAGTCCCAGTTTGCTGCCTTCCCCAGGCGGCTGCCCCTTAAGACAACTGGGAGGAGGAATAGCTGAGAGTCCCAGAAATGGGAGAAGAGCCCAGAATGAGAGCACGTCCTTGCTGACCGTGCCAGCCGGGCCGCGCGGGAGCAATGTCGCCGCAGCGGGCTCGATGGCTGCCCGTGAGCGCACCACGTCTCCGGCCGGCCGGCAAGGAATAATTAACTTACAATCAGACATTTTAATGGAAGGACTTGGGAGGCTGTTGCCACGGCAACAGCTTTAAACAGCTGGCTTAATGATGGGTGAGCGAAGGAGAGAGGCTGAGGTTGGGAGCACACATGTGGCTCGGGGACGGCGCAGCCAGCGAGTCCCCAGGAGCAGAGGCCACGGAGGTCGTGGATCACCTGCGTGGCTCCTGGCCACCCAAGGCTTCCAGCGGCTGCTGCTGGTGCAGCGTCCACCTTTCTCCTGCTGACCTGGACGCAGTCGGACGAGCGTCTCCGGACGCTTCGGCCCCCCGGGCGTGCTCGGCACTTCCCTTCTGGAAGCAGAGGCAACGCAGCTCAGCCGCGCGCTTCCGCCGTGAGCCGTTCGGCAGGTCTGAACCCCAAACCTGGCTTTCTGCCCCTCAGCCTGTAACAGCTAAGAGGTGAGGAGGCAGGAGAGCAGCCCAGCCTGGCTGTGGGTCCAGCCCCGGCTCTGTGCTGGTTCGATGGGGAGCACTCCGGCTCCTTGAGGCCAGTGGGATGCACTGCGGAGGTTTCTCCCGGTGAGCATGGAAACCCAGCGGTATTTCCCACTGAGGCCTTAAAGGGCTGTGCAAAGCCAGATCAGTGCTGTTGTCCCCACCCAGGGAGGGAGCTTGAAGTTCACATGCAAAGGGATCCCGGCAGTGGCGAGCACTCTTCCCACTGCCACGTTGCAGCAACAGAGACGGGAATTAGACCCCCCACGCTCCTGTTTCCCCAGGCCAAGTTCAAACCCCTCCACGCCACTGTCTTCCTGCAAGTGAGAGTTGCTGCACGCCCCTTGCACCGTTACTGAGGACGCAGCCACATCCGCCGCGGCTCATCCTGCGTGCCCGAGCCTCCTTGCAGCCGTCGGGCACGGAGTAATTGAACAGCAAAGCAGCATCCAGCACGACAGCCCGGCGCGAGCCTGCAGCAGATGGCTTCTTTGCGATAAGAGGTTTTTCCAAGTCTCCGCGGTCCCCCTGCGCTCCCCTCTCCTAGCAGGGCCGCACGCACGTGCCGGAAAGCGCCCGGCACGCAGCGCAGTTTCCTGGCCAGCGTGTAGCAGTATCTCTGTCACCAAGAGCCACCGGGCCATTAGCTGATGCCATGGAGCCATTGGCTCGCATGACTGGTCTAATCCCCCAGCCTGATGGTTGCCAGTGCTTTCAGCTCGGCATGATGTAGACACCGTGTTGCAGTCAAACAGCTATTCAAATATGCAAATCCTGGTCGGGAAGGCGCAGTGTAAATGGTTTGCTTATCCCTCCTCCTGGCCCCCCCTGCATAGCCCCCAAAGCCATAAAGCATTAACTTTGGGAAGAGTCGTAGTCTCGCCAGCAATGGTGCCTGCCCCCCCGCAGCGGGCTTCGTCGCAACTTGAGCAGGGTTTCCTGCTGGGGGAGGGATCAGCGCAATCCTGCAGCCACCATACCAATAGACTAGGAGGCCTTCAGAGTGATCGGACCATATGGCCACCGAGTCATTTATCTGTCAGCTCATCAGCTTGCGCGGTGGCTCCGTTTCCCTTGCCGGACCTTGCGGATTTGCAAGGGGTGAGATGGCAGCAGGCTGGGCGACGTGCAGGTTCGGTCCCTAGCGCTTTTACATTGATGGGGAACATTGGTGAGGAGAGATGGTAACCGTCGCGAGTCGCTCGTTTTCCGAGCATGAAACTACAGGGCTGGTTCTCCCCAGGGAGGTGGTTGCAGGGACTGTCACCCAGGGTGGCCTTTCAAAGCCCCTCAGTCCCGGTTCAGCGGGCCTCGTGCTTACGGCTTTGAAATTCTCACCCAACGTGGTTTTATTTTTAACCCACGCTCAACTTTTTGCTCCAGAGAACGAGGAGACGCAAGGAACCAACTCGATGTGACAGATGCTAGCCATGTGCTGCTTACATTTCTGATATCACGGTGACGAGCCATCAGCAATGCAGGACCCCACTAAAAGAGTTGCCACTCTACATTAGATCAGATCCAGGGCTGGTATTTACCGGTGGTACCAACTTGAACTGATTTCAAATTGCATTTGGGGCTGTGGGAGAAGGGATAGGCAAAAAGGATCAGTCATTTGAAAGGCCTTATTGCTTGCCTTGTGTTCCCAAAATCACAGCATGAACATGGGAGCCTGGGTTCTCCTCTCCCGCCAAGCTTGAGTCCACTAAAATTAATGGCAGTCGGTGAGATCAGATCCAGACCCCGTGGGCAGAAGGGCTCAATAGGGAGCCTCAGATGTCGGAAGAAGCCAGCACACCGGGTGCACCTTAAGTTTTCTTCTGGAAAATTGGTCCCAGTTACAAGTGCTGAGTACAGAGAAACCTGGGCCTGAGCATCTGTGTATACAGTCAACTCGCACATAATGAAGGAGGGTCTGGGTTTCACAGGCTGCCCTCATACATTATCTCTCCTTTCGCATTCACTAGCGGAGAGATCTGAGACTTTCCGAGTTTTGCTTTTCCTCCAAAGGCCTCAGCGGTGTGAGAGCCTCTGTTGGTATAAATTGATGTAGCTCGTTTGACTCTGTTGAAGCTGCGAAGACAGTCTATCAGGATCTGAAAGGTTTTCTTTATTGGTATGGGTACTGATGGGCATTGGGTATACACATGACAAATCCAACCGAGAAAAGAGCACAAAAGAATACTGCAACAATTGTGGTCGGCTTGTGAAGCGCTGGTCCCAGCGCACCAGCTGCCTACTTCTTCCTCCCTGCCAGGCTGGAAAGCTCTTGTTTGCTATAGCCTTTGTACCATGGTGCACAAGGAGCGGCTGCTTCAATCCCTGCCTTCCTGTCCTCGTGTCGCCAGCTTGCAAGCAGTGCATTTGCTTAAGAACTTGCCTTTCTTTTTGGCACGTTAGGATAAGAGAATGTGACCCATGATTTTCCTGTCCTTTTTTCCAGATCCGGGCAGATGGTCCCCCTCATGGAGGAATTCAGTATGAAATGGTCACAGTTTTCAAGGACGGGAGCCCTATCCTTCGAGACATGGCTTTCTCCATCGATCACAAGTACCTGTACGTCATGTCAGAAAGACAGGTAAGCAGCACTCTTCTACACCTTCATACCTGCAGCTCTCTTCCCTAAAGGCATCAAAGTGGCATCAGCAGCTGCAGTACTGCTGTGCTCTCTTGAGCTGTAGTTCAGGGATCGATGCAGGCAGGTATGGTGCCAAAGGAAGCTGAATTTTATCTGGTTCTGACCAGAGGAAACCTTGTGCACACTAGAGGGGAAAGAGTTTCTCTCCCTGCCAGCACACTATTGTCTGCAAGAGCTGGAAATTGTTTTGAGCTGCCACTGGTGAAATATGGCTTGGGGATTTGGACCTCGGTCTGCTCGGAAAGTGTGTCCCCCGCACAAGCCTCTGCCATTCGTTGCCCTCTTTGGCTGGCAGGAAGCTATTATGCATGGCTCTGCTGGAGCGTCCTTCGCTATTCCTCTTTCTGGATTCAGTGATGTTTTAAAACTTTTTATGAGCATGAGTGACTGCAGTGCCCAGGGCCAGAGTCAGGACGTGCTTCGAGCAGGCGCTGTATGAGCAGATTTGGCCAACAGAACCGAGCGTTTGGTTATGTCGGGTCCTGCTCACCCATCCTACTCCCAGCTGCTGTTCCCTTGAGCTCAATGAGTCTTGACCTGAAGCCGCTCCTGCTTTCCAGTCTTGTACATGCATTTACATGCACCCTCCTGCAGACATGCTGGTGAACAGGGCACTGCACTAATATGTCCTCCATCGGAGGTCTATATTGAGCAGATTTTTTTTGGTGTTGGGTGGTGGAACTGGAGCTTGCTCCATCCACTGCATGCATTGACCTGGTATGGCAGTGCTTGCAGGACCGGTGCAAAAAAACAGACCAAAAAAAAAAACCCTGCACTAATAGGAGACCTGGTTTCTATTCTTGTCTCTACCACAAACCTCCTACGTGAGCCTGAGCAGGGCACTTGGTCTGTACCTCGGGTCCCCTTTTGGAAAATAGGGGTGGCACTTTCCCATTTCCCGGTGCTGTTGTGCTGGTGACAGCCTCTGTGCTGGGGGGGTCATGTGAATACCTTGGTCAAGGCACGCTGCCCACCCCACGCTCTGCTAATGCACTTGACTCTTGGCTTGCCTCTCCCCCCATGCTCAAGCTCTGCCGGGGTTTCTCTCTCCTCCTCTGTAGCCCATCGAAGAGGAGCAGCTGGTTGTGTTGTGACAAACCAGGCAGCAGTTTCTTGGAGACTGTTTCCCTTCACAAAAGACTAGTGTGAGACTGTTAAAACTCCTCCGACTCGTGAGCTAGTTGTGAGGTGTGATTATTAACTCACTCTGGCCCAAAGTGAGATTTCAAGTGGGGATGCAGAAAGAGCGCCAGCGACTGAGTCATCGCCTCCCTGCCTGTGTCAGCGTTTCCAGGCTTCCTCACTATTTACTGTCTGCTCGGCCCTTCTTCTGAACCTGTTTATAAGCATGATAAACTGCCCCTCTGCAAAGAGGGACCGCACTGTGCGAAGCAAAACCAAAATGATTATGATGGAAATTTATGGCCTGCAGGCCACTGGAGTCTGTTGCTTGAGGGAGCCAACGCAGTGTAAATAATCCAGGTCCTCAGCTGTAACGCATCCAGCCTGCGACGTTCCTGTCGGAGATGGAAAACACAGGGGGTCCCAACCACTAAGCCAGGGTCTTGGGTTCGCTGACTCGGTTAAGCCTTTTAGTGGCTCTCACTCAGGACTGCATAATACAGATTAATAAGGCTGGTGGCTTGATGGATGCCTGTCTCAGGACATGTCTGTGCTGCGGGGTAGTTAGAGCCAGCTCCCGTAAAGCCATCCCTGGAGGGTCCTTGGGAGGGTAAATTAGCCCGCGCGGAGCTCTGTGCTGCCACAGCAGGGCACAGACCTAAGGGACGGGCCTTTTGTGCTCAAAGCCTGTCTCACATTTCTCTTAACTATACAGTTGTTCCCGTCAAAGGTAGCAACAAAACAGCCCTTGCTCCGACACCGGAAGCTGCTTGTTCAGTGCTAGCGGGGGTCCGTGCACACGGTGCTGCAGTCTGACGTGATGCAGCCGGGGCGCGGTGGTGGTGGTGGCTCATGTACCAGAGCACCCAAAGGTCCAGTACAGGAACAGGGAGTCTGTTTGAGCCCAGTTTTGCTTGCGTAGGGGATGCCCAGAGCTTTTGCCCCTGGGGTGGGAAGCACACATTTGTTGCAGTTTAATGCCCCCTGACGACCTTGTGCTCCTCCTCGAATTACCCAGAGCTCAGTCCCAGCTGTCCGTCAGTGCCGTAGCTGGGTAGCGGGATCCTAATGCCGTCCCTTGGATTGTCGAGCAAAAGCAACCTAAAGGAGTCGCGTGTGCAGCCTGTTGTGCGTTACCTGTCCTGATACGAGTCCAAGGAAGGGGGAGGGTCAGGAGATGCTATGGAAAAGCTGGGAGCTGTAGGTGGTTACTGCAGTGAATGTGTGAGCACCTGGTTTCATGCAGTTTCCCCTTTGTGGTGTGCCTTGGCCGCTCGGAGGTGCTTAGTGACTGCAAGGACAGAGCTCAGGCCCGTCTGGCTCATTCTCCTTGGTCTGCAGGTGAATCGTAGTTAGCTCCTTGCATTAGAGAGCCTGTGCTATGCGGGTGAGCCCGTTCCTGCAGGGCGGTGTCACAAGGGAGCTGGGTCCCATTCCCAGCTCGGTCATTAGCCTGCTGGGTGAACACGGGCAAGGCGCTTCCCCTTGCTGTGCAGCAGGCTCCCGGTCTGTAAAACATAGCTGGTGATACCGATCTCTGTGTCCAAGGGCTTTGCGGTCTCCCAGTGACAGTTGTTTTTATTATTACTCTAATCGCACTAGCCCGTTGATGGATCTTTGCCAACAATAATTAAACTGCAGTACAAACCCAGAAGTCGGCAAATACATTCCCTGGCTACGAAGTTATTTAAGGCCTGAGAATAAATAGTTTAGGAAAAGAGCAGGGAGTTTCTCCCCCCACAAAGAAAATCTCTGCAGTTAAGTCATCTGATTTTATAGCAGTTCAGTTACAGCAACTGCCAGAAAGGGCCACAGATCGAGGGCTCTGTCCCAGATTGCATCGGGCCGCTGGGTTAGGCCATTTCTTCCGTTTATTGTCCTTGGCGCTATGCTGGGTCTGGATCGAAAGACTGGAGGCACGAGACTCTGGGGAGCTGTGAGGCCTTTCTAAACCCAGTGCCCCTGTTGCAAATGGGGATGCTGTGCACGTTTGCACGGGGGGCCGTGTTCTCTCTCGCACCGCCCCGCAGGCGGGAGGTAAAGTAAACGAGGTTCAAAATCTTTTCGGAGGAGAATCCAGCAGGGATGCCTGCAACTCATCTCTTATGAGGCGAGAGGGTCTAAATATTCATCAAATCACTAATTTGCTTAATTGTGAAGCAAAATGATGTGGAGAGAATTAGTAAATAATGAAATATACCTGGAGCGCAAACTCCGTTACGAGCTGGAGCTGGAGCAATCAGGAGCTGCTGTTCCTGATTGCTTGCCGGACCGACTTAAGGACATAAGCCTCTAACCCAACCAGCAAAGGCCTGTGATTTGGAGCTGGAGATCCCACTGCATGACTGCATACACAATTCTCCAGGTCCTCTGAGCTTGCCAGTGATGTGGTAGTTCAGCAAAATAGAGGGGATAGGTAGTATTTCTTTCCCTTGAATGCCATGCAGAAAAGGTGCCTATTGATTTAAAAGGGTCACCACTGAGAAAGGTAGAAAAGCCCATCCGTTGCAGAGCCTGAGGCTGTAAATATCGAGAAATGCCCTTCAAAGAACTGGAAATGCCCGATAAAAATGTCTCCGAATCGTGAAGGCTAGAAGGAAAGCAAAAGTCCTGCCCTAATTAAAGACGCACAGACTGGAAATTTACCCTTAGAGTAGATGCGCCAAGAAATGATATATAAACATGAGGAAGGTCATCCAGATTTCACGATGCTACATACATGGTGGAAAAGTGATGGGGTTGTTTCCATAGCAGACTGTAAAATAAATAAAATTACAAGAAAGAAAAAACACTTTTTTTTTGCAAGGTCCTCCAAAAAAGGTGTGTTCCCCTAGCATCTCAGCAGCAAATGCTGCTCCTTGAGCTGCATTTTCACGTACACCACCCGTGATGAGGCACAAGCGAGTGGGCCAAAGATATAAAGATCCCTGTCGGGTTAGTATCGCGCAGTCAGTAATCTGCTTTGATAATAGAGGCATTTTCCATCCAAAAGCAGCTGTACCATTTCTGCATCAAGCT
This sequence comes from Crocodylus siamensis, assembly GCF_052110815.1. Classification (NCBI taxonomy): domain Eukaryota; kingdom Metazoa; phylum Chordata; order Crocodylia; family Crocodylidae; genus Crocodylus; species Crocodylus siamensis. Next base: position 2,990,411 of record NC_143407.1, read on the forward strand.
CATCCTCGTGCACATTTAGAAGTTGCTGCTGTCAGGTTTATGTTGTAATGACGTGGAAAGAGCAGGTGTTTCATCTCGGAGCCTGGAGTCCCATGATGCTCGGTGGCTCTGCCCTCACGCTGCCTTTCATCTGATTGTCCTACCAGCAGAGTCCCTGCCGGCTGCAATTTCAGCTACGGCCCCCTCGTGCACTGTAATAACCTTTCCTCGGCTGTGTCCTGCTTCCCAATATTTGACACTTGAGTTCTTACACACCTTGGAGCAGCGTGAAGCAGAAGCAAGGATTCATAGCCCAGTCCAGGGGCACAAGGAACAAAATCACTCCATTTCCAAGGCGCTCTTCTGGGTTTAGTAAGATGTGTGTTAGGGGAATGATTTGTTAGGGGCTTATGTGCAGGGGGGTTACAGCTTCTGCGCCCCTCACACCTGGCTTCAGATAACCCTAGTATCACAAGAGGAGTGAGTCTGAGTGCGACTTTCCCAAACAGGAATTCACTCCCCAAACAGGCCAGCAGTGGTCCATTAAACTGCACATCTACTATCCAGCCGTTCAGCGGTGGGTGCTGCCGGGCTGGAGGCATGTTTTCGCAGAGATGCCAGGCTTGGAGGAGCAGCACTGGGGAGCCATCAAGAATGAGCTACAGTGGCAGACTTAAGGACTGAAACAGCGTCGGGTGTTGTAGGTCAGGACTGAGATGCATCAGCTCATGCAGACGTGCCAAGAAGACTTGGAGAATGCCCCTTTTAGCTCTGTGCCCACCTCTCGTTTTTTACAGACGTCCAAATTCAATTAACAGCGTTCATTAAAAATGAAATAAAGCACTGAATCCAAGGTCCGTGCTGCCCGTGACCAGGCCTGCTGCCTGCTTCACCGCCCGCCGCTGAAATCAATGAGGCGCAAGGATGCACTTTGCCCATTTAGCAGCTGAAGCAGACACTCTCCACCTGGGCTGGATCTGCAGTGATTAAGCAGCAGTCAAGGGGTTAATGACACTGCAAGAGCAAAGCAGCCATAAATGTCTGGGGGCTGCCAGGAGTCTCCAGATTAAAGACCTGTTCACTCTAATAGTAAATCTATCAGCAGCCCAACACCAGCCTGGGCAGCAAAGGCTCAGAGATGCCTTTCCCTCCGAGAGCATGACTCCCACTGTGGCTTGTGGGGAACACCCATCAAGTGCTGCTTATAGCTGGGAAAGTGGCTTTATAAAATGCTTCCCTGGAGCTTTAATCGTCCATCTGTCATGAAGAAAGCAGCTCTGATATACGGGAAAACTCTGTGCCTTTCGCTTAAATATACACTGCAGGACTGGAGCAATGCTCTGGCTCCGGGGACGTAACCCCTTTTGCCTCAGTCTCCCTGTTGTCCAGGCATGTCCCAGGCTAGCTGTGGCTATCTGCAGTGATTTTGCTTGTGCCCTCTCTTACGTGTCAGGGACACAAATACCATCATGGGGCATAGTTCAGCATGAAATGGTGTGAGCATCAAGATAAGTTGGCCCAAGGGCTGTCCGTACCGCCATGATAACACACCTGAGCACTCCCTCCCACCCTGTCTGCCCCAGGCTAACAGAGCTGTCTTATGTGTTTTTAGGCAGTGGTGTGCATGAAGCGGAGCCAGAAGGCAGGGATGCTTTCACCTACACGCTCCCCTCGCCCTGTCTGGTGATGCAGCCTGGCTCTTTGGCACCAGTTAGTCCTGTGGCATTAAAAGGGGCTTAGTTTTTTAAGTTATAGTAGCCAATAGGTCCCCAACCCAACTGCATTGGACTCTGTACAGGCCCTTAGGGAAAGGCAGCCTCTGCCCTGAAGGCTTATGCAGCGATCAGGTAAGACTTGGATGGCCACGAACAAGATCAATGCAAGGGGCAGTCCTACCCCAGGTGTAGGAGACAGGGCCTCCTTGGCCTTTCTCCTTTCTCACGTACAAGATTTCTGTCAGCTCAGTTCTCCTTGGAAACCCTCTTTATGGCATTTGGGCTGTCAGGTTCCAGCTGCGTAGGCAGCACCGCAGTCGGGAGGATCTCAGTGCAGAGACAGGCAGACCGTATATAGTGCGTTTGCACATTAAACCTTACCCTTCCTTTGCATGTGCAAATAAATGGCAGTTTTGCTCCAGCATACCTTTCTTTCACCACTTGCTGAATCCTATCTCAGAATATCTCTTGATCTGTCACTGTTCCGGGATGAGCATTTGGGGTACCTTGATTGCACATGCAGGTCTTCCCATATGGGAGGAGAGCAACTGTCCTAACTAGACTTTGCATAAACCTCCTCCAGTGTCCATGCAAACCTGATGCCTCCCTGAGCAGTCCTGCTAGTGGACACCTCCTTAGACAGTCAGCTAGACTCTAAGCAATTTGGGGCAGGGCTGATCTTTTGGTTCAGGATTTTGCACAGCACCCTGCACAATGAAGGGTTGGGCCATGACTGCAGGTTCTTGGCATTACCAAATGGAAACAACGCAATGATCATCGTCCACTCCAATGAGGATAAAGTCAATTGACTGTGCAGCTCAGCCACGGCAGTGACAAGGTTAGGTACATGTCAGGGACTGAGCTCTGGTAAGCCCCTTCACGTCCCTCTGGAGTGTAAGTGGGTCTAAAAATACATTGCATGGCCGGAGCGGTGCATAGAGACCTCGGAGTAAATGCAAACTGGAGTCCAGGTGTTCCCAAATGTTGCCCAGCGTCCTTGCAGCCTGCCTGGGGAAGCACGGGTCTACCTTTGGAAATAATTAAAGGAAGAGAGAGAGTGCAGCGGAGCACCTGAGCGATTTCTCATGGCTTATGTGACATTTTTATACCAGTTTGATGTAGTTCAGAGACCCTTATGCAGAATATTATGAGCAGAGCTGTGCTCCTGCCCGTCACTTGGTGGGAGGCAGGGAAGATTAATGCCAGCCCCTAAAGATTCCCCTCACGTCAGGACAAGAAGGGCACGGCAGTCGCAGCAGCGAGTGGGCCGAGCCCCTGCCTGCCCGTATAAATGATGGCCCTTCTCCCTCCGAGCTGGGGAGAGGCAGGTGAACCCTGCCACGGAAGAGCCGGGGAGGCGGAGAGATTGACTCTTGAAGGTTATTTGAATGAAAGGGGTGGAGGGAGCTCCTCCTTGTTTTGCGTGTCCAAAGAGGTTTTGCTTCAACTTCACTTGCAGCTGGAGAGGAGCAAGTGGAGACGGGACCCAGCATCTGCTGCGGGCGCCTCGTTCCGCGCCTCTGGCAGCTGTGAACTGAAGGGCATTAGGGAGTCGCCAGCTTTCTAATTGTTAGCCAGGTTTATTCAAATCCCTCTTCCATTGTAGCTTCCAGCCGCAGACACGGCGATCTGCATTTTGGAGGGTCTCGTGTGAGGCGCGTGTGAAAAGCCTCCTCGCTGAGCACGGTGACATCTGGACTTTATTCTCAGCTCTGCCCCGGCTCAGCGGTCAGCCCTTATGCTTGGAGCTCGGGCACGGAGACACGGCCTGGTGCAATGATAAGGTGTCTGTGCGGGGGTACGAATTCGGAGTTAAGAGGTCCCCTGTGCCTCCCCTCTCCCTTGCCAGGTGAGGACCGCAGATCACGGCCATTAGGGTGGGCAGGCAGGGACCTGGCGGGATAGCTCAGAAGCAAGGGTGTGTCGGTGAGTGCTTACTGCCCTGCTTCCAGCTGGACAAGGGTAAGACATTGTATGGCTGGATCAGGTGAAACAAAGCTCCCCCTCCCCAGACATCTCTCTCTTCTATTAGCCATGAAATATTTGCCTAGGAAATGCCCCCATGTCAGGAGCAGACGATCCGCAGAAGTCGCTGAGAGTAATTTGCAGCATAACACTGTGCCCTGTAACCCCGAGACGTGTAAATCCCGTGGAAAGCGCTTTGTTTTGATCTGGTTTTTCTGGATGCTGAGTGTGGGGGGGAGGAAAACAGCGGCTGAGATGATTTAAAGGGGGCTGGAATTGGAGTGAGGGCTGAGGAAAACAAGGAAGTCCATCAATCCTGGCGTGGCAAGGCTGTAAATACTGCTGGTGGCCTGAGAAGAACTGAGAAAACACAATAAAAACGTACGAGGGAGGTAGAAAGGTCTGGAGCCATGAGGGGGAAAACTGAATTGATTTAACTTTTAACGCTATTATCCAGTTAGTCGGTAACTGGATCTCGGCAGCACCTGAGCTGGTAGAGCAGGGAGCACGATCGGGCTTCGCGTTCACCCAGCCTGCCTGGCGGGGGAGGCATCGGCTGGTGGGGCAGCATGAAGGGCAGCAGCCCGGGGCTGCCATGAAATCACCTTGGAATTGGCTCTTTGGGTCATAACCAAGCCACGGAAAGTGCTTTCTCTTGCATGAGTTAGGCAGGTCCCTGGTCACGAGTGGGGAGGAGTCACGGAGGTGGGATGGTATGGGGGGATCTTGGCAGATGGGGTCCAAGCCTTGGAGCTGAGGCAGCTGAGGATGGGGAGAAGCGGTGCCTCTACGACGCTGTCCCCGGGACAGCGAAAAGGCCGGAGACGGCCTCTCTTGGGCCCCCGGCTCAGGGAGATGTTCACACCAGCACATCAAGGTCCATTCCCGGCCGGCCTGCTCACATTACACCACCTTCAGCATAAAAATCTAGCATGTGGGGTTTTGTGGGGTTTTTTTCCTGTAGTCAATTAGAGATCATTAAGAAATCTGGCTGAAGAGGAGTCTGAGGTCATTAAGAAAAGCTATCTGACAAGCAGGATGTGTTAATTAACATTAATTGATCTTAAAAAAAAAAAAAAAACTCCAGGCAGGTGGGATAGCACAGTGACTCATTTTTCTCCCCTGCTAGCAGCCAATTTGTCACATATGCAAAGCACTGGCCACCAGTGGTTCTTATTTTTCCTTGTCGGGGTCGATTTCTGGGCATTCAGAGGCCTCGCTCCTGCAAAGATTTGCAGCGCGGAGAAGGATTTGCACTGGGTTGAACGGGGCCCAGTCCAGTGCATGAGTCTCTTGTGGTATCGGGTCCTTCAATGATGAACCTCCAGAAGAGAGAGGGGTAAAACTGCCCCTCCCCAGCGCCAGCATTTGGCAGGAGACCGCCCAGGGAGGTTGTTCATCTGAACGTGGCATGTTTTAGTCTCTGCTCACCCGTCTTTTCTCCTTTTTGTAGCATTCACTAGGTTTGTTCTCAAGATTTGACAATTTTTTCCCTTTCTCTGTCTGTCTCTGCTACTTTACTTTTCCCTTGCCAGCCGCCCCTGTAGGATTCTCATGTACTTGCCTCAGCAATTACTTCGCTCTCCAACTTCTCCCACCCTCCAGACCGATTGTTTAGTTTTCAGACAGGCAGCCGCAATCCTGGAATATTTCCAACGTTTCCCTGCCGAAGAAGTTGGCAAAGGGACCAAATGGCCAGTTCTCAGCCATCGGGGAAAGGTTTAAAGCTGCTGTCGATCTGGGGTCCCCAAGCAGCAGCCCAGATTGTGCTGACGACTCGGCCTACCTGCCAGCACTGCCTTGGCCCATCTCTGTCTGGTAGAATGAGAACAAGTGAACCTAATCCGATGTTATCCACTTTAACTCAAACTGCTGTTGCAGCTTTATTAATTGAGCTGCTTTTGATTGCAGATGGCAGGTCTCCTATCATCTCTGGCTTAGTAACTATTGAATTTGCCGGGTACCTTGGTTTCAGCGAGTACGTGTGACTTCACGGGTGCCGAACCCAGGACTGACTGACAAGCACAGCTCTGGGGCTCCAGGGTTTGTTTTTAAAAGCAAATTGTGGGTGCGAATACCTGTTCGTCCATTGAAGCTGCTAATCGCGGTAGAGAGGGGCAGCGGAGGGAACCCCGCTGAGGCACCAGTCTGTTTCTTGCCGTTTAATTTGAATGCTTTTAAAACCTTATAATGAACCTTGCCTTTCTATCAGCATGGCAATGTGTTCCCAGCCTCTTCCCTCCCCAGGGGTTAGGGGGCACGTGTCTGTGCTCTGCTCGTCTAGCCGAGCCCGGTGGCTGAACCCGAGGGCCGTGGGGCCACAGGACACCTGGCTTCTGCCCCCAGCTCTGTCAGCGATGTGCCGTGGCCTTAGGTAGCTTGCTGTCTCTGCATGCCTTATCTTATCCCTCTGTACCAGGCGCCCGCGGTCCTCCTGACATTTGATGGCTATGCAGATTGATGCAGCAGGCAGAGATTATTTAGGTGTTGGGGGTGACCTCTGCACACAAAGGAGATGGCGCGGGAATCCTTGACCTCTCCTCCCACTCGGCCCTCCCTTGCTTTCCAGCCTTGCCATCCCTTGCGGCACGGATCGATAGGACCAGGCGAAGACCACCCAGTTTGGTCTCATGCAGGACCTGAGCTGAGATTTATGCTAGGGTCTGCGGAGGTAAAAGGCCAGTATCACACAAAGAACCTGCAGCCCCAGGCCAGCCTGCCTCCCCTTCCCTGGCACCAGCCAGGCCAGTTTTGATGAGCTGAATTTCCCTGTGAGGCTGGTGTTTCCATGGGCTGCTTGAAGCTGCTGGACTGGCCAGGGACCCTGCAAAGGGCTGGCACTCTTAGTGCCAAGACGTGCGGTGGGAATCATTTTGTATGCACGGCTCCAATGTCTTTGTTTCCAGTTTTGCCCACCCGGGGTGAAATACCGGCCCATCGAGCTCATGGGCAATACTCCCTTTTACTTCAGTAGGGTCAGGACTTGGCCACCAAATTTCCTCCTGCCAAGCAGAAAAAAGCAGAACTTGGGGTGGTTCCTGGAGCCTGGTTTCCAAGAAAGTGTGCAAGAATGCCCCTTCCCCCACTGAAAAATGGGCGTTTTGGGTTGAGTACCCAGAAACAGAAGCACCTAACCCCATTAGGGATTTTTGTATCTCTTGACCATCGGGTTCAGAAGAGAGCTGCTATTCAAACTGGCAGGCAGGTCTATCTCTGCTGTACTCCGTAATAAGAATAAGAGCCCAGGAAATTGTATTCCCAAGCTGGATAATTACTTAAAGGAGAAATCTGAAATTTCAGCCTGCCCATTTCAGAAAGTGCTCAGCTATGAAATTTAAAGGCAGGCCTCAGCTTCCTCTTCTCTCCCTCCCAGAGCTGCTTTTCTTTCTCCTCCCGTGCTGCTGTGTCAGTGAAAGCCACCTCAGCAAATGAGTTTGGCGGCTACTCAGCCGGTGAGGAGGGGAATTGTTCGTGCTGGGCGCTAACAAAAAAAGAAACATAACTCACAATACGGAGAGGGGAGCTCTGAAATTGCACAAATTATTCTATTTTATACTTTAATTAGTTTGAATTAGCAATGGGAATAGATGCATAAAATGATCCAGTGAAGGGTGAAATGGAAAAAGGGATACGGTATAGAGTATCACTTTATTATTATGAAGTTTGTAGGAAGTAAATGTAGACAGCGCAGAGATGCTTCCCCTGCTGAGGCTCTTTGCTCTGAACTCGGACCTGAAGGCTCCTCAGAGGCGGCATGGCAAGGGCCCGCGGCCACTTGGGCACACGCTAGGCAAGCGACGGCTTGGAGCGTGTCGGGCTTTGCGCTGGCTCAGGGCAGCGTCTTTGCCCCCTTCCTTTCTAGCTTGAGTATCAGACTTCGTGTCACTCTGCCCCTTTTGTGTCCCCACCAGCAACTTGGTTCCTGGGTCTTGCTTGGCCAGCTCAGTGCTCCAGGACTGCAAGCTACAGCAAAAAAAGATGGAAAGGTGTGAAACCCCCTCCTCCAAAAGTCTAAACAGGTCTAATCCTTGTTTTCTCCATTATTTTTCTTTTTCTTTTTTCCTCTGAAAAGACTCCGCCGAAGTGGTCGGCTGGGTTTGACTGCTTTAGCTGTCCAAGCTGGTTTCAGTCCAGATCAGATGGAGGAAGTACAGTGATAAACACCATTTCCTGCAGGAGTTCTGAAATGAGGAAGGACCAGGGAGCCCGGGCTGACTTCCCGCTCCATTCCCATACAAAATCGGCGGATAAAATCTCCTGGCAGACCCTAAGGCCTTCCTACAGCACGAAATTCTTTGGGGGGTGAAACAACCCTGGGGACATTGTGTTCTCCCACGGGGGCTGGGCACGCTACTCTGTTCGTGTTTTCATGCCAAACCGTTGCTGCAGTACGTGACCGACTTGCATGTCTGCCCTGTGCCGCAGACCCAGCCTCTGTCCCAAATGATTCGTCCTAGTCTGAACAGGAGTGAGGTCCTCTGTCATGATCAAGTGGCACTTCATACCTTATAAGTGGCACTTACTTGGGTGTTAAAGGTGTAAGCTGTGCCGCTGGAATGCAAAATAAGAGAAAGCATTAAGCTCCCACCAATTTTGATTACAAACTCTTGGGCAGGGGTTCATAGATTCATAGATTCATAGATGCTAGGGTCGGAAGGGACCTCAATAGATCATCGAGTCCGACCCCCTGCATAAGCAGGAAAGAGTGCTGGGCCTACATTACCCCAGCTAGATACACATCCAACCTTCGCTTGAAGACCCCCAGGGTAGGGGAGAGCACCACCTCCCTTGGGAGCCCGTTCCAGACCTTGGCCACTCGAACTGTGAAGAAGTTCCTCCTAATATCCAATCTAAATCTGCTCTCTTCTAGCTTGTGGCCATTATTTCTTGTAACCCCCGGGGGCGCCTTGGTGAATAAATACTCACCAATTCCCTTCTGTGCCCCCCTGACGAACTTATAGGCAGCCACCAGGTCGCCTCTCAACCTTCTCTTGCGGAGGCTGAAAAGGTCCAGTTTCTCTAGTCTCTCCTCGTAGGGCTTGGCCTGCAGGCCCTTAACCATACGAGTGGCCCTTCTCTGGACCCTCTCCAGGTTATCCGCATCCTTCTTGAAGTGCGGCGCCCAGAATTGCACGCAGTACTCCAGCTGCGGTCTGACCAGCGCCCGATAGAGGGGAAGTATCGCTCTAGCATCTGTACAGTGTCTAACCCACAGGGCCATGGTCCCAGCTGCAGCCCTGAGCTGCTGTCCTTATACCGATGAGTAATAATTGCTAAAAATCCTGAAAAGCAGGAAAAACTTTGTGCAGATCCCAAGTAGAGTGAGGAGTACCTGGAGTACCCCAGGCAGGAGGGTTGTAATGAGGGCTTCATGGAAACTTAATGTTGGTTGGAAACCGGAAGAAAGTGGTTCCTGAAATCCCTCCTCCCTGTTTAGAGAACATTGCAGAAGTACAGGTATAGAAAAGGGGGAAGGGTTTTTTGGGTGCGATTCATCATAGCCCTTGCAAGATCCAAGCCTTTGGCATCCAGACTACGTCCATCCTAGCCCCTCGCGCCGGGGGAGCGACGTGGTGCAGCCCCACATTGAGGTCTTTTCTGAAGAAGAACGTGCTCCCCCAAGACTCGCTCAAGCCCCGACCCCGCGGCGTCTCTGACGTTCTTCGGGAGCCGTTTGATAAGTTTGGCATCTCCGGGCGATGCCGATGAGGAAAAGCAGCTCCATTAATAATCTGCTGTTTATTTTAGAAATTCAGGAATGTGCCAGGCAGACTAAACATTTTGGCTTCCCCTCTCCACCTTGAGGCTGGAGAAAGCGGGGGGGGGGGGGAAGGCACCGTGCCAGGATCAGCAGTGCCCAGCGCTAAGTCTGAGGCTCTCAGGCTGCCAAGTGTGTGAGTGTGTGGCCTGAGCTGGAACATGGTGTTCAGCAGAGCAGGGGAGACAGGCAGGGGTCCCTCGGGACCCCCCGGGGTCACATCCTCATCCCCGCTGCATGGGTTGGTGTTCCCACCTTCGCTGTCTTGCACAAGTAGCCAGGGACGTGCAACGAGCTCAGCAGGATGCCTGGGAACGGGGGTCCTGGGGTTTCCTTACGTGGATCCATGTTCTGGTCACTTCACCTCTCGGCGTCTGTCTTTGCCCATGTCTGAATGGCGACGCTTGCCAGCTTTCCAGGCACGTGGTGCAGCTGAACGCCTCCCCGTCCGTGAAGCGCTGGGACTCGTTTGTCGGCAAGGCCATGTCGCTGAGCATATCTGCTTCGGTCGGGGGTATGGCTGCCCTGCCGTGCGTGCTCACGCAGGGCCGTGGGCTGCTTTTCCAGCCTGCGCTGCTGTGATCAGACAGACCCAGACGCGTTTGCTCTTTGGCTTTAGCGTCTTTATTTTTCAGAGCAAGAAGTCAGATAAAGGGACTTGCCTGTGGGCACCTAGTGGGTCTGTGTCTGAGCCAGGACCCGAACCTAGCTCCCAGCGTACTGCCTAGACTTTTCCTGCGTGCAGAACTTGTCGGTGCGACACGCAGCAGTTTCCAGGCCTAGAGCCGGTACCCGTGTCTGGAAGGCTCTTCCCCCGTCCTGAGCCTACCATCTGTAAACCTGCCTGGAGACTGGCAGGTCTGGCATCCTCTCCGGCTGGGCTCTTCTGTCAGAAGCGGGGAAGTGGAGCAGCCCACAGACTCTATTCTTGGTCCCCAGGCAAGTTTAAAAGCAAGTGGGGAGAAATAGCATGCCAGGGATGTACCAGTTCAGCCTGGGGAAGCCGGAGAGACTGCAAGTGTAACCAGGCTAAAAAAAATCCCCCTGGGAAATCTTCTCCGTCTTCATGCTCTTGCACAGCAAGTTTTCTCCTCTTCTTTTCTAGTCCTTGCTTTCTGTTGGGAGAGAGGCACGATCTTCCTTCAGCCAGCGCGGCTGTCTCTGTCCCCACAGGACCTGACCATCTCCAGATCTGCTCGTCTTCGCTGCACCCCGATGAAGTGAAGAGGAGTCCTTATTGCATGGGTGGAGACCTGAGGCACAGAGTAACATTGCAGCTCCCCCGAGGTCACACGTGCAGTCTGGGGCATCTGTAGGAAGTGACCTCAGGTTTCCTAAATATTCTTCCTTTCATCAAAATTCACTGCACAGAGAGCTGGGGTGAGAAGATGAGGGAGACTGTCAGGGCTGGTACTGCAGGATGGATTTGTCTAGCGGTCATGGCCTCCCAGGATGCAGAGTCATTTATATTTAGCCTTCAGAAAGGGGGTGGGGTAATAAATGTAATTGTTCGTGAACAAGTGATCCCAACGCACACGATCGCTTTGAAATCATTCCCTCTTCTCCAGCAAATCCCAAGCTCCATGTCACGAGGGCTTCCAGAAAGGGGCTCTGTCTGTATCCCCAAGGATAGCTTTTTCTAGGACTTCCCTTGAGCAGAATATTTAATTTTTAAGGAAAAAGCATCGCCCCCCACCCCCAGCTTCCTTTGCAGTAGTTTAGAGAAGACATATCAGCTCATTTGTAATCTGATGGTGCCGAGGAATTTTTAAAGACTTTTTCTCTTCCTCCCCCCTCCCGTTTCAAAGTTGACAAATGTAGTCACGTAGCAAATGGGAACAAAGAGGAAGGTGGTGTGGAGGGAGTAGCGCGTAGCACAGCTGGCCAGGTACACTCGCACTACAGGGGGGTTGTTCACTTGCCTGTGCAACATCTGGAACTGGCCTTTGCCAGCGGTACGTTCTCGGGCACAGCTGAGCAGCAGCCTGATCCAGGCCGGCCACCCCAGTGATTCAAGTGCAGATTTCTATGCTGAGTTAAATCGTTGCATAGTAACAAAATTTGGGGTCTTATTTGGGTCTGAATTAGACTCTTTCTTCTTCCAGCATCCTCTCGTTTCTGCTGGAGCTTGGATCCAGACTACTTCTGGTTTTGATGTAGAGAACCCAACCCCTCCGACATGCCGAGATGTTTGAAAAGCCAGAGCCTAGCGCGCTGGCCGTGCCCTCGGTTGTATTCCCGAGACAGCCCTTCCAAAGCTCTGTGCAAAGCAGCGAGATAAACTGGCCTCGCCGGGACTGCAGGCAAAATCTGACAGCACGGTCTGCACTTGGTGCAGACCTGCACGCAGCCTCTGCCACTACTAGCCAGTAGGTGCGAATTTGCTGTGCTCACCAAGGGCCATGTAATTGGGCAGGGCCTCCATCTAAAATCCAATCTTCCTGGTGTGATTACTTGTCTCTCTTTGTTTGACGGAAATGGGTGATTTCTTCAAATCTCAGGGAGAGCGGGGAAAAGATAATGCCTCCGATTATGATTATCTTGGTACGCTGAGAATTGTCGGCCCAAAAGGGAATTTATTGGGGCACTCAACTGTGGAGGAGTCGCTACGGACATCTCGGAGTGTGCTGGGAACGGGCACGTAAATGCTGCGCTATATTTGTCAGGAGCAAAATATTATTTCATAACATATCCCTGATACCAAAGCACTTGGCGGGAAAAAGGGTAGCAGACTTCGAAGCAGTTTAAAGACACGCATGCACATTGCACACCCCCCTCCCGTACGCACATACCCCTCCACACACACACACATGCAGTTTTGATGGCTGGTTTGGTTTGTGTGACTATTTAAAGATGATACGCTCTCCCCTGAAGTCCTGCCACCAGAGACAATGGCAGGTCTTCTCTCTTTCTGGCTCGTCTTCCAAGTTTGTCTCTCTAGTTTCTCTTGCAACACGTATTTATCTGCTCTGTGCCCCCTGTCTGTTTAATTAGTATTCACATTCCCTTCAAATGGAAATCAAGGGAAGTCTTCAGAAAGCTCAAGTGACTTGCATTATTAGCACATCACATGGGCGGGATGGGTGCCTGCTGCTCTGTCATGCATGGCAGTGAGGGATCTGGAGGAGACCAAATTAGGTTTCTGAGATGCTCCAAGATGCTTTGTGACATAACCGAATTAAAAGAAGCATTTGAAGTTGCATGCCGCAGATGGTGTGAGTTCAGGAGCTACACGTGGACCCCAGGACAGAAGCCAGGGTCAGAAGGGACGCAGGCATTGGCAGCCGTTTGTATTTGGATCTGGCTGCATCTTTTCTGGGCTTTCATCGCTTGTCTTGTTTGAGCTCTGGGCCCATTATACAGTTTAAGACTGCTTGGGGATGGGACTGCATGTTTGCTCTCAGCACGGCAGCACTTGGTACCCCCGATCCAAGACTTGGCACTCCTCAGCATTGCCACAGTACCACTGCCTGTAGACTAACAAGAGGGATATAGGACCAGAGATATAGGACTCGTGGGGTCAGGAGGGATCATGTGGCCCAGCCCCTGCATGGAGTGAGGACTGTAACATCACACGGCCAAAATAAACCACTTCCTCTTAAAGCTGCCCCTCACCAACAGTTAACCTAGCAGTCGGGTGATGACGGCAGCAACAGAGCCCAAGCCACGCTGCTGCATCCTGCTAGTCTCCTCCCAGGCTGCCCAGGGAATTGGGGTCCCCAGCATGCCTGGCAAGTTATAAATCCGCTCCTCGATGAAATGGAAGAGGCCCCGTGAGATGGGCTGCTCCATCCTGAGCCCCTCGGATGATCGAATCTGTAGCATTTAGCATGAGACTTAATGAACAACACGTTCCTTTTCTCCAAGCTACCGCTGCAAGCTTTTCCGAGGCCCGCAAGGGGTGAACTCGCAGGCAGGCAACTGTGCTGGGTGCTATTAATATCCTCCTAGGAACTTGCTGATAAATATTTCTGTACGGGAGGGAGGTTAAAAAGAAAAAAAGCCATCCTCCCCGCGCTCCTGGGACTGCGTTTGAGCCGGCAGACATTCCTGCCCATGCAAGAATTAGCTTGAAATCCTGCCTTTTCAAAAGAGCTGACCACAGAGGAATATCAGGCAGTGACGAACCAGAGCCAGAAGCATCATTCCTCCGACTGCAAAGAGGAGCCTGCCAGCCCTGCTTATTATCCAGAGACAACTTTCATTTCTCCATTTGGGGCCTTCCCTTTCAGTGTGCAGGACCCCCCTGGTAGCAGGGAGATAGGCTAACTCGCAAAAAACAGCTTAACGTGGGCTACGGGGGTGTTTTTTTCACTGATGGAAAGTGTCCCTGGGTGGCAGGAGATGTAGCTTTGATTCACTACCTCGTTTAGCTTCAGCAGATGATACAGACATCCCAGAGCAACCGCATTATAATCCGTATCAAAGCCTTGATGCAGCAAAGTACTTAAGTCCGTACTTGGCACAGCAGCTTCGTGTGGCTGTACAGGGGTGCAGCGCAACGACAGCTGTGACGCCCCGGTTTGCCCCCTGTCCTACCCCGCCGTAGGAGCCCTGCTGAAGGACATGTCTGTACCGGGGGGCTGTTAAAGCTTCAGCCCTGTACAGCAACCATCCAGTTCAGCTGTGTTGTGGGTCCTCCACCAACACAAGGAGGAAAGGTGAGCGTGTCATTTGGATCCCAGCTGGAGATTTCACATCTTTTCTTAATGGGCTGAATTAAAGCCAGTGTGGTACCCATAACTATAAATTTTCCTGGCTTGGGTCAGTCGAAATTGGATCCTTAATGCTAGACAAGGGCAGGCTTTATTTTGTTTTGCACTCTGGGTAATCATATTGATGGCGGCAATGTAACAGTCTGGAATTATGGGCGACCAGAGAGAGAGAGAAGGCATCTCTTTAGCTTCCCGTTGTTACTGTCTCTGGGTGCACAGCGAAATGTGTAGGCTCCTGGCTAGATTGTGTAAATCTCGTTAGAAAGCCATTCCCAGCTAATGAAACCCTGGGAGAGACGGATCTGGCTTCCCAGCCCTCAGCCTTACAACAGAGTCTGGGATATATCCATCTTCAGCCGCATAGGCTGCTCTCTTCTCACCTCCGCCGCGTGCCTTTGTTTACTGGTGGGGCCAAGATGCCGTCGTTGCCTTTTGAGATTAGCCTCCGGTCCGTAATTTGTTGCGCGTGCTCCCGAGCAGCCGAGAGTCGGAAGATGTTTATTCCTCTTTTTTAAAGTAGTAATAGCAATGTCTGATTTTAATGTTCCACAATGAAAGATCAAATAAAATGAATAGACCATCGTGTAGACAGACATGCATGTGGGCACAGACACAGGGAGCGTATGCCACCTCCACACTTGGCATTGCGATATGTGTGCGCTTGAAGGACCAGAGCCCTTGGGAGCTCGGGTGAAGGCCAGTATCCTCGAGCACTGCCTCTCGTCTTCCCTTCTCCGTCTCGGATGAGCCTTCGGCTGCTGTAGGATCAGGTCCCTTCAGTCCCCTTTGCAGCTAAGAACGGGCTTACTCGCTCCTGCAGTGGGAAATAGAGGCCTGTCGCTGCCCTTTTCTGTTTGGAGGCCACTGGGGTGTTTGCTGTGTGCGCATCTGTCGCGCTGTTGATTTTATTAGTATCGTTCCTAATCAGCAGATCAGAGCACAGCGACTTGCTGTCAGATCCAGGCTGTCTGTGTAGATGGTGGAGCAGGTCAGTGAGACTTTTGTCACAGTATCTAGCAATCCCAGCATCAAAACACCTGCTGAGCAGCTTCTGAGACCTTACTTTATACTGTATATTTTATCTATAGAGGGATAGATAGACAGATTTGATGTTCCAGGTCAGATCGGCCAAATCAGTTCCAAATCATATCGATTGAGCAGGCAGAACTCAATCGTTTGTGTGGCGTTACAACCAGCAAGCATCCTCTATCTCAGACCTATCACCCTGGGACTACGGATACTCCCAAGTCCATTGGCAGGCATCCTACATGCAGACCCGCGTCCGGAGGTCTTGGGATCCGGACGCCCCCTGAACTTGATCTGAGCCAAAAGGCCAGAAGCGAAGCTTTACTTTATCCTGTATCCTTCATTCACTGATATAATATGTCTTTGCAGACCTGGAAAACCACGTTATTGATAAATTCAGGGCTGGGTTTTTCATTTCCCTGCCTCCTCCTCTCCTTCTCAGCTAATGCATGGGCATGAGTCTTCCCTTCCTACCTTCCCCTACCCTGGTCTGGGGTTTGCTCAGGGTTCACTATACCTCTCCTCCCCTAGGTCTGTTGGTGCTTCACTGCCCCTCGAAACACAGATCAGGCCAAACCCGCAGAGCTACAAAGGCAGTCTGCACCTCTAAAGCTGCCCTTGCACTTGAACACTTAGGCAGGACCTATAAAAAGAAATGGCTATAGTGTTGTCCAATAGAGGAGCTTACAGTTGAGTTACTGAAGCATTTGGGGCCGTTACTATGTAATGCTGTCGTATTTTTTTATACGGGAGACTCGCTGCATCTGAATACAAATTCTAAACATTTGCAGACATAGCAGAAGGTGGTTAGTGGAGCTAAAACTGGTTATGTTTGCCAGTCATACAAGGAGGAAAAATATGGAAGGAGAAGCAGACTGCCAGAACCAAACACTGCATGCTATGCTCAGAGACAAGCTGCAGACTCTTCTGAGGATGGCATGGGCTGCTGCAATATTTCCATTCCCTTTATTTCATGTCTGCCCCGAGAAATGTAGGGGATCCTGTGCATATAATGAAAGCTCTGAAGGTTTTTAATACAGCTTTTAAATGCTAACGAATCTTTCTTAATGCTTTACAGTTGCGTGTTCTGTAATTGAAGGCATTTTATTTAGAAAACAACATTTAGTGCCACTTTGGATTTCCAATTATTCTTCAATCGGACTTTGAGGGCCTGATGTCTTTGCCATGTTGATTTGCACAAAAGATGGCAACATCAGAGCAGCCAAACAGCAAATTATTTCCGCTGCTGATTACTAGATGCGTGGGTAAAATACAAAGATGCAGGGCCCGATTCCTTCCAGGCACATGAATCTTGCAAAGAGTGGAGTCCTATCCTAGCAATGAGTTCAGCCGATAGATTCCAGATGCGTTGGGAGGAATTACAGCAGCAGACACGGCGGGTAAGAAGATAAGGCAAGTGCACACTTCCCACAGCTTTTGGCATAAAGAAACTCCGGTTTCTGTCGTTGCTGTTTGGAGGAAGTTTGTGCAACTGTCGCACTGCTGGTACAGACGCCCACCCCCTGTTCCCTCGCTGCTAGCACAGCTGACAACCTTCTCCCCCACACGCTTTTCTGGCATCGCAAGAAAAAGAGGGGAGTTTGTGGCTGACTGATGTGTCTTGGGGCTACCCCTGTTCATGGGTGACGGGCCAAAATCCACTCATCCCAGGGCAATAGGAAACCATCCCTGAAGGCTTCATTTCTGCTCACTGAAAGGTATTTAATGGCAGCACATCTCCTCGCTGGGTGAAGGCAGGAGCCCAGCCAGCGGGCAGACATTTAAAGGCCTTCACTCTCTTGCTATTAGACTGCTCATATAATTTTTTCTTCCACAAGTAAATCATGTATAGAGCTTTGCTAGCAACCAGGAGGTTCCTGTATAGGTCCAGGGGGAAGAGGAGGGAATCGTTTAATTTTATTTTATGTCTAAAAAACCTCAGGGAGCTCCTGGCTGGTTAAAAACTTTTCAAAGAAATAGTTGTAAAGTTCACCTTAGCTCCCAACTTCAGTTGTCGTGCCTTAGCTTCATTCGACATGGGCGTTCAAAGATGTCCTCCTGGACCAGGATACAAGCCCCATCAAACGGAAGAATAAAGTAGGCACAAATAGATTTGGCAGTTAAGTGGAGCCAAGTTATCATTAGCACCACCACGACTTAATCCCTGCAGGGGTTTGTCTCATACCCACCACATAACAGCAAGTCCTTATTTTGCACCCTTTATGTCAGAACAGCTACACACTGCACAGAAGGGTTGTTGCACCCCTGCTGAAATGCAGCCACTTCTGGGCTGGACCGTAGCAGCTGTTCAGTTCACACAACAGAATAATTGTACTTGGGCTGTACAGCAGTGAACAAATTTAAAATGAAAAGCTTGAAGAGACAGAACACTTTTCAACAAGCAAAGCCAGAAGCTGAAGAACAGTATTGGATCTAATTAAGTCTCCACAGGGAATTTAGGGAGACTGAATGCAATTATCTGGGTCTAACTTAGGACTTCATTCCAGGGCATACTTAACCATGTGCTCACATAATCATATGCTTCTGTTTCATTGATTTCAAAGGGACTTACGTATGTGTTTAAATGCTGTCTAGCAGAGGGATGCTTTCCTGAATCAGGGCCTTGGCACGTATGCTGGCATGAATATCCTCACTCTTGCAATAAATACCTGGGCAGCTAATGACCACCTGTGCTCTGCCTCACCTCAGTTCCACTTCCAGCCGTGCAGCATACCCAAATGCTGGCTTTGGACCGTTTGTGAAACCACGGGCACTGCTCCCTGCCTTACCCTGGTGCTCACTGCCAGTCTCCCAGCACCTGACGGAGTTGGAGCCAGAGACAGCACACCTGTACGCTGCTCTTGTGTGATGCCGCAGCGGACAAGGGGAGAGGGCCTATGACCCCTGCAGAAGAATCAAAGCCTTTTTCTTACTCCGACCCTGTTTTCCATGGATGGATTTCAAACTACACAAACAAAGCAAAATCCTCTATTGCCAGCAAAGTGGGTACTAGCAAGCTCTATGGCTAAAACCCAAGGGAGCAATAAGCAAGGTGGTAACCAAAAGGTGGGTGGACACACAGCCAAGAAAGAGCCACTCTGAGAAAGACAGAGGGCCTAGTGAACTCCAGCCTAGTGTTAATCAAGAGAAGAGCCCAGCTCATAGATACAATGAGAGATAAGTCCAGCGAATTGATGGCACCCTGTCAAAGGACTGGAGGGGGAGAGACCGAAGGTTAGTGAGTCCGTATAAGCAGTTGTCCTCACCAGGCAGGGATTAACCCCCTTCCCCCAGCCTCGCAGCTGTCAGTCTGCTTCTCCCTTAAAGATGCTCTGCTTTTGCTCTGAACAACAGTGTGTTGTATTTGCATGTGCAATCAAAGCGGCGCATTGGGCTGGGATTTCCGAGCAAAGGTTCAGAAGCCGAGATGGCCCCAGAATCCCCAAAGCCACGTAAAGCAGGAAAACAAAATGTAGTTTAGCCTGCAAGCTTCCCAGAGGGGTAAAGGCAATGGGCAGTGCTGGGGCCACAGGTCCTCCTGCCAGCCCTTCAGTGCTGAGAGGCAGTGCTGGAGCCTAGTTATGCCAAGCAGGGTTTGGCATCAGAGCTGCTGGGTGCCCTCCCTGGCTCCGTCACCGATTAATTGTGCGACCTTAACCAAGTCACTTACCATCTCTCTGCCACCATTTCCCCCTGAGTAAAACAAAAATAGCATTTATCTACCTCCTGGGAGCCTTTAGGCAGACTCGGTGGGACCTTAGTCTGATCCCCGCTGTCCAGGCTACAAACAAGCAATTTAATTCTAAAAGTCTGTACAAAATTTCAATAAAACTAAATTTTATACAAAATTTCAATCAAACTAAAGCACGGAAAATACCCACGAGTCTATTTATGGGGCAGGAAATGGCTTCAGGCTCCTTGGACATACCGTGGTGCAGGAGCGAAAAGTGTCGTCACTGTTAAATCGTTTATTGTTGCTTTATTAGCGACAAGCTTACTTGTAACTGCCGGCTAAGTATGCAGCCGCCCGTCTCCCATGCTCCATATGTCCTTGCAGCTCACAAAGGACGGAGCAGTTTGATCTGAATCTTAGAAAGCTCTTTGTTTCTGGCTTTAATTCCAGCCCGTCTCTGTAATGAAATAACTAATTAATGGTGTGTGCTGCACAGCTAGCGTTGTGTATGGAGGGGCTGGGCACACGGCTGGTTTCTCGGAGTCAGAATAACCTTGGAGACAGTACAGCAGCCAGTGCTTTCCAGCACTTTTTGCCAAGAGAGTGACTGGGGTTATGCCACAGCCAATCTGTAAGTGTTTTTTTGCCGGACATTTTTTGCCCCGGCCTGCTCCTGGGATGACGTGGGCATTACAGCAGAGCTCTGCTGCCCCGAGCCCCGCCACCTCTGCCTCGTCCCATAGATTTTGCTGATGAACATCTTCACGGACATTTCCACGTGTATCATATTTTCTCTTGCTCTGAGAATATCCTCGATAAAAGTTTATGTGCCACAGGTTCCAGCGTTTCCCAGCCCGTCTATCTCTGATATATATGTCTCCCGTTTCCTCCATACTCTCAGAGCACCTCCCAGTTATTACCTTCCCACACCTCTCCGAGGTGAGGGGGTGTTTTTGTCCCCATTTATCAGCTAGGGAACTTAGATGTAGTGAGACAGAGACTTGCCCAAGGCCTTGATCTCCAGAGCCTGAAGCTAGTTCCCTTCCCTGTGAACCATCCTGTCTTTCATGCCTCATCTCCGGGCAGTCCCCTCTGCCTTTCTGCTGCCTCAGACCGGGTGGACAGGCATCTAGGAAGCAGGTAGCCCTCATGTCTCTCCCTGCCTTGCAGCCTGCAGCCACCTCCCAGGTGAGGTGTGCAGCTGCTTTTTTTCACTTACAGCAAGGAAATGAAGGGAACAAACAATGGTGAAAGCACTTCTCTGAAGTGTAAAGAAGCTGGAAGCATGGGGCATGGTATAATCCTACAAAATTAGGGTCGAAAGAGACCTCAGGAGATCATCTAGTCGAACACCCAGTCTAGATCCAGTCTAGACTGAACTACAGTGAAGCAAAGCCTGGGGAAGGGGTTTAAGTTGTAAGACAGCACAAAGTAGAAGTGGAAAAAACAATTTCTTCCAATTCCATCATTCTTCTCCTGCAACCTGGCCTTTACTGCCATATTTTTTTAACTCCAGGGCAAATAATGTGGATGAGTTGTCCCAGGGTGAAAATGTAGCAAGGACAAAGCACGTTTGTTTTAGCATCTTACACAGTGTTTTTAACCTTCGGCTAACACGTGCAGGGCTTACCCTCATACTTTTTTTTTGCTGAAAGCAACTTAGCCTTTGCTCCAAACATGCTGTGTTTGTCCTGACATGTAAAGCAGTGTTATGGTGGATCTCAGGGCAAAGGAGCGGTAAGTGACTCTGCCTGTGCATGTGTGTGTGTGTGTGTGCATGTGCACGTGCATCTACACTAACAAAGTCCTTCTCCATGGCTATACGCGGAGCTTCGGGTTCCTGCGTTAGCTCAGGAAGCCAGTCAGGTGCATGCACCGAACGCTTCAACGGTGCCCATTTGCTGGACCAGGTCCTTTGGTCTTGGACCCTTGCTTCTCAGAACGATGTCCCGGCGAGACTTCTCCCAAGGTGTTTTCAAAGGAGCTTCGTCGTACTGTAATGCTCGTCTCCATCATGCTGTTGTGATCAAACATCCAGTAACCTGGCTTGCCATGGGCTACCACTGCCTGGGGTTTTCTGCAGTGGAGGAAAAGGATAATGGTCAGCCTGCAACGACACTAGTAACACAGGGCCATGAGCTGCAAAGCTGCCTAGGAGATTTAAAGAAATGCAAAAATCTAGAACTCTTGGTTAAGAGATGATACCTTTTATTAGACCAACTGAGAAATTGCAAAAAAAACCCCATCTTTTCAATTTTTCAGTTGGTCTAATAACAGGCATCATCTCTGAACCAAGAGTTCAAGATTTTTGCATTTCTTTTTGCCTCAGACCAACACAGCTACCAAATACATCCCTGAAACAGGAGATTTAAATGTACACTTGCAGTTGTAGCAAAAGGTGCTGTTGCATCTTGATTCACTCGACAAGTTTGCCTGTGTCAGTCTGGATTTTTGTACCACTTCCTCTCCTGAAAATACCCCAAACCAGTTTACAACTTCAGTGTAGGAGCCCTGAGTCGTGTTCCTTGGAAATGCAGGATAGAGGAACAGCACTCAGCAGCATCTCCCAACCAGCTGGAACAAGAAGTAAAGCAGAATCCAACCTACTTCAGTTCACTACATTTGATCGCTGAGCAATTAACATCCAATCTCATAGGAACTGTAACGGCCACAAAAAAGCATCGACCGCATGGCTGGTGTTATGCAGACTGGATGATTATAAGGGGGTCCCTTCTGGCTTCAAAGCCTATGAGGTGGTCAGGGCTTAACTGTGCAGACCACCTGGACATGGCACTTCGAGGACCATGGAGCCCCTTAGCCCCTATCCTGCTGTATTGCTGGCATAACGACTCAAAGAGGCGAGAGCTGCCTCCCCCATCACCCTGCGCGCTGCCGGCAGCTTCCTTCCCACAGTGTTTGAGCCAGTCATCTTGTGAGATCAGAGGATTTGCCATGCCAAGACGCCGTGGTTGCGAGCAGGGAGGGAGGTGAACAGAAACCTTGGGAGCTACAGAGGGGGGAAGCTGTCCTTTCTCAGTGGTATCTTCATCCGGGCATTGCAGAGAGGGCATAGCCATGGCAGTCACAAGCGAGGTGCACGGGGCGGTGTGGGGGCTGGGTTATTTAAATGACTCTGGTGTGTGCCAAGCAAACAAACGGAAGAAGCCAGTCAAACCTTTTCAGTGCCATTGATACCAAGGGATGCGCCAGGCCGGGAGACAAAGCTCACATTGTTGCCCAGCACAGATTGCTGGTCTGTTCTGGAGAGGCAGATGCAGGGTTCCCCACCCTGCTCTCCCACGGCCACCGCGGCACGTGAGATCCCTTTCAAGGTGGGTGGCAGGGCACTTCCTCCTTCGGCATCTGAACGAGGGGTCTAAACAGCATGTGGCATCTTTGTGTCGGTGCTTGCAGGAAGCCAAGCAGTCTGGGCCTTTGCTGGATCTGCGGTAGGGGTCAGGGGGCAAAGGTGGGTGATCTTGTAGCTTAAGGCACTGAAGAGCTGAGATGCCTTTCCGAGCCGGACATTTACGCCCAGCATGGCCCTGGGCAGGTCATTTAATTTTTGTTTCTCATCTGTCATATGGGGGTGAGGAGGGTTTGCCTGTCCTGAGCTGCCAGCTTTTTGAGTTTATGCATCTGCGTGCACGGCCGGTCAGAACGGGGCCGACACATCGCAGCCCTGCGCACGCACGCCCCTCGGGTCTGCACCTCGCCCGTCAAGTGTTTCACCCGGTACCGAGTCCCCGATAACGACGCCGGCTTCTCCGCAGTGCCTGCAGCAGCAAGGCAGAGCACGGGTTAATATTTGGGGAGCAGGGTGGGAAGGGAAAGAAAGGCAATCTGCGGAGAATTGCTGAAGATACTAAGGGAACGTGCGGAGAGCTGCCGGGGGCCCTCGCGCCGCGGCAGGCTGCGTGCTCCGGCTGCCTCGTGTGCATATGCTGCTCATTTTTCATACTCAGCTCAGCTGCCGCCTGCGTCTCTTTCCTACCCCTGTTCCTGCCAGTTTTATGAGAGAAGAATAAAGAGGGGAAACAGATAACTGTGGAGGTTCATTTGCCAATTGTCAGACTGCCGGTGCATCAGAAATAGAGTCATCTGTCTGCTCCTCCACACCATCTTAGCCGCGCAGGCCTCCTTTCATTAGCGGTATTATTTATTTATGGCCTTCCCAAGCTAGTCTCTTTTGGAAGAAGGGCCTCTGCCAGCGCGGCCTTGTCTCCCAGAGCCGGCTCAGCCGTGATTAGCGTGCTCAGCGTGTGAGCTGGAGGCGAGGGAGCCGGTATCCTCAGCTCTACCTTAGGAAAATTCCTTCCTCCAACCCAGCAGGCCGCGATCGATCGGATCAGAGATGGCAGAGCTCGGAGGGCAGGCTGGGCCCGCTCGGCAGGTCGCCCCTTCTCCTCTTGCCTGGTAATTAGAGGCTCTCCAAGTGAGGGAGGGGAGGTCACGCATGGGGGCAGGACTATTAACCCCGACCCTTGCCGACTGTCCTGCAGAGAAGCTCGCTTACAGCAGCTGCTCTCGTTCAGGCTTTCGACGGGAGGGCAATTGAGGAAAGAAGAGCACCGTGCCCATCCCTTCATCCCTTGGACTCATGTTGGTCTGCCTCCAGAGTCGGTCCTCCTGCTATTCACAGGGGAAACCCAGATGCTGTGAGCCATAAAAGCCTCTAGTTGGGATGGAGCGGGTATTTTTAAGGTTGCTTTGACCATTCGTATTTCATATACTTGTCTTTCCCCCACCCAGGAGGCATTTGGGCCCTGGCTCCCTTCACTGGGCGCATCTACACGAGACGCTTGCTGCACAGCAGCCTACACCCGTACTAATACGCTACTGCGCCGTGTTATTAGGCTACGGCACAAGAAGCGTCGCTAAAAAACCATGCGCTGGCTCTACTGCGCTACTGCACATTGAATCAGGACTTGGCTAACCAAATACTGACGTTAATGCACAGTAACTATGGCACATGAATGAACATGTAGACGTGCCCACTGTCTCCTAACCGGTACCTATTCCTGCTCATCGCTGTGCCTCTCCTAGGAGCCTGGTCTGCATCAGCTCTTTGCACTTCTCAGGTTGGGTAATTTTGAAGGACCCAGTGGTTTGGCTTGGATGCCTCTGCAAGCCGGGAGTGCTTGGCAGCTGCTAGCGGTAGGCACTGCTGTGACGTGTCAGGGTACAGGAAGTTACCAGCCTGGGACAGGATACGTGAAGGTTGCTAGTTCTTGACCTACAACTCCAGTCTTCTGCCTCTGCGCCTCTCCGAGGCTTTGCTGTAGCCCCAGAATTGCTCTCTGGCCCTGGCTGTCCTAAATGTTCATTTGGCTGCCCTATGTGGCAGCACCATACGGTGACGAAAGGCGAGTAAGAATCGTCTGACCTGAACGGCTATCGGCTAGTTGACAACTAAACTCCTTGCCCAATCTTTCATGGCTACGGCAGCTGCTTCTGCTTTTATTTAGGCTAATGGCAGGCTTGTGGTTACTGCTGCTCTCGGTTCTCAGGGGCACTTCCAAGCCACAAGAGTCATATTTGCTTTGTGGTGTGCTGGGGAAGAGGAAAAGAGAGTTTAAAATGCTGACTTGGTGGTGTCAAGAACTACAGTCGAACCCTGCGGGGCAAGCCGAGTGGGGAGGTTGGACAGGCCAAAACCTCTGTGTTGTGACTGGTGGGCCCATCAGATGTGCCAAAACCCTTAATTGCATGTTTAAAATAAACCCCAGGCAAATAAGGCCTCTCCTGCCTTCCCTGTAGAAAGTTGCCCCTGGTTGCAAGGGCTTCTCTCCTCTCGCCTTGCGATCGGCTAGTCGGGGGTCTCCGTAGTATTTGGGAAAGGAATGTGATAGGTCTATTGTGTTAAACCAGCTGGCTGCCCGCATGGACCTTGCTCTTGGTATAAATCTGCCGTGGGAAGTGATTTAACCTTCATTTATTCATTAATTTTTTTTTATTTCATTATGTAAGATTTATACAGGTACAGTATGGGAAAGGTCACCCGTCCGCTGAGCTGCAGGAGTAAGTCTGCACACACGTCTTCTCTTTGTACTTGGCTGCTTCAGCCATTGTTTCAGGATGGGAAAGTAGAAGAAGAGCTGTGTTGCTTTTCTGGAAAGTTAATTTGTATTAGCCTAGTGTCTACGTTCCCCCCTCCCCTCACTCAGTGAATCCCCAGAGGGCGGCTGTGATTCAGATGAAATAACCAGAAATTCCTTTCAACCAGTGCTGTGCATTTTCCCAAGGGGGTTCATCCTGGCTGGGAGGAAAATGAGCAGGTTTACTTAAATTTAGTTAAATTTAGTGGCAAATGGCTGGGAGCAAAGATCTGGGAGTTCAGGGTAGAGCTCTCTTTCCCACATCTGCCACGCATTCATTTTGCACCTCCAAGGCATTCAGTCTCCCCTGGTTACCTGGAGGGGTGGTGGGATCCCCATCCTTGGAGGCTTTCAAGACCCAGCTAGACAAAGCTTTGGCTGGGATGATATACTTGGGGATGATCCTGCTTGGAGCAGGGGGTTGGACTAGATGTGACCTCCTGAGGTCCCTTCCCACCCTCATTTTATATGATTTCTATGTTAGCTTTCCGGGTGCCTGAAGTGGCACGTAAAAGATGCTGATGCTAACTCTGTCTACCAGCAAACGGGCCTGAGGACGGGAGGCCCCTAACCACGTGTGGAAGTCACTTGGACTAACTGAAGCCAACGAAGATCCCCAAAGCCGAGGCAGCAGACCTGGAAACCATCCTTTGCAGCTTTTCCGACAGCAAGGCACATGAATAATCCTGCCTTCTCAGGCTCTGGTGTGGTCCAGCAAACAGATGGCTGGCAGACATCCCACAGGGGCTCGTGGCCGTGACGCAGTGCAGGGTTCATCCTCTGCTTGGCAGGAGCTGCTGTTGATACTGCCATTACCCATGCCACCCTCATCATTAATCCTTTAGTGCCGACAGATGCCCAGGAGAGACCGGCCCGGCTTCCTGCTCGTGACTGTTGGCTTCTCACAGGGTTAATCCCACTCGCCCCACGCAGAATAGGCGACTGGAAGAATCGGAGCAGTTTTAACGATGGGCACGCAGAGACAGAAGGGGAGCGGGTGCTGGACGTGTCAGACTTGAAGGGAGCTGGCAGTGATAGCTGGGCAGTCTCGCAGGAATGGGGAGGCTCGAGCAGGGGGATTGATAACAAAGTGCTCTGCCAGCGTGCCTTTGGACATATATATAATATAGATATCTATATATAATAGAAAATGAGATAGATCTGTGTGTGTGTGTGTGTGTGTGTGTGTGTGAATGTGATTTCACATGACATGCTTGCATAAATGCACAGGCACACCCTGAATTCTGGTTGTTTGGGGGGCTGTCTCTGGAGTCCTGATGGTTGCTTTAGTATCTGAATGATCTGTTCCCTCCTGGGAAGCAGCATCCAAGTCAAGAAAAGCAGCTTTAAGCAGGAGGGGGTGGTAGGAGGGCATCTGTTTTAACATTAAATATTGCCTGGTTATTTATTGATGTTGAGTAATTGAAGTCATTTTATGTAGTTTTGAAATGCAGTACCCAGGGATCTAATCTATCTGTCTGATATTTATGGGTAATATTTGTATCCCCCGTTCATTCATTACTGTTTTCATTAAGACTCTAATCCCA
This sequence comes from Crocodylus siamensis, assembly GCF_052110815.1. Classification (NCBI taxonomy): domain Eukaryota; kingdom Metazoa; phylum Chordata; order Crocodylia; family Crocodylidae; genus Crocodylus; species Crocodylus siamensis. Next base: position 3,016,887 of record NC_143407.1, read on the forward strand.
TTTAGGAGTCTGTTTGTCATTTTAAACTCCTCTGTTTAATCTTAGCCTGCCCTAATCCTTTTTAACAACTTCTCTGGACTCAGGAGTGGTAGGTGACCTGGGGAAAGGGGCCCCTGCTGCTTACCGTATGGTTTTTAAGAGCAGCGATACCCACAGCAGCACAGTCAGGTAGGGGAAATGGGTGGATGAAGTCAACAGGCACCGCAGGTGCTCAGACTGTGCCCCCTCCCAGCGAGCTGGCCACTCGGATCTCGCTCTTTCAGTGTGGATTTGGGTGCCTAATTTCCAGTCAGAGGGTCCCGTTCTCATGGATGCTGAGACCTCTCCATGAGATTGTATTTATATCCCCTCTATGCTGCCAGAGCAGCTGAAGGGGGCTTGACACTGGGGGGAATCACTCCCTTGGGTTCAAAGTTGTCTCCATTCATTATGCAGTCCTCTGGCTATTTCCAGGTGGGCGCTCTCTCTCTCTCAGGTGCTTACCTGTCCCCTCTGCCTTCATGCCTGGATACCTGCACCTCTCTAGCATGCTTATCCTTACAACACCCCGGTGAGGTGTGGGGGTGCTGTTATCCCAACCTACAGATCCGGGGCTGAGAAACGGGGAGAGTGACTCGCCCCGCCCCACGTGCACACACAAACCAGAGGCTCCCTGGGAGGCACACTTTTATCTCGTGAAGCTGTTCCTTGCATTCATGGGGAGAAAAAGGAGCTACCTCCCCAAGACACAAAGACCATGCTCTAACGCACACGGCTGGAAGGGGAGCGATGGACTCAGCTCACAACAGCTCAGTGGTCTGAATGGGCAAGGACCCAAATTCCAGGTTCTCCTTCTCATCCTGATTTGGAGCAGAGGTGAAAGCCTCTCTTACACCTGGGGTAATCCACGCGGAGAACTCAAACACCAGGGCAGCTGTGGTGGTACAAACAGTGCAGTTGGCATACGTGCTGGTGTAAGCTGCATGGGTGCAATATAGGAGCAAACTACCCAGTCAGGCTGAAGAACAGGTCCCTCCATCAGCAGGGCAGCCGGAGGAAGATTGCCCTGTTGCGGCTCATGCTACCCACAGCCTATGGACAAACTAATGCGGCCTAGGAAGTCTGCAGCAAACTGGGAGCGTCGGAGGAAAGAACGAAGAGAAACCTAGCCTTTCCCTGCCAAAAGCCACAACAAAGAACCATCACATGGAAGAATTAAAGGAGCCGCTACAAGGCAGGCTGAGACTGTCCCTTGTAGGAAACAACAGAGTCAGAGACGTCTTTGCCTCGAGGTGACCCGTGCGGTCTGACCAAAGAGGCCGCGCTCCAGACAGAAGCGAACACCTGGGCTGGAGCTCTGATTCCCAGTCCCAGCGGAGGGAAGAGGCTGGGATCTTCCCCACCGCGGGGACGCTCCTTCCCCCTGCCCCTCCCTTTCACAGCCTTTGACAGCGACTTTTCCTGGGGCATCGTTTGACTGCCTCGGCCTGTGATGCGGTCGGGAAGGTCTGGTGAGGTCCCTGCACCGTAGCACTGATGCTTCCTCCCAGAGGGCCCGGAGAGGCTAATGGATTACCTGTAGCATACGGCGGAGTCGGGTGAAATTCAGGTGGATCCCCTGGGTGGCAAGGAGTCCAGGTTTAATTAGAGTTCCAGGGAATCAAACCATTGTGCTCTTAATGATTCTCCGGCAATGTTCTGATTAAAACAGTAATTTTAATAAGCGTGGCTCAATTGTAAGTGCTCACTGAACACCTAATTACATCGGTTATAACTCCGATATTATTCAGAATTCTATTTTTGCCACTTCCACACAAAAATAGAAGGGAGAAAAATGTGTGCTTGGTAATTATTCTCCTTAATTAATTTTCTAAGCTCCTGTTACAACTTTTAAATGACTGTGGGGTGTAAGTTCCGAGTTACATGGCAGCAAGGCAAAGCCGCGAATGCAAAGGCCACGAAATGGTCCGAGATCCAGATTTACGCTGTTGGGCTGATCCCCACCTCAGCCAAGAAATTTTGGAAAGCTGCTCCCCTTTTATCCTTATTAATTAGTTCCCCGGAGGCTTGAGGACTAATCAGTGTCACGCGAAGGAAGTGCGTTATTGGCAGGGTTGCCGTCTCTGGGTGTGTGGTCTTGCTGAGCCGTTCTCCAGTTGTCGCAAGGGTGTGCCAGTGGAAGAAGACAACCATTTGGGGAAAAAAAGCACCAGTGCATTTTGAGGGGTGCAGTCAAGTTCAGTTCCCTGCCGTTTCAGGGAGGAGATCAGAGAGAAAGGACTTCCCACCCAAGCTCACATCTATCTGTCTCAACCAACCCCTTCCAACGGCGCGGATGTATGCTAGTATCAAGCGGCATAGCCCCGCTGAACGATTCCAACCTATTCTGCTTAACGCCACCTGAGAAGCTGGCCTTTCTGATTATACGTTGGATGGCACAGCAGTGAGCCCAGCACCGGGCTTAATTTGGGGTGTGAAAATGTGTGAGCGTTCACACAGGGCCCTTCAAACACAAGACCTCTGGCAGAGCCGAGGCACTGTAATGGGGTTTGGAGCAGCCTCGGTGGGAGGACTGTGTCTGCAGACAATAAATGTCAGCATTGCATGTGTTTTCTGGTCTGAGTTGACATTATTATACAGGAGAGGGTTTGTCTTGCTGCATTTGCTGATTCCCCCAGTAGATGAACATCTGTTTTCCTACCATCCTGTGTGCACATGCAGGAATAGCTGCCTGGCTCTGGGCATCCCAGCAACACTTGGGAGGTGCAGGTATCGTGCACACCTGGGCTGCTCCGCAGCTGCAGTCTGCAGAGATGCGCAGATGCCTCCAGGCCTCTTTCTAGCAGACCCTCAAGTGCATGCTCCAGCGCTTGCTCTGGGCTCCCCTTTGGGTGTGCGAGTGACTGCAAGGGATCCAGGCCATGACACCTTCGCAGGGATGGGGCTTATAGAGAAAGCACTGGCAGATCCATGGCAGGAGGGAAGTTTTCTCCCTGCTGTCAGATACTCACCCTGTCCAGACAGGCAGCAGTGCAAAAACCAAGCAAAACTGGCAGATCCGGGTTGCTTGCACTGCAGACACCCCCTGGGTTACTTTGACAGTGGCTCTGGTACACATAACATGTTCATTTGTACGCATGGAGGGGCCATACTGCAGTGCCAGGCTTAATGAGAGAGACCTAATGAAGCCAAATCTGCAAGGCAGGAGGCGGGACACCACTCTGAGGACCTGCCAGGCAGATCCACTATGGCGGAGCATTTTAACTGCCTGTCTGCAGCCTCCCTTCAACCACGGGTGGCTGGAAGTGCGCACCAGCACCATGCGGGTGATGTCTTTTCATGTACCACATCCTGCCTCCTGAAGCGGGGGAGCCTCCCCCTCGCTTGCTGGGTTAGAGGTGGAACCAGTGGGTCGAATGGGTGGAGCGCACCGCGAGTGATGGCAAGCTGCTCTTGCTGCATTCGAGACCGCATGTCTCCTCCTCCGGGTTTACATGGTCACACGCTCTCCCTGGGAGCGGGAATATGATCTCCACCCTGGACGCCTCATGCAGACTAGATGATTAACTTGAATTGTGGTAAACCACAGGAAGCCACTTGTCTGCCCTCAGTGTCTGCCGTGGCAAGGCGTCTGCTCCCAGCCCCAGTCCTGCCATGGTCCAACGAGGGCATATCGAGTCAGGCGTAATAAGCTGGAGAAAGGCATGCCTTAGAAGCTGGACTGCTCTGTGCTGCTTCCTTGGCCAAGACAGGCCACGCTCCTCTGTTTTTGCCTCCCTTTGGGAGGGATGCAGTGAGGGCTAGTGTGATGGGGCACGAGGAGTGGCTCTGCAGTGCCACTTCTGGCAAACTTCTGGCAGATTTTGGCCACCAAGCAAGCTTCACGTTGCACTGGGCCGTGCAAAAGCAAGCAAGCAGTGGGGCTGCTGGTGTGGGAGCCCTCCAGGAAGGATTTGGTGTGCTGTGGAGAGCAGGATCCTCCTTATGAGCTCATCCCCCTTTGGAGAGCTCACTTTACATCGTATCCCTTTTGTAATGGATGGATTAAAAATAGCCACGTCGTTCCTGAAGACCTTGGCACATGTGCCCAGGTGCCAGGACCGAGCACAGCTTGTTCTTTGCAGTGACTTGGCATGGTCTCCCTGGTTTTTCTTTCCCCAGCTCCATACCAGTGGATTGAGACTCTTTGCCTGAAGAACTGGAGCAATCGGTTCTTTAACTGGATAGGTGTGTTGTGGTGGGGGTTTCTCCTGAGCTCTCTGTGTAAAAAGTCCTTTTGCCTCTGGATCGTCCCCCAGTCTCAGCTCCATCCATAATGCTTTCTTCTGAGAATCCAAAAGGTTCATTTGGTGATGTTTCTCGTGCTGAGATCTCCCTGGTTCCTCGAGCTCCCTGCAGGACATACCTTCCCAGGACAGTGAAAGATGCTCCAGACCCCAGCCTGCTCTCACTCACTAACACCAAAGGAGAGACTCAGAGCAGGACCGGAGCAGCTGCTGGGAGGTGCGGATACAGCAGGGCACGTCGGTCAGGCCCAAGGTACTTTGATAAACCCTAAAAGAGAGCCCAGGAGTGACATAACAGTGCAAGACTGGGATACCCCATGTGTGAGTAGTTGTGACCGTCACTGATCCTTTGCTTTTCTCTGCATTGAGATGCACGCACACACAAACGCCTTTTTTTCAAATCAGCAAGCGCTCCCTGGCAGGAGTATGCTGGCCTTCACAGCATTGGAAATGAGGGAAGGGAGCAGGCCCTTTAAATCATATTTAAAGCATCTCCCAGCCTAACAACGGACTTGAGCGCATTGTCCAGTCTCATGTTAACCCCTGGTCTAATGGGCTGCCATCTCCAGGAAACCTCTCCTCTGATCCAACCTAGGGACGTCTTTCTTGCTTTCCTCCAAGTCCTTGCCTTACCTGCTGCATTGCAGAATAGCTGCTCCTCCCTCCACGGTGCCTAGGTACGATGAGTGCCCCAGTGCCAATGGTCAGTTTTGCATATGCTTGGGTTCTTCATTAAAACCGAGCCTAAACCCTGTTCCTTCAGTCCCTGGCCAGATGTTTTGCAGAGCTTGGGGCTGACTGGACCCCTAGTTTTCCTTCTGGCCCATCTCTAGCAGTGTCATGTCCTTCCCAGCCTCAATCTTCTGCTCAGGCTGACCATGGAAAGACTCAGTATTTGAGTCCAGTGTTTGCCTCCCTGCTCGGACAGGGAGGCAGCAGGAAAACCAGCTGGAAAGAAAGTTAGTCGGACTTTTTACACACCTGAGCAAAACGTGGTTTGTTCGTTCTTTCTGCCAGCTTTGCATGCTGGCATCCTGAAAAATTAACAGCTGGAACGGATGAGCTCTTCCCCCTTTTTTTTTTTTTTATTATTTCTTTTATGATTCCTTCTGGAGCACATGGCCATGTTTTTGTGAATGAAGAAGAGGGGAAAAAAAAACCTCATTGTAAAGTTCATCAACTTTCAGCTCCTGCTCACTGAGTGATAGATAGCTTTAATTACAGTGAATTACTCCGCATCTCCACAGCACTCCCCAAAGTCATTAAAAATAGATTTTCTGTTTGAACTCCACTACCCCCGATGGGTCTCCAGGCAGCACACCATACTGCCGGGCCGCCCCGTGGGCTGGCTCCTAGTCGCAGAGGTCAGGTGCTCGTGTCCGTAGCAGCCGTAAAATGTGGAAACTTTTGCCTTTATTTATTTGTTTATGCATTTATTTGGAACCAGACGGTTGCCCGCGTTCTCACGTTCCTGGTTTATGGCTGCGGTACGTGCACATGTGAAATTTAAGGGGCTTTGGAAAGACTCTCATTGATTTTTACCAAATACAAATAACAGTACAGGTCACCCAGTCAAGGAAAGCAGCAATGAGACTTTATCATTTAATTACTGGGAAGTAGGTTCATAATTAGGGAAGTGAAAAACTCGGCAGCAGACGTGCCGTGTCAACCGCAGGCACGAAGGAGAGGAGTTGTTTTCCCCGTCGCCCTCCCTCTCTTCTTTCCGGGGCTTGTTGCGGATGGGTTCGGGGCTCTTTGTCGCCGTGTGAAGCAAGCAGCTCTGGACGTGGTTAGTTCTGCCGTGTCTGGTTACAGACAGAAACGCGTTTCACTCCTTGCTCGTGCCACTGGTGGCCATAAAATCTGCAGGCGCTGTTCTGTTGATGCCCGCGCCCCTGCCCCTCTCCTCTAGCCGTGGAGAAGAGCAGCTTGCGCGCGCTCCCTCTTTCCCCCCAAAAGCCGGTCGGTCACCCGTCCCTGTCGAAGAACGCCTGCCTTGCAAGCGGGGGCAGGTAGACGCAGGTGTGCAATAAGCACAAGTCCATCATCTCGCCCTTTTTTTCCCCTCTTCCTGTCTCTCCTTTGCTTCTGCTTTTCTTTCTTGCACTTCTTTCATCTCGTTTCCTTTCTTCCTTTCTCTGCCCCGCTCCTTTTCTGCGTGCTTTTTGTTTTCTTTTTAATCATTGCTTCTGCATCTTGCTCCTTCCTCTTACTTTTTTTTTGTGATCGCTGCTGGTGGCAGAAAGGGGGGGGAGATAAACTCACTTCAAGACGTTGCTTCATGGCTCTGCTAGCTGGAGAAACGAGACGGGGCTCAGAAATCCAACCTTCATCTCCTGCGAGGCTCTGCGGTGGCCTGCCGGGCCAGCCGTTGCTTGTGGCTGAGCTTGCAGGGGTTTGCCAGGTGTTGCTGTCCTTTCACCGCAGCATTTTGTATCTAACATTTGTTTTCTGAATTTTTTTATTTTTTTTTGCTCCCTGATCTTGTCCTCCCTTTGTTTCCTAAAGCAGCCCTGATCCATGTTGTTTCTCCCTTGGCCTGCAGACAGCCGCATGTCTGAAACACGATGTTCCTTAATTTCCCTTCTCCCCCAATGCGTCATTTCACACGCACAAACGCGTTGGTCTCATAAGGATAATTAGGCTGGCAGAGAACAGTTTGAAAACAATTAAAACACAAATGAGTTGTTCTACCCGGCCTCCAGAAGGAGCAGGAGAATTGGAGTTTTTCTTCCCTCGGTGTCTCGAAGGAGAACCTAAGCTTTCAGAGCCGTGTCAGGATATATGATAGTGCCCGCCAGGAATGGGAGCGGTGGGGGTGTTTCGGGGCTTTTCCGGCAGAACGTAGATGTTGTGTTTCCCATGCGCAAGAATTGTTAGGATATTTGGGTAGTTTGCTGCAGGAATGGTGGATCCTGTATTAGTCTGGTGAGAACTGAGCAAATATCGCTAACATGTTCCTCTGGTGTTCACCCAGATGTTCAAATGACTTTACATCAGCTGTGTTCACACTCCTTTTGTTTTCTTCTTGTGAATATTTCTTTGGATGTTATAGCAATTGAAGTTTCCTGGCCTGAGCCTTTGCAGAGAGCAAATTTTGAAGCCTAGTTCCCTAATACTTCAGGAAAATGAAAGGTAGATTCACTCCAGATTGTGTAGTCACTCCTCCACTCAGGGAACTGGTGCAAAAGCAGTGCACTTATTTGAGAAGTCATAAAAATATAGGATTGTGAGGGGCCTCAAGACATCCTCTGTATCTATCCAGCACTGAGACAGATATTCAAAGTATGCTTAGCTAATGAGCATAAGCTAAATAGTTTGCAGAAAACAGCTTACTAATTCCAGGGATGCCTGGGAACAATTCTTTGGTCCGTCTTTGGCAGGCAGGCAGGCTCGTTTGATTAAATGGTCTCGTTTGGCCTAAACACCTCAAGATCTGTGAATCCATGAACTGTGCAAAATAGACACATAAATTTAAAAGAATTATCAAATAATTTTGAGTAACAAACATGTTTGCTGAAGTTCTTGTTTCCTCGCGGGTGTTTTACGAGCAGAAAGAGAGTCCAAATTCACCATATAAATTACTTGTAAGTATTGTTATTGGTGTTTGTTATTTATAGAGCACCCTAAGAGCACGCAGCACTTCACAAACATGAAAAGGAGATTAAACTGCATGTAAATGTATTGTAGATTCATAGAAGTGGGTTCTATAAATCTTTACATTGCAGCTTATGGAAGGGACCAATGCGGAGAATATATCTGAATGAGATTAGGATCCCATCCAATTCCCACTGATGTCAATTTGAGCCTTTCCACGGGCATTAATGCACCTTGGAGCAGGTTTGTAGTCTGCAACGCGTTGGGTAGAGCCCCAGTAACCTGTTTTTCCTGAACCCCAGTGCTCTCATGCACTGACCAGTTGCCCATGACTTCTGCCAATACTGATGAGTAACAAATCATTCCCACCTGCTAATTTCATATGAACAGTATAGATTGATTCCTGAACTCCCAGGTGGGACTAGCATTATCACTGGATGCCCATTGATTTCATATGGGGAATCGTAGAGAGAGCCTCGCTGCTTTGGGGAGCCAGCGTGGGAGAGAGCAGAAAGGGGGGTAGCTGTATTCTCTGTGTTGCAGAGAGGAGTTCGGATGTAAATGCCTCTCCAAGAGGGAAGCATACCCCTCCTTCAAGAGCTCAGTAGCCTTGTCTGACGTTAACCCACACAAACCCACAGGAACAATTACTTTGTAGTGGCTGGGCCCAGCAGGGTGCCAGGCCTAGCAGCCCCCCTGCAGGGTTGTGAGGCCTAATCTAATGCCTGTAAAGGGGTTTGAGGTCCTAAGATGAAAGGCAAAAAATGCAAAGTATTTTATCGTTTCAAACCCACGTTGTTGTAATGCCTGATTCGCCTTTTGCAGGCACTTCCCGGAGCAGACTCGGATGCATGCAAAGCGAATCCAAACACGCCCTCCCCGACCCCTTGCACCTTAATTAAACACGGAGCTGCCCGGCCATCCACCTTCTCAGGCACTCGCAGACCCCCCAGCACAGGGCGCAGGAGTCTCGTCCCGGGGCCAGCTCTGCTCTTCCTCGCACTGCTCTGCTCCCATCACCGCCCAGTGCCCGATGGGCTCTTTGCTTGCATTCACTTTAGCTCCTGCGTCGCCACTGGGAAACTGGGATGGTTGCGGGGACGGGTATCCTACCCAGGAGCCATGGCTGGGAGTGGGAAGAAGGCTTTCACCTTTGGGACAGAAGTACTTAGCTTTCTGCGCCGTCCTGTTGGGTTTAGAAGTTCCTTTTCCCTCCCTCACCCACTTATAGTTTCATAGTTGGTCGGGTCGGGAGGGACCTGAGCAGATCATCAAGTCCGACCCCCCGCCATGGCAGGACAGAGTACCTGAGACACTGAAAAGAAACACAGCTTAGTTTAAACCCCTCAGCTGACAGCCAGCATGCGTTCATTTATCAGGAATTTTCACCAGGCTTTCCATATGCCACAAGGATATTCTATCCAGTGGCAAATTTTACCTTTAAAATTTGTGTATTTTAAGTCATTTATGGTGCTGGCGGTCTTAACCAGACCTAGATAGGCAACATATGTACAGGCTCTTCCTACAATGAGTTGAACTTGGCCATGGCTGAGTTGGGACTACTGTGTAGCTGTCAGCTGTGCTTGGGGGTGCTTGTTCTGTTGTTAGAGCAGTAGGACTCAGAGGCACCACCAAACCTTGGCCCTGTTGTGCCAAGTTGGCACTGTAAATACATGTATGGTGCTAAAATGCTAAATGAGTGCCATTCGCATACAGCTTGGTGACTGCACACCTAGTATGGACCTTCTACCCCTGCTTAACTCACCCCTGAGTGTGACCCAGAGGCCTCCAAGATCATCACGCTGGCTTATACCAGGCTTCTTGGACTGAAAATACCCTCTAGTCTTTTTGGCCCTGCTCAGATGCACACACACACGCAAATACACACATGCAAACACAACACAACACACAATTTTTTTTAAAGCTGTTAAGTAGGGCCCAGGAAACAAGAAGAATAGCAGCCCTATTGGTTTCATGTTCAGAGAGGAACTGGGTTCTCACTATATCAACAGCACTTGGCATGAAAGTGGCCTTTGTTGAGAGAGACACAGCTTCCTTTCAGGCCCTCACTCCCCAGCTGCTGAGAGCTGGGCGCTGTTTTGACAGACAGAGCGAGTGTAATGCAGACAGTTGTTTTAATTTGCAGCCAGTTGCAGACATCACTCACAAGGGGCCAGCAACCCAAGGAAAGGAGCGGCGCACTTGGCTCTAGTTTTCTCTGCACAGGGGCTCTGTTTGCACGGCGGGGCGGGGGGGCGCCCACTGGCCGTGGTGCCGGACACGCCAGAGCACGGCAGGCAGCGCACTGGCATGGGAGAGGTGAACAGGCCCAGGAATCAGAAACCTTCTCCGCAGCCCTACTTGGGCAGGCAGGGCTTTTTTGTTATTACTATTCTTTCCTCTCCTCTCCTTTCTTTTTCTTTTTTGAACTTAAAAGCTGCTTTTTCTGTTCACTTTCATCTTTACCTTCGGGGCTCCTTCTCCCTGGAATTCCTTATTGCAGCTCTGGATACGCAACCAAGTAGTTTGGGGTTTTGGGGGGTTTTTTTTAGTTTAGTTTTTTTAGTTGTTTGTTGTTTTGTTTGTTTCTTACATGAATTTTTCCCTTTGGGTAATGGAAAGCCCTGGCATTTACACACAATAAAAATCCTCACTTGGGGGACCTGGTGTCCACATCCACATGGACTCCCAGGCCTGATGCACCACTGTCTGACTGGTTCTGTACTGATGCAGCTCCATTAAAACCATCAGCAATTACCTCGGGGTCACACTGGAATATAAGAGTGAATCAGGCACATGGGACTTGGTTCTGTGGTGCTCTGCATCTTGTTTCCTCTTTTACATCTTTACAAATGAACACAGAATGCCTCCAGTTTAGGATTTTCCATTAGATTGCACTGGTGAAAAACACCTTGGCTCAGTGACTGCAATAAAGTGCACACAAGGCAAAGATCAAGCCATCGCATATAGCACCCAAAAGCCATTGCTCTGTCTAGAAGTAACAACCGTACCTTCAGAGTCTCACCTCCGGGGACAGGGAAGAGATTGGCATAGGATGTCATCTGCAGCAAGGGAGTAGGTGATATAGTACAGTACACCGTGGCCTCTGGTCTTATCCTGGAAAAGAAGGACTGGCAGTGTTTCAGTAAGATAGGATCTCTGCTTGGGAGGAGTGACCATCACTAGGTTATAATTCAGCTTCCCGACTCAGACAAAAGCTCACGGATTATGTGTTGTGGATTTGCTTTGGATGACTGCCCTGCTCAAGTACATCTCGCAAGTCCCAGCTCAAAAGCAACAAGTTCAAAAGCAGTTTTTGGGTGCCGGTCACTTACATCCCATCTTGGACCATCTGAAATGTGAGAAGTGGTTTTGGGAACTGCTGCTTGGACTAGGACCCTGCCTCTTGGCTGCTAAAGAGAGCCTGTGGTGATGCACTAGCAGAGACATAGCACCAGTGCAATCCAGACCAGCTCTGAAGGGCTTATCCCAGACTGCTGTATAGTCTGTCTGCACGGGCTAAGTCCTGACCACCACCCTCGCTAGGCCTTTGAGGCATGCAGTCCTGGCTTTATGTCATATTTGCTGTAAATGATCTGTCTGCATCACTGATGCGGAGATATGCCCTGATAGGTAATAGCAATTGTTAAATTATACAGTAATAAAAATATGTGCACATCACCTTTCATCTCAAGGGATTTTAAAGTGCGTTCTAATGAGTATATGCCCTTTGAATCAATGGGCTAGCCGTGCTTGATGGGAACACAGGAATTATTGTACAGGATTAGAGCAGTGCTTCATCTAAAACTAGAGTCTTCCTCCAATTGAGGACAGCTCCAGATGCTTCAGGGGAAGGTATAAAGTACCTAAGAGTGGGCAGATAACCTGACCTCAGTGAGTGTCTCCTTCTGACCCTATTAGTATGGGGGCTGGATTATGTCCAGGAGCAGACATGAACTGGTTGTTTCGGATCACATATTGTTCTCCATGTGATGCCCATTTCTCATGCTTATTCCTGCTACAGTCTTGGCCTCACTGATATCTTGTGGCATTGAGTCCTCAGCTGAAATATAAGGCCTTCTGGGGATGGTACACGATAAGTGTGCAAAAAAGAGCACCAATATCATGTGGTGGGTTTAGGACAGGAAGTGCAGAAAAACACCAACTCCGACTGAAGTTTCAGGGAAGGGATTTGAAAAGTGAAAGTGAACTAACCTGACTGGAGTCTGACAGTGACACTGAGATTAAAGCCTTCACCTTGTAACCATATTACAGGAGCCTTTAATGATGACAAATCACTTGGGATCTCGTTGCATCTCATTGCATCTGCAAGCAGTGACTACCCAGTGGTCAGATGCCTCCTGATTTTTTGTAACCTGTTCCCCAGTTTCCTGTCTCTGCTGCACCAGTAACTCCAGGTTTACCCACCCTAGCAAGCCATGCAGCCCCACTGTCTGGTTTAAGAAATTTTCGGTCCCTTATCTGACAAAGTCTGTCAGTGATAGTAGAAAACAGAATTGCAACTTCTGTTATTTTAGCATGTCCTGCTCAGTATTGCAAAGTCTGTACTGAAAGGGTCCCCAAGGTCTGCTCCTCCCCTAGGAAACTCATGGAAACAAGTTCTGCTCATGTGAACCCACCCAAGTGACATTTATTCTGTTTTGCAGACCCCCATGAGGCATATGAGCAGTTTCCTCCCGCGTGGTGCATGGGATTACCACGGTAGATCTGGCCAGTGGGTCTTTAGTCCAGCACAAGCTCACCTCTCCCATTCCCCTCACCAGCGTTGCTAAGGGAGGCGAAGACCACTGTGATATAGTTGTGATATTTTCAGTGCAATGCAATAATTCCTGATGCAGCAGCTACCTACCCATGCCTGGAAGCTGGAGAGCCGATCAACTTTATCTCAGCCATGTGTCGTTGCAGACAGTAGCGATAGGCCGAGAATTATCCCATCGTGTTCAAACATTGTGCTGCAGTAGCCGGGGGGCACAAGGAGGGCAAATGTGAAATGTTTGTGTGGACTCGGAGCAGGCTAGGACTGAGCCCAGAGAGCATGGACTCCCCCTTCCCGCAGACACTGCCCTGCCTTCGCTTTGCGGCAGAGCTCTTTCCCTCCACCCTCAAAGACACTTTTCCCCAACCTGTGTGAAATGCAGTTACCATTAATCTGGGAGAAGTGGATTGTACTCTCTTTCTGGGACCTTTTTGGTGAGAAAGAAAGCTCAGAGGCAATTTCTGAAGCGGGGTAAAGCCCAGGACCGGGTTCTGTACTCAGCTCTTGCTGTGTGCCTTCAGCCAAATCATGTAACATCTCGGTGCCTCAGTTTCTAAAATATAGTTTTTTTCTTTCGATTTCCAACCCTGCAGGGATTTGTGAGTCTTAGCAAACTGAAGTTTGTGAATGGCTTTGCAATACTCAAATAAAAGTTGTTGCAGAGGCGCCAGGGGCTGCTTTTTCCTTTGCCTATTTACTGCCTGTTTGTAAGAGGAGTGAGACTGGATTGAAGGTGGGTGTTTTGCTTTCTTTCCAGGTGTCCAGAGTCCCGGTTGAGTCGTGTGAGCAGTACACAACCTGCGGGGAATGTCTGAGCTCGGGAGACCCTCACTGCGGCTGGTGCACTCTTCACCACACGTAAGTCCCTCGGTAGCTGGTGGCCTTGCACGGCCACTGGTTATCACAGGAGCATCCCTGAAAGCCTCCCAAATGCCCCTGCCTCCACTTTGAAAGAAAACAATACCACCCTGGCTCTTGCTTTCCTGGGGAGGCATTCCCTATCCTGCAGGGCCAATGCCATAGGCAACCACTGCCTTAAAAAGGACAAGAAAAGAAAAGGTGCCACTGCAGGTGGGCAAGGTGGAATAAATCCAACCCAAAGCCCATGTCAGGGGCTTGAAACCACATGAACTGAATCGCTTCGGCACGGACCCCGCGAGGTCCAGCTCTTTACCAGAGTCCCTGCCCATTTTTGACCGCGCCGGTGTTTCGCAACAGGTCCCTAGCAGAGAACTGGGTGCGTTCTTTGCCGCTGGGCGAGACGGTTTAAATACTGCTCTGCAATTCCTGGAAACGGCATGCCCCGCTCCTGTGTCGCTGGCTGAAATCCAGCAAAGCAAGGAAACCGAGAGCTCGCCGGGGGCTCTGCGCTGGGCTGAGCCCTAACTCACGTCCACGGACACAAAGGAGTAAAGTTGTGGGGCTTTTTTCCGGGGAGCTTCAGGAAACAGCCTGAATTCAGGAGGTGCCTGTGCTCGGCCTCTCTCCTTATGCCACAATAACGATCGCTTCCTAAAGCGGAAAGGGAACCCGGCACTCGGAGTCGGTGGGGGGAGAGATCTAGAGGGCACCGATGGAAAGGAATCGAAAGCCCTTCGGCCCCGTGCCAGCCGGCAAAGCGCTGCCATTAAATGCATGGAAATCAGGGCGGAGGCAGAGGCGCAGAGTTCAGGGGCCCACACAATCGCTGTTGGCCACATGCCGAAGCAGCAGGTGTTAGGAGGGCCAGAAGGAAGAGAGGAATAAAGGCTCGGATGCAAAATCTGGACTGGATCGGGGACTGGTGTGGTTTCGGACCTAACTTCCCCATCACAGCTTGTGGGCAGTTTGCTGAATTTCCAGCCGTCCTGGCCGCAGCCAGGGGAGCTTTATGGAAAGAAGCGGTCCCGGGGCCGGCTCGTCTGCTGTCCCACGCCTGTGCCGTATGAGTGAGAGATGCCGTTGTTCGGCACTGGGGGCACGGGGTGGCCCTCGCCCCTCCCGCCCCATTCCCTTTGTCCTCCTTGCTTTTACCTTGAAGGCTGGCCCGCCCAGCCCTCGGTGAAACTGTCCATCGTCTCCAGCAGCCTAGGACCTGCAAACCTGTGTGGCCAGCCCAGCCTTGGTGCAGCGGTTTGCCCTGGCTCCTGGTCCCAGTTGTCCGTAAGGCTGGTGGCATTAAGGACTCAGAGAGCGTATCGGCAGAACAAATACAAACTGCCCCCATGGCTAAGGAAGATCTGTTATACAGGGATCTCAAAATCCAGGTGAAAAAGCCCTGATGTGACTGGTCAGCAAAAGCTGCAGGGTGCGATCACCTCAGACCGGGCGATTTACCGCCGAGCTTGGCTGGAACAAGCGGCCGAGCCAGGGCCTGCACGTGGGTTTGCACGCACAGTCACAAGAAACCTTGGCGCTCCTGTGGTACCTTCCCGCCAAGGCCCACTGAGCACCGTAATAACCCTAATGAATTAAGTTTCACAGCTCATGGGGGAGGCAGGGAAGAATTAACATCCGCCTTTTGCAGAGAGAAAAGCTTAGCATCCAGGGACAAAGAGACGTCCTTTCTCCCACCCTTTGTCTGCCGTGTCACTGAACGTGTGTCTCTGTCCTGCTACATGCACGCGCAGCGCCTTGCGCAGTGGGGCTCTAATAATTGTGACGACGTTTTTCCCTGGGTCACGCACCAGGTCAGTGATGAGGGAGGAGCAGAAGTGAGGACTCCTGGTTCCCAGGCCTCCTCTCTCACCCAGTCAAGCACGGAGACTGGTGGCTTATAGCAAGGGAGCTCACGCTAGGCAATGCCGCACACATACAGGCAAGATAAAGGGCTGAGCACAGCTGGGAGCCCAGGAGAGCCAGACCCTGCATTGAGCTAAGGATGTGAAGTTGGCCCTCGGCCTGCGGTACGCAGGAGACCGTGCCATGTTTTCCCTGCCTGGTACCTCTCCATCCTCCCTGGGAACCGCTCGGCCTTCCCACCGCCTGCTCGGTGCAAAGATCTTTTTTTTTTTTTTTTTTTTAGCCCTTGTCTTAAGCTGTAAATAATGGAGTTTATCTTGCTGCTCATGAAGCCACTGTCATCGTTGCGCGGAGGCCCCCAACGCCAGAGCGTTTGTATTTCATTTGTCATCTCTCGCCTCTAATTTTTACATTTCGCTCCTGCCAGATGGACCAGCTGCTGCTGTGTTCAGCGGAGAGGTCACGGGTCAAGATGTGCCGTTCACGCTGCATTCATGGAGGATTGATAAAAGAGAAACACAAATGGGGGTGGGGGGGCCGGGAAGTGTGACACGGAGAGAAAGAAAGAGCACAGTTTGGGCAGCGGGTACGTGAGCCAGTTGGGATGCAACGAAAACTAACCATGAGTCTTGGTCCAAACTGTCTTTCCCACCAGCTAATATCTTCGCCTCTACACCTCTGCTGGGAAAGAGAAATGCCTGGATAGCTTGAAACACCCTTTGCTTTAATACCGTGTCCTTGGCGGAGGCAGAGGCAGGGAAGGAGAGCAGGGGAGCCCATCAGATGGCTTGACCGCGTAGGATTTCTGGGCAGTTTTGCGGGCTCAAGGAACACAAACAAGTGCTTGAATTTGCAGGTGCTTAGCATACAGCTTCCTTGGCCAGCCTCGAGCCAGCAAAGGCTTGGGCATTGGAAAGAGCTGCCGTGCTGTGAGCTGGAGCACACGTGTGACCCCTTTTCCCAGATGGAGTCAGAGGCATGTGGCATAGACACTGTATTTAAGATCAGGTTCGTCTGAAGCAGGAAGATCCAAATCCTGTGCCCGCCACGGCCATGAAGCCAAGTGTCCGCGGCTCGTTATGGTTGATATTATCTACTGTTTCATATTTCTATCACAGTTGCACCTCAAGGCCCCAGTCAGGGACTGATGCTTCGTTGTACTTGGCATCGTATACACACAGATGCTTACAGTTTAAACCTAATTATGTCTGTGGCCAAGTTGTTTGCAAGGTTTAAACCTGTGAGCTCTGGATCCAAAAGCAGGAGCTGCTTGCTTGCAGCAGACCCAGGCCTCTGTAAACCCACCTGGTCACTAGAGAAAGGTTGTGATAGCGCGGGCCCTATTTACACGTGTCCAGCAGCACGAGTCCAAGAAGCAGGAGAGGAGCAGTGGTGGGAGCGTCTGGGGTGACGTGAGTCGAACTAATGCTTTTCCACACAGATGCTGGTTAGTCTCCAGCAGAGGTGCTGGGAGGCATGCAGGGGTGGAAATGGAAGCAGCAAGGGGTAGGCCTAGAATTTAAATTGGAGTGGAGGCGAGCGAGGTTTGAGCCTGGCTTCCTGTTGCAGTGGATCAGAAAGCACTTCCACTGTAGGCTCCCCGCTCAACCTGGTATTATTCTAGGTACTTTCTAGTACCCCCAGTATGTCTCAGACCCTGCCAAGGCCCACAGAAAGCCTGCAGCGCTTACAGACTCACCAGCTGTTCTGTTTCTTCGGTATTTCCAGGCTCGGGTTTTCTTGCCTCCATCTTGCGGGGTGCAATATTCTGCCAAAATCAGGAGGGCCCCAGGGGAAAGAAATGAGTGGGGAATCATAAATGTCTCTCTGAAGCATGGAGAATTAACATTCCCTGGCAAGGAAGTGACATGATCCAAGCCAGAGCCCTTGGAAGTTTCTGACTTGGACACCTCTGGCTTTTGTGCGTTGGCTTTTCTTGCTCTGCATTTTTCTCAATAGCTTTGACGCCAAAACAAGCCATCGCACTTAGAACAAGGGCTGTAACAACACGGCAGATGGGAGCTTAGCCTGGGATATCAGCAGTAGCTCATACATCTCACGGTCAAGTGTCAGCGCCTTTGCAATGACCTTGCGTGGGCATCCTGGGTAGGGACCTGGGAGCTGCAGCATCCAAGTGCAGGCGGCTAGGACTTGATCTAGGAGAGCTAGAGCGGTAGGCTGTGGTAGCTGAAGGGCGGTGGACCAGTCGGCGGAGAAGGACCCTGCACTCGCTGTGCAAACACGTTGCAGATGGGTCTAAGGAACCTGGGGCATAAAGTAAGGTTCGAAAAACCTCACAGAAAAAAGAAGGAGAAATGGGTTTTCTTTTGCAAAACTTCTCAGTTCACCAAGCAAAAATTGGAAATTGGATTCATTGGGTAACGCCCCAAAGAACGAGCAGCCTGCCCCAGGTCCAGCAACTCGAATCCCAGCTTGGACTGGGCTTGCCCTACATTTGCTGGATGGAAGGAGTTAATTGTGCTCCTCTTCCAGCAGCTCCTCTCTTTGGGAGGTAGGAAGGAGATTCGTTAAAGAGTCTCTTTGGCCCAGCGAGATTTGAAACCTGCAGTCCTCTTCCATATGCTGCTCTTTACAAGTATGTTATTGTCTACAGACCTATTTATCTCTGTTAAGGCTGTTGCCATAAATAGTATGATAAAAAAGAGCCGTTCCAGCGAGTCAATGAGATAAAGGCTCTAGTCAAGAGCTCACTTTAGAGCTATCTTACAGATTCACTTAAAACTCAATAATTCTTTCCTTTGGCAGCATTCATATTTAGGTCCATTATATTCCAGAAAAAGGAAGGAGGGGAGGGTGAAGGGAACAGCTGCATCAATTGCCAGGTATCAGAGCTGCCGTTTGGAAAGGGAAAGTAGCAACCTCAGAGGGCTTTTCTTATTCAGAAGCAAATGGCTTCTCAGTAATGAAGATCGCTTAGCTGCGCAGCGTTTGAAGTCCCAATTTTGCCAGGCTCTTGTCACCTCATGGAGAAGAGGTTTGGCACGGGAAGATTAAGACTCTCTGTGGAGCAAGCAGCATGTCTGCTCACTTATAGCTCTGCCTACAACTGCATCCAGCCCTAGCGAAAGCAGAAGAAAACAATAAAAGACCCTTTTTTGTTAAGTTCCCTTTTCCACTGACTCGGGTCCTAATGGCAGAAGTCAGATAACCACAGTTGGTTGCTTACATTCACAAATGCAGCCAAATAGATGTTGAAAAACACATCGCGGGGGTCTTGGGGGCTGGTGTCTGTCATACGGGGCTTTTCCCTGTGAGGCCATTCATTGCTTTCGGTCGAAATGAGAAGAATGATGAGTGAAGGTTGAGGACAGCCCGTTAACGCCATTAAAAAAGTCAGCATAGAGGTGAGGAGTCCACACTTCTCCTAGGCATGCGTCTGGCAGCCGATCACCCGTGGCCGTGTTGGCAGGACACGGACCACACTCCCAAACTCAGCCTTAAACACAGCACAGCAGAGCAGAGCCGTGAGCTTTTTGCATTTAGGTCTCCCAGTGAGCTCGCCAGCACCTTGCCTTGTCTTGTCCTCTGGCCATGCTGTAAATAGTACGGATAATAGTGGTCACTGGCTGCAGCGAGTTGCATGGGCTGGTTTTTTGTGCTGTGAAGGAGCATTTCTATTCCTAGGCCTTCATCTCTGATGCTGGGCCAGAGGGCGGTGGTAGGGTCGATTAGGCGCTTCACTCCACCTTTTGCCATACCGAGAGCAGCTCTCATTCTGAATCATGATTTCAGTCCGCTCAGAGGTCCTGGACTTAATGACTTTGGGGGTGAGCCCAGTGCCGAGCACGCGGCGCAGCCCATGCTGGCAGCAGCACTCATCATGCAGCTTGGCACACCTCCTGGTTGCTTTTTGAGGCGGAAGTGGTGGGCCGAGAGCTGGGGGAGGCTCAGCCATGAACACCGAGCTTAACTCCAGTGTCTCCAGGCTGGGGATAAGCAAGGCCAGCTTCCCGCACGTCAGCTTCAGGAGGAGATTAATTAACCATTGGGTTTTTCAGTAATTAAAATGCAGATGCTGGCCCATCACTGCCTTTTGTTGCTTGTTATTGAGTAATGAATTTATTGCTCTTGGGAACGAGGCGCCACAGGCCTGAGCTGAGCGGAGGTGCTGGGCCAGCTTTCCACAGGTGCTGAGCACCCACAGATCCGGCTGAAGTCATGGGAGCAGGGGGTGCTCCAGGCATGCATCAGGCTGGGCTGTCTCCGTTGGGGCTCTCTCTGTTGTCCGCACAAAGTCCCCAGTCGTGCATTTTGCCCAGCCTAGGAGCCTGGTGTTCAAGTGCTTGGGTCTCCATCAGCACACCCGGCTCTTGCCCTTCCCGAGCCAGCCCTGCGCTGCATTTGCGTGCCGCTGCCCACGCACCGCACTCCAATCTGGTATCGCCCCCACTCCCCCGGCAGAGCCAGGTTCACTAGGTGTCCCTGGGCACCGACGCAGGCGTGGTTGTGTCTCAGGTGTTCCCCGAGGGACAGCTGCGAGCGCGCAGACGAGCCGTACCGATTTGCCGACAGCATTGCTCAGTGCATGAGCATCACCGTGCAGCCCAGCAGCATCTCGGTGTCCGAGCACAGCCTCCCGGTAGGTCCTGATGCAGCCACGCAGCCAGACTGGGGAGGTGGCTTGACCGTGGGGAGAACTACAAACGGCAAAGTCGCGCGCGTGCTTCAAAGCCGCGTCAAAGGGCCACTTTTCCTCCGCAACTTTTCTTGCTAAGGTGGCGCTCACGGGGAAGGGGTCAGTGCGGGGAACCATTAGCACTACTGCACACAGCTTGGCATCGGGGGCAGGGAGCAAGGTCCATGGAGGGGGTGGAGGCAGGTGGGTTGCTGCCCTGTGCACATGGGGTGCAAGGGATCTCCCTCTCACATGCATTGGGGCAGGGGTCACGCACACCCTGCAGGGTCTCTGATCCCTTCCCACCCCTTCTTCAGTGGCCTGGAAACTATTGAAGGATCAATATGGGCATTGGGCATCCCCTGTTTTTCTCTTGCTTTTTCCTGTGCTGGTTATGGTAGAAATCAAACCCTAGCTTGCAAGCCAGCTCCTTCTCTGTGTGCGGCTGACACGCTAACGGGTCTGCTGTTGCACAGAGAGGCAGTGGGTGCTGCACACATGAAGGCAAGGCAGGGCATCCTGGTTGCTAATTAATTCTTCGTTGTTTCTCCCCGCTCTGTTTTCCTTGCTCCAGCTGCGCCTGCTGGTGAGCTATGCCCCCGATCTCTCGGCTGGGATCACCTGCCTCTTTGGGAACCTCACCGAGGTGGAAGGCCAAGTGCTGGGCAGCCAAGTCATCTGCGTCTCGCCAGCAGCTAAAGATGTCCCCACCATCCCTGTGGACCAAGGTGAGCGGCTGGCCTATGGGCTCTGAGCATGCGCTCACGCGAGCCGGCGCAGGGGGAGCTGCCGGACAGAGCAGGCCCTTGCTGGGTGCCCGGAGCCCCGAGGATGCCGGGTGGCAAAACGCCAGCCAGGAAAACTGCTGGAGGTGGTTGTGTTGTGGTAACGGACCTGAGCCAGGTAGCCCCCTCTTCTGTCGTGCTCGTCAGGGAGGGGGGCATGTCGGGGCTGCCACGCTGAGGCTTGACTCCGGGACGGCAAGTAGGTGGCTAGCGTTTCTATTTCTTGCTTCTGATCTTTGGGTTGTTTCTTCATTAATGTCACCACTGTCATAGTTTCTCTCTCTCCATAACCCAAATGCTACTTGCTTAAAACTCATTTTCCCCTTGGCCTCCTTCCAGGTGTCAGCTGAGCTTCCCTGCTGATATTTTCGTATTTGTAAAATGTTACATTCAGTTTGAGTGCTGGAGAAAGCGAGGGGCTGAAAGCCTGGGAGGACGCCGGGCGACTGAATAAAAGCATGCTCCAGGCTGGCTTAGCCAGTGCGGTGTAATCACGCTTACTCCATTGGTGATCCTTTGAAAATGCTCTGTTAATGCCCTTCGCTCCTCACCTCCGAGGCCCAGCCCCTTCCAGTCCCGGGCTGTGCTTCAGGGTAGACGGCGATGATTGATTGCAAGTTTATGCTCAAAGCAAGCACTCTTTAAGGACTGGCCTGAGGCCATCAGGCTGACTTCACTGGTGACCTGAGGTGGTGTTTGAACGCTGGATCTAGAAGATATTTTTGCCTCTCACCATCAAATCCATTTGGAGGGAGTCTGGAGAAAGGCCGTATAGGGCTTGGCTACCAGACTCGACTGACCAGCCATGAAACAAAACTGGCAGGTTGCCCGGAAAGCCCTCGGGGGCCTAAGTATGATCCTATCCCACCCTGCCCAAGTCCCTGGGAAAACTTGAACCCCACTACTTCTATAACACACCAGCACCATAGCCTTTAACTGAGTCACAAAAGGCAGCAAGTAGGAGGAGACCCATCTTCTTCTTGCATGAACTCCTTTTTTAGGGATCGAGCAGGGCAGAACAGGTTCACTCCTAGGCTGCTAACTTCACTTAGGCCCTAAGAGGTGGGCTAGGACCGGGCCTGGTGCAGACTGGCTGTTCAGAGGGCCTGAGCTGTGGTTCTGCATCGTTGGAAGATTTTAGCTGCAGGGGGGACCAGACTCTCAGGTCACAGGCTAGCCCGGGCTCCTGACGCACCCGTGGGGCCTGCACCCGCTCAGGAGGTGGATGCACAAAGGGTCGAGGGTGCAGCCTGTGCCACTGCTGCAGTGACACCCGTCTCTTCCTCTTCCCTTCTCCAGACTGGTTTGCGTTGGAGCTCCAGCTGAAATCCAAGGAGACGGGCAAGACGTTCGTCAGCACAGAGTTCAAATTCTACAACTGCAGCGCCCACCAGCTGTAAGTCACCCCTCTCCTGCCTTCCCTCTTCCCCAGCCCCCCTGGTTCTCGCTAAGCCACGCAGTGCGCGGCCCCTTGTCTCCACAGGTGGGAGAATGGGGGTCTCTGTGAGCTTTGCAATGCGCTTACCCAAATCCAGGATTTTTCCCAAGCTGTACCCGTGCCCTATGCCTGAAGCCACAGCTGCTGCTGGGTGTGCCACTTGTGGCTTGGGAGCTCTTCTTGTGTCACCGAGATGGGCAAAGGCACCACGTGCGAGGAGGAGCACAGGGAGTCCCAGCGGGGAAGGGGGATGAGCGGGGATCTGGAGCTTGGGCCCTGGCTGGCAGGAGCCCTCTGGCCCTTTCCGGCTTGCCTGATGCTGACAGTCTGATCCCTGGGGGCTAGGGAGGGAGCCCGGAGATCTCGGCGTATGTGCGCACGCACAGAGGTTGCTGTGCCTGCCTGGAGAAGGGATGTCTGAGAAAAGCTTAACCTGCTGGTGCCCCCAAGCTGCATGATCCTGCAACTGTGAGCACAGCTCTCCCTACTCACCGGCGGGGCTGGGGAGGAAAACACCCAGGAATGTCTGCGGAGGCCGATTCGGAGCACCCATCGTAGACACGGGAGCCTTTTCATCCCCAGCAGCCAGGAAAGTGCAGTGCCCAGTTCTGCAAAAGGACAGGAAGGAGAGGGGTGCCAGGAGGGCAGCGGCGGGGGCTGGAGCTGGTACCAGAGAAGCCTCCTTTGCTGCGGCTCTTCGCCCTGCGGCTGGGCTAGAGGAGCTCACGGCACTTGGGGCTCCATCCAGCTTCGTGCTGCGCGGTTCCCGGAGCGGCTGGCAGGTGCCAGGAGCTGCCGTGGGGCAGGCAGGCGCTTGTCTGTGCTCAGGAAGCAGCTGAGCATCGCAGCAACACCCCCACCATTGACCCTTCCCCTCCCCGCCCCAAGCCCTCAGGACACGCAGAGCTGTCTGGCCTGGGGTGCTTTATGTGCAAGCTCCCCAAGTGTTTTTAGATTTCTCCCGAGGCAAAAACAAGCAAGTCTGGATCCTCCAAAAGAGACGAGTGCAGAGCACGGGACACCCCGGGGCAAGCCTGACTCCCTGTGCTCAGTGCTGCCGGGAGCAGGGCAGCTGCAGAAGCGCGGCGGCTGTTAGCCTGTCCTGCCCTGCCTGACCCGTGGGGCTGTCCATGCAGACTCGGCCCCCGCTTTGCCTTCTGCCTTCATCCGTCCCGCCTAGCTTTGGACGTGCCAAGCCACGGGCTCCCACTCCCACCCTTGGAAATCCCATGCTCCGGTAGGCTTGGCTCTTGTGCAGGTTTTCCCTGGCACTCAGTCTGTGTTTTGCCTTTAGTTTCAGCCGAGGTACTATAGCCATAGGGGCTGTATGTGTCCCATGATGGATGGATCTCATTACTTCTGCTGACAGCCCCTTTCCACCCTTCCCAAAACAGTCCCTGTCCCCGCTTCTGTTAACACCTTTCAAATGCTGCTAGACAGTCATGTCCCTGCTTCGCTGTCCTTTAGCCAAGCTCTGTGGAAGTAGCTTGCTTTCCTCCCCCTCCTCCTGAGTCAACTTTCTGGTACCGTAATCAGTTTGGCTTCTCTTCCCTGAATTCTTACTCATTTGGCTGGAGATATATCATGTCAGGAAACCTGGGCAGAGTTCCCCCTGCTTTTCACGTTGCTTTGCAGCCTTTGGGTCCTGGAGAGGCAAGGAGAGCGGGCCAGATGTGCCCCTCTGGCTGCATCCTGCTGTGGGGAATGGCTTTGCTTTCTCCAGGGTACAGTTCATTTGGTACGCCGGATTATGCCTCTGTGCACTTTTGTGCGCACATTGTACGTGCCAGGTGCTATGTGCACTTTGTCTCAGGAGGGGGGATGTTTCGAGAAAGGAAACTGGTCCCTTGTCTTGCCGAGTAGCTGGCCTGGGGTGGAAATGGCATTTGCAGCTCGTGTCAGCCCTTGACAATTACTTCATGAGTCTCCCAAGAGCTCCCCCAGATGCCCCCGCCGGAGACCTCTCCCTTGCTGCACCCGATGTGCCAATCACTAAGTTTGCTTGAGGCTTCGTAGCAGGCCAGAGGACATTGGAGGTTTGAGACTGGTGCAAACAGGAGGATGCTGTCTGAGCAGAGTGGTTTTGCTAAACCAGCCCATGGGGCTAGTGCCACAGAGCTCCTGAAATCCCAGCAGTGCTTAAAATGCGCTGAGAGCGCTTCAGTGCCCGACAGGAAAGCAAAAGCCCAGGTTCAAGGCAGGGGCAGGGGAAATGCTGCAAACCAAAATGGAGATAGAAATGGGTCAAATAAATGAGTAATTAAATGAGCTTGCCGCGCTTGATATTCCTACCCAGATTTGCATTTGCATGATTAGAATAAGCCTCCTTAGCTATTAAGGTCACGACAGATGCATAAGAAGGGAAATACAATTGCGTTATGAAAAGGGGAAGCTATTAAATATGCATTTTAGTCACTGCAACTTGAGAGAGAAAATAACAGGCCGTTGCCTCCCTGCCCAGCTGGCAGGCAGCACAAAAAGGGGTGTAAAACCCATTCAGTCACAGTAAGAAGCCCAAACCCTTTCCCTTGGAGGACTGCAAGCCAAGAACTTCCCAGGTGCACAGAGGCAGGCAACCCTTCCCATCTTCCCCAACTCTGGCATTGCAGAGAGAGGGCTCTGCTGTTTGCCCAGATCCTGAATCTATGTTTCCTTTCAATCCTTTAAAGCCCACCTTAGGTCACAGCATTTTGTGATCTTACCATTGATTGCAATGGGAATGAATATGATGTCACAACCCGAGAATTATGACATCAGATGGAGAAAATCATCAGCCAGAGCAGCTGAATTCATAAGCTACAATGATGTCATCTCCGCTGTTTGGAAGAAATGAGCCTGTTTTCAGGCAGATGCTTCCCAGTATTGTACAATAAAGAGGGGAAAAAAATAAACCATGTTGAAGAAGCAAAAATGCCTGTAATGTAAATGTTTTTCAAAGATTTTCCTTCAGGATCAGCTGTTCTTTAAATAACTCCGTGCAAAACATCAGCTAGAGCTTTCTCTGCAGCGGGGACAAATACATGAGACTAGCTTGTATGTGGAAGAGTGGAGTGACAGAGCCTGAGCTGACCTCAGTTTGCCGGACCCACTAGATGGTGCTAAGTTATTACTGCTGCCATAATCCCCACGCATTCAGTACGAGCTAAGGTGCCAGGGCCTTTGGAGGGTGTGCACATCCCTGCTTTTAAGTGCTTGAGGTGAGAAAATCACCAAGAAGCCATCCCCCAGAGAAAATCACCAAGATGCATCCCAGGGCTCCCAAGCCCGGGGGAAGCATTTCTGCAAATAACAACTGCCGTTGTGAACCTTTCGGTTTCTCAGGAGCCGCTCAGGTTAAACCTTCTTACCTTAAAACAACGGAGTGCACTTCTTTCAAACTTGGCTTATTTTGTAGATCCGCTTGAGACTTAAAATCAAGCCAGGACGTGTGCACGCACACACATGTGCACACACACATACTAACATCTTCAGACCTACTCTGTGTGTATGTATATATAGAGAGAGAAGGCCTGAAGATGTTTTATATATGGAGAGACATATATATATATATATATATATGCCTTTATATAAAGACAGAGAGAGAGAGACATATATATAGAGAGAGTAGGTCTGAAGATGTTACTATATCCATATCGATATACATATACCTAGGACCAAAAGCTAACATTTTATAAGAAAATGCAGCTTGTAATGTACTATATGTTGATTTAACTGGCAGGTCATTTCAAGACTGACTATATTTTTCGGCATGAGCACAAGCGGAGAACCCTTTCACCCCCTCTTGTGAGTGCTCAGTTTGTCACACTCAACACTGCATTACCACTGCTTACTTGTGTAGCCCCCACAAGCCCCCCTAGGCATTCTGTGGATCTATAATGATACCAGTCCCAGCCCCAAAGAGCTTCCACACTTAATAGGCAAAACTATTTAGAGATGCAGAAGTAAATAAGAGCAAGCAAATGAGGCAAGGCTGCCGGGCATGCTGCTGGTTGGGTCCCCGACTCTCTGGAGATTTGTTTCATTTTTCTGCATGAAGGAACATCTCTGTGTATAAACCAGCATCTCCAGGTAGGTCTCTCTGTTGCAATACCGAGTGTATGACCCAACGACAACCTCTGTGACGCGGTCTTCCTTTCTCTCTCTGTCTCTGCAGGTGTCTGTCCTGCGTGAACAGCGCTTTCCGCTGCCACTGGTGCAAGTATCGGAACCTCTGCACTCACGACCCCACCACCTGCTCGTTTCAGGAGGGAAGGATCAATGTTTCAGAGGTACTGGGATTGGGTTAGGAAGCACTTTCGGGTCCGGCAGTAACCGCCACTTGGCTAACGCTTTGCATACGAGTGTCTCCCAGACCATTGCAAAGATGAGTAAGATTCGGTGACCCTATTCTACAGCTGGGTCGCAGCGGGGTCTGCAAATGGCCTAACAGCAGGTCAGCTGCAGTGCTGGTGGCCAGATCGCAGGGTCCTGTTCGCTGGGCTGTGCCGCCAGATCTGAGCTTTGTGCTTTCTACCATGATTGCATAGCAGTCAGAGCTGGAACAGCCCCAGGCTTTGGGGAAGAGAACCGAGTCGAGATTCAAGCTCTGTGACTTGAGCCCTGGTCTGCTAATGCTTAGGAGGAGTTGGGATGCCAGTTCCAGGACTGTTGATGGAAGCAGGCTCTTGCTGACCAGTTTGCCCAGCCTTGTGCAAGTGCTGTGGAAAGGGATCCTAGAGGCTTGGGTGTTTCTGTCTCCTTTGACTTGGGGTTTCTGCTTCCTCAGCAGAAGAAATAGCCATGCTCCTACTGATTTCCAATAAAGAAGTAGCCCCACTTCAGCAGAACTGGAACAAGGCCACGTTGTGGCTTTCATTAGCTTCCTCAATGCTATCTTCTTCCATTACAGACACCGCACGGGCTCACAGATCGGTAACCAGAACAACACTTCAAAGCATATTGTTGCGTCTGCCGTCAGCCTGTAAGCTCTGCTGGGCAGAGATCACATCCTTGCTGCATTTGGGAGGCGCCAAGCACAGCTGTGGCTGCCATTAGAGACAATAATTGTAGTAATGTCTGTGATCCAGGCAGGGTTCTGGTCTGTGCCTTTACTGCCTGTGCAGCAGACATGGCTTTACAGGGTGTCCTTCAGACAGTGTCACGAAAACGCCTTCCTGAGCACAAGTCAGGTAGGCACAGAGAAGAGGAGGGCATTAGACAGTGATTTAGAAATTACAAGTGGCTCCGAGAGTGGGAAAAGGATGAAATGCTGTCAGGAGCAATGGGAGCACCCATACAGACCACGGTGGGACATGCATGGCGCCATGAGAGCAAGGAGGCCAGCATTAGCCAGAAGGCAGAGACAGGGGTGCAAGGTCCTGTCAGGTGGAGAGTGGAGGGCTCAAAAAGACTCAGTGAGGAGAGAAATCAGTCTGCAGCACCGAGGAGGAAGAGCAACGAGCCTTTGGCTCCTCTCAGGCAATGTGATTCTTTTCTTCTCTCCTTTCCCGCTCACCATGTTTTCCCTTTTCTCAGGGAAGACACAAATAGGTGGGGAATATGGGTGGTGGGCAACTTGCAGAAAGCAGGGTTAAATGGCTGTCATGCAGCCTGAAAGGAAATGAGATGGAAGAGAATAAGCCACCGAGGAAAGGAAGAGCATCGAGTTTCCTTCATTGCCGTTGGAAGCTCACTGAATCAACAAGCAGCGTGAAGCTTAAACAATCCAAGTGCCTTTCTGGTTAAAGCGATGCCAGGAGACTTGTAGACACAAGACAAGGAGCAGAAATTACTTGCATGTGTATGTACATCGGTGGGAAACTTCAGCTGTGATGAGAAGGGCAAGCGTAATTGGGAACAGGTGCTGCCTTGCTCAAGAGTAACGGGGAAAGGCGCTGACGCCGCACCCTCAAGGAAGTGTCTGGAGCAGCAGAGAGTGAAGATGCCCAAGGAAAACTCCCCCATGGAGACAGAACAGGAGCATTACCAGCCTGATACAAGACCAAGTAATTACCTTTCAAGGTAGCAAGAGGGAGCAATAATCTTGGTATTTGCTCCTCTGTGGTGATGTGATTCCTTTCTTCTCTCCCTTCCTGCTCAGCCTTTACTCCCTTCCCTGGACTTTGGGGTCGTTGATCGCACTACTGATATCCCAAACCCACCCAGCCGGGGAGGGTAGTTTCCGACAGCTGAAATGGGCTGCTTCGATGCTGTTTCCTACCAGTGGATGCTGTGTGATGGCTGATGCCATTCTGGTGATTGCCTTTGACGAGACAGATGGTTCGTTGCTCTGCACGGCTCCTCCTCACACATGCAAACCTAGCTACCGATGGATAATTTATTTGCTTGTTGAAAGCAGAGGAATTACTGCTTGTATGTGCCGTGTATTTCTGCTGCCTTTATTCTGGGCACTTCGCTCCTGCTAATACGTGGAATTGAGTAAATGTCTGGTAAAGAGTTTCCTCGCTCAGAACAATTCAGAGGACGGCGTTCCCGCTGCGTTCTGACCTGATGTATTGGCTAAACGTTCGTGCTCGCCGGCTTCTTTCCCTTCATAACAAAGGGTTTCTTATCTGTGGAATCAGACCATAAAGAATGATATTTCAACCCAAATGGGCTCCATGCAAGGAGGGGGCACACACAGAAGCACACAGGCATGCCCCTCCATGCAGGAACTCAGCATCGTCCACTGCATTCATACAGGTGTGGAAACCCTCTCGAGCTTTTAGGTTTAATTTCGCTTTATCTGCTGTTCTCTACAAGATTTAAAATAAATGGAGCCGAGTGCCCCTCTGTTGCTGTGCCCTGCAGAGATCTCCTTGGATTCCCTCGGTTCACTTCCTTGGGTGCTGGTTGGATTTTCCAGTGCTTATCGAAGAAGGAATGGTGCCCAAAGCCCTTAATCTGCCGTTCCTGGAGGGCAACGGTGCAAAATGAGCATCTTCATTTTCCACAGACTTAATCTCTGCTTGTGTTTAGAGTCACATCTGTGTGTAGGCAGCTGGGGAAAGGCAAGAGAGGTCTCTGAGCACCAAGGGGCACCTGATGTTGCTGAGGAATGGCACTTGCTCCACCAAACCTCTTTCCAGCCGTGACGTACGAGATGGAGCCTGGCTTTGTTCTCAGATCTCAGGCTGAGTCTCCGGTGCTGGCCCTTGAAAACTTGTCAACTCAGCCCGTTTGATCCGGGTTCATCGGCGCAATAAGCACAGGCCCCCACGACGCCTTTCACGCAGAGTGGAGCTCCCCGACTGAGGGCATCTTCCATCAGCCAAAAACCTCTCGCCCCTAGCGCAGTGTCTCCCTTAGGAGCCAAACGAAATCCAGGTGATCTACGCTGTACGAGTTAAAGCAATGAACTGCTGTTTCCTCAGCAGTTCTTTTAGCCTGTGTCTTCAGCGAATATCAGCAGGAGTCGCGTGGTTAAATCTCCCTGCTCGAGGGGCTGAAAATGCAAAGTCCTGGGTCTCACCTACACCTCACCCAAAGCAAGGCCTTTTTAAGTAGAGGCCCTGCAGGGACCTTGTAGCCATTCAGCATTGCTCTGATCCCCAGGGTGGAACAGATGAAGCCCTAAGTCTGAATTTCCCTACTTCTGGGGCATGTCTACACGAGACACTGACTGCACAGCAGGCTAATAATACTACGCAGTAGCACATCGCATCATGGGCAGTGTTAATACACTCTTGTGCGGTAGTATTAGGCTACTGCACAGTAGCATCACTAAAAAGGCATTCACCAGTGCTACTGCGCAGTAACTTTGGATGCTGTGCATTGATTTAGTACTTGATTATACAAGTACTAAATTAAATGCGTGGTAAGCCCTGCGCATTAATGAACATGTAGATGCACCCCTGGAGATTCAAGTCAGGCCTATAACATGATACGAATGCACGTGAGAGGGCTAAGCTTGTGCATGCATGTGTGTGTAAGGTTTATGGCTAGCAGATGCGTCTGTAAATGTATAAAACATGCAGACGAAGAGGGATGTAGATACATAAATATATTCTTGCGTCCCATCCCAGTGGAGTGATAGAACCAAGTAAATCCTATTAGCTTCCCAGAATGTGGGATCCATTCCCTCTTTGATGTCCACTGTGTGCGGATAATGTCATTTCCACGTGTGAGATGCTGAATCAGGGGGCTGGAATGAGAGCTTAATAGAGCGCCAGATTTCAGTGCTGTTCTGACTCCTTAGCGTTTTGGTTTGAATTATTATTGCTTTGCAGGGATGTCTTTGCACCTGATTGTGTCTGTTGCTGCTTTCAGCACTGCTTGCGGGTCTTTGAAAGAAATAAAAGAAAACTGAACCATCCCCATTTTCCCCACTGCAGTCCCAACCTTTCAGTGCACAGCCTGGAAGAGCTGGATCGTGTTGGGGACCTGTTTTAAAGCCCATTGAAGGCAGTAGGTTACTTTCCATTGGCTTCAATGAGGTTTGCATTTAGACCTAAGTGTTGGCGTAATATGTTTGTTGAATATGTAGGTATTGGGCAAGTCTTTGCAATTACCCTGGAAAAGAATTTGCAGGAATGAAAAACCTAAATGCAACAAGATTAACTCTCCCATTGTGAAATGGTGTGTTTGGATTTACTGGCAACCTTTGTTATCCTTAACTTCAAGGTCACTTGTCAGCTAGAGCACTTGCTGTCCTTTGGGAAGGGGCGTGGGGAAGTGTTACATCTAGACTGCTGTGGGGTGGGGTGGGGTGGGGTGGTATTATCTGAATCTATCGGGGATGACAAGACAGAGGTCCCCTGTATTCCTATAGGAGGAAGCGTGTCTACACCTCAGCTAGGCAATGCACGGGGATGTTTACTGAAGAAGAGCAGGCTGATCTGAACTGCTGGGCTTTCATTTATTATTGATGGTAATCTGGGTGCTGGAAATGTCACGGCACTTTACAAAATTCAGGCCAAGGCACAGGCTTCAAATGAATTCATACAACCCAAGAGACGGGACCAAAGGTCAGGTCATGGGAACTCACCGGTGAGAAGAGCCCAGCTTTGGTTCAGTTTGTCCTTTCTGTGTTTGATTTCCGAGGGCCAAATTCTATCTTCCTTTCTACTGGTGTAAGCGAAGAGCAGTGCCACTGGCATCAGCCACTGAATTCCAGATTTACACCATCAACAACCATCCGGGCCTGGCTCACGGCCAGATGGATTAATGTTGATAACGTTACACGTGTTTGTAATATGCGATGTTCATGAAAGGTTTTCAGATGATGAGACCCTCACTGTTGTTCCTGTTGGGTCAAATCCTGTAATGCTTAGGTACGGGAAGTGCCCCACTGTGGTAGGGTAGTTTTGCCCAAGGGTAGCAGTGGGGTACTGTTACCACTAGGCTACAGAGGCAGGCTCCATCTTGCCCGCTGCCAGCATTGCTTAGGCCTTTTGCATTAGACAACCGCTGTCCCAAAAGAAAAAGGGAAATGATGCTGTGAGCAGGGACCAGAACCTGGACTCGCTGCTTCCAGAGGAGTCCTCACTGGGCCAGAGAGTGACTTTGGCTTGCTTTCCTTCTGGCCCCAGGGCTCTGCTCTCTTGGCTACCCAGTGGGCCAGCTTCAACGGGAGGGATGACAAGGACCTCCACCTAGCCTTACCCGTAGCCTTGTCCTCTGAGGGCCCAGAACCAGGTCTCCTACTTTCTTGGGAAGTGATGTGACCGCCATCACCACCACCTCAGTACAGGTACCTGGAGAACCAGTTTGAATCTAGCCTGTAATGGCTTGAGCCACTCTGTTCCACTCCAGAAGTGGCTGCATTTCATTGTTGAAGACGTGCAGTTACTTCACAATCTTTGGGGATAACGGTGCCGTGGAAAAGTAATGCAGTCATCACTCCATGAACTGTGTGTGAAGACTCTTCACTGACGGGATGCACGCATGCATTAAAGCCCTGTCTTTCTCCAGACTATCTTAAGATTCCCATTTATTCCGGTGTACAGAACTCAGGGAGGATAATGAGAGAGTCTGGTGTGTGTTTGTTTAGCACGAGGAGGTAGTAATGGCCTTTCTAAGTCGCTGCAGGATTTAATTTTCATGAATGAGAAAATAAAGTAAACTGATTATAGAACAAATTGCCTATTTCACTGATGGCATCTCTCTGCCCCTTTCACAGTGCACTCCACAGACATGCAGAACTGCAC
The DNA here is from genome assembly GCF_052110815.1 of Crocodylus siamensis. Taxonomy (NCBI): domain Eukaryota; kingdom Metazoa; phylum Chordata; order Crocodylia; family Crocodylidae; genus Crocodylus; species Crocodylus siamensis. Next base: position 3,049,233 of record NC_143407.1, read on the forward strand.
AGCACGTGCCCCTAGAGGAGACTCCCCATTAGTTGTCAGCAGTAGATTTCATAGGCATTAGGGCTGGAAGGGACCTCGGGAGATCATCGAGTCCAGCCCCCTGCCCAAAGGGCAGGAAGTCAGCTGGGGTCATAGGATCCCAGCAAGATAAGCATCCAATTTACTCTTGAAGGTGTTCAATGTAGGCGCTTGAACCACCTCCGCTGGCAGACTGTCCCAGACCTTGGGGGCTCGGACAAGAAAGAAATTCTTCCTTATGTCCAGCCTGAAACGGTCTTGCAGGAGTTTGTGACCGTTCAACCTCGTCATCCCTTGGGGCGCTCTGGTGAAGTAGAGGGCCTTTGCCACACAGCTGGGCAGCTCTGATTGCAGCTAGCTCAGCTGAGTGTGGCATTTCTGTGTAAACCATTTGCAAACAAGCAAACCGTATTAATGATGGCAGAGTGATTCACGCGGCTGCCAGAATGCCCCAACCTGAGTCATTTCTCTGAGAAATTCTCTTCTAGAACTCGGATCATATATGTCAGCCGCAGCCCCAAATACAGACCTGCGTGTTTGCAAGAATGCACTAACACGACTGTATACCCAGATGCTTATATGCAGCCTCCCAGGCCACGTGTGCACAGAGCTATGTGTCCATTTGCATGAACGCCGCATACCAAGACACATGTGCACAGTTAGCTGCATGCGTTATCGCATCAACAGGTTTTTTGTTGAAAGAACCTGAGGCGCGGCAGAGGGCTGGGATTGGAAATGGGGAGTGGAGTCCCCCAGCGGTGCTTTCTGTAATGCATGCCACTTCCAAACAAACCCAGCACCCTCCTCAAGCCCCTACAGGTTTTCTAGCTTCATTCACTCATCTGATAAATTCAGTAAAAACAGCCAGCAGTGATGTGGTCCCTACAAGTGCCCTGTGCAGTTGGCTACGTGGCATCTTCCTCCCTTTCCCTCCATTCCAAAATGAATATCCCCTTATTAATACAATCACTGGAGCTGTCAAACAACATAGAGGGGCTGCATTTTTCCCTTGTGCCCAGAGTGCAATGCACTCACAGCCTGGCTGACTCTCTCTTTTCACCGGGGCCCCAATGTGACATTTTTCCCCAGTGAAACCTCTGGTAGAAGAAAAATATCCAGGATGCCCTACTTGCCTCTAATGATGATAGAAATTTTTTTTTTTTTTTTTGCTACCAGCAGTCTCAGTTCTACAGATTTGATTTCTCTTTGTAGGAGAAAGCATTTCTGCAGCACTCAGCTTGCCTAGTGAATAACAGTTGTCAGGAAGGTTAATGACGTATCTTGTATTCATTTTTTAGGGCTAAATCCTGAAGTTCTCCTACAGCAAAGTAGCTAGAATTTTGCTAGTTTGTTATTTGCTTTGGGGCTTTTATTAGAAAAGCACATTAAAAATATTTACAGTTACAAAAGACTTTTCATCCCAGAGGTTCCCAAAGGTGAGCTTCTTAAAGAGATCTGAAAGAGCTAGGCATATTCTGGGTCTGTTTTAGCTCTTCTTTGATGCCTTAACGGCAAAATATAGGATCACCAAATACAGCCAGCTCTGGGGTGGAGAGTGGGTTCTGGTTAGCAATGCGCAATAAGGAGAGCAAGGAAAAAATATGTTCAGTGATGCTGGGGGAGAAGCCCCTCGTTCGATGATGAGCGCCATGAGCTGTCCAAAGTGTCTGTATGATTTCAAGACCCCTGCAAAGTGGACCAGTGTCTAATCCTCAGCTGGGTTCAGCCTGTGCTTCTGGAGCCTCTCGGTATTTCCTAGGGGGAAGCGTTCCCCTCCAGCTTGTAAACTTGGCGCATGGGAAGAAAGGTCACGTTTCGAAGGCACGATGGCCAGCTTTCCCTCGGCTGCCATTTCAAGTCATTCTTGGCTGCTAATCCGCGAAAGTCTCTGTTAGAAATAAAATAAAAAATATATAAGGAAAAGTGCCATTAAAAAGAGGGTTTATGAGGCAGTCACTTAAGCTACTGACTCTCTCAAACTGGACAGTGTCTGTTTCTCATTAGGAGCATGCTTGAGCCAGAGGAGAAACCAGATCCCCGGGGTGGCCGTAACTGGGCAGGGAGCTCCAGCTTGCCTACCTAAGGATCGCTAATGAGATCTGTGAGTTTGCTTCATGGGCAGCCCGGCCTGGAGCGGGTGTGCACAGCTCTGCCTCTGTTTGCATCCCGGGGGCTTGGTTGAATTGCTAGCAAGGGGAGTCGGGCGCTGAGCTGGAGACAAGCTACCCACCTTGCTTCCCTGGGCATTGGCCCTAGATGGGCAGTGAGACGTCCTGCTCCTCAGGGACGTGAGCAAGTCTCTGCCCCTCCCAGAGCCCGTTTGCTTGTCTCTGAAGTGAAGTTAACGATACTCCTCTCCCAAGAGCCGTTTGATCTAGCCATCATTTATTTAACTGCATCTAGAAATGCTGCCAGTGCGAAGCTTCATCCGTGTTCCCCTGAGTGTTGTGTCCACCTGTTGCCTCTTCGTGTGCCTAGCTTGAGCAGGGGCAATCTTTCAGGCGATGTGCATGCATGTGTGTGTGTGTACAGCACCTTGCGACAGAGTCCCGATTCCTGCGTGGGGGCCCCTGGGTACTACAGCAATGCAAATAATCAGTAATCACGTGCTGTGCCCCAGGCAGCGATGGGCGTGGGAGCAGAGCTCAGGACCTCTTGGCTCCCGGCGCTGTTCCTGACCCGAGGTCACCTGGCATTTGCCCCTGTTACTTCCCCCAGAATTCCCCATTTCTGGCGTCATGACTTTTTTGGCTCATTAGTTGCAAACACCCAGGCAGAGGAAAATTGTTTTGGCCAGTTCTGCATGGAAAATTGTAATAAAACATCTCCAGATTCACAAGGTTTTATGAGCTCAAAATCACACGGATTTCAAAGGTTAAATCATTTGCATAGTGAGCGTTTCATTCGGCTCTGGGTAAGGACTCTGAAACCTTAATTTGAGTTTCAAATGACACGAGCCAAATCTTTAGTACAGCCCAGTCTGTCACTTGATCTTTGGTCAGGACTGGAAGCCCTTTGCAGTTTGAGAAGGAGTCCTTTTCCTCCCTTCCCCTGGAAAGGAAAAGTTTTAGTTGCCTTTGGTTTCTTATTCTAGCCCCAGCTCTGCGCCTGCATCCTGGTCCGTCTCCAGCTCTCCTGGTTAGGGATTTGTGCATCACAGAGGAGCAGCCTATTTAGCCTTCTCTTTGATAGGAGAGGGGCTCCAGTGATAAATCCCGGGCTATATTAGACTCTCCGCCTGAGTCTGTCACAGTCTGTTAGCTCTGTAGGAGTCAGATTGTTCAGCCCTGTGGCACAAGGAGCCCATTAGCTGCTCTTTCCTTTTCATTTCTACACAGGTTTCTTCAGACCGAAGCAGGAAAAGCCTCAAGTGGAATTTGTGCATGTGTTTCGCCCCCACCCCCCCCCCCCCCCCCCCCCCCCCCCCCCCCCCCAGACCTATGGCCTGCGGCTGAGTAGCCCCGTTCTCATCCCTCGGTTTCCTCGGTTGCCTTTCTAATTGCTGTAACTCTGACCTGGCAGGATGCGGCGCCTTAGGGCCCGAGCAGTGCCGCGCTGCCTGTTTGCATTTGACTCCCCGAGTGTCTCTGCTGGAGCCGTCCCAGATCCCGTGCCAGGAGGGAGGGGAGCCTTTGGTCTGAATCGCGAGATCCGTCTGTTTGAATCACCAGCCCGCCCCGAGCGGCGCCGTCCCTGCTGCCCGCCAGGCCCTTCAGCTCCCTTTAGAAAACGGAAGGATTTCCTGGGATGACAGCCTGGTTTTGTTCACGTGGGAGAGCTTTAGGGTATCGAAAGGAACTATTTCCCGGAGAGTCCTTGAGGCAAAAGGATCTGGCGAGAAGGCGGAGAGTTAGCCTCTCGGCTTCCAGGGACATCAGCGTTCATCCCTGCAGAGGCCTGGCATCTCCATGACTAGCCTTCCTCCTGATCTGGCTCTGTGTGATATATCCAGCAAATCTGTGGATGTGGCCGCACGTACACACAGCTTCCTTGCTGGCCTGCACAGTGCGCCGAGAGCCGGAGCACACCGGCTGTACCCAGGCAGCGTGTCCCTGCTCCCGGCACCCGTCTGCACGGAGCAGCCCCATCTTGTGTCCACGTGTCCTCCATCAGGCCCCTTCTTACCGGCGGGAGCCCTCGGTTTGGCTCAGTGGCAGCAACCCCAGCCGGCAGCATGGCAAAATTTGGAGTCCCACACCTGACTTACCACCGGGATCGGCTGAAGCAGCCCCAGGCCCCTTGACTCTGAGCTCCTAGGCCTGGGACAGAAGTTTTGCAAACCAGTTTGACCCAAATCAGTTAAGTCTGATGCTAGATTCAACCAGGTTTATCTTAAGACTAGTTTCAGCCATGTTGAACGTGGTTTACGTGCACTGCACTTCTGTTCTGTCTGTCAGTTTTGGATGACTTAAACCGGCTGGTTTGTAACTTCTGTCCCCAGCCCTAGAGAGCGGCCTCTGTTCTGCAGAGGAGGCTGCTTTAGAGAAACCCAAGGTGTGAACTGATGGGCAGAGGCAGAAGAGGATGGTGGGGGGGGGAGATTTGTGGGCTGCAGACTCTGAAATCCTTGTGAGAGAGAAATAATTCAGCTAAGATGAAAGGCGGCAAAGAAACAGCACCTGGGAGCGAGAGGGAAGCCTGTCCTGTGGTGATCAGTGTGTTTTTGAAGTGACGCGCGCTCATGCGGTGGCTGGTAATGAAACGAGATTAAAAAAGAAACCTGGAGTGAGGGTTTTAGCATGTGACAGGAGCCTCCGATCCACCTCAGAGCGAAACCCTGGTCCTCCAGGGCTGGGGAGCCGAGGCGGTTGATAATGCACTGCCTCCAGCCGCGGAGGAGGAGACGAAGGGTGAGGGGCTCCCGGGGTTTGTGTCCCGGGAGATAAAATCCATAACCTCCAACAAGCTGGAAGGACGACGGAGCCGTCTATTTGTTTCCTGAATAGCAACATCTCCGCTCACGCGACTGCGGTGGAGATATCAGCTCCGCTGCCTGCACAGGAAATTGTGACCGGGGGTTATTTTGCCTTGTGGGCAGAGGCGGCGGGCGAAGAGGATTCACTGTGCTCAGACACGCTGGACTCCAGCCTAAAGACCAGTGGAAAGGAGCAAAGAACCAGATAAAGACCCAGGCTTTAAACCCAGATTTGTGTCCCCAAGTTCAGTATGGCCAGGCCTGGGGTTGAATGAAGGCACGTGTCCTCTAACTGGAGCACTGAGTTTCTGTGTTTCCTCCTTGCAGGACTGCCCGCAGCTCTTTCCCACGGAAGAGATCCTTATCCCCGTGGGGGAGGTGAAGCCCATCACACTGAAAGCCAGAAACCTGCCCCAGCCCCAGTCGGGCCAGCGGGGCTACGAGTGCGTCCTCAACATCCAGGGCGTGATCCATCGCGTACCAGCGCTGCGCTTCAACAGCTCCAGCGTCCAGTGCCAGAACAGCTCGGTGAGAGCCTGGGACTTTGGGAAGCGGGGCGCATTGTCGGAGTCAGAGGGCAGATAAAGCCCCCGGGGATGGGAGGGAGATGCCCAGTTGGCCAGGAATAGGAAGGGCCGCAATGATAGAAGAGGATGGGAGTGGGAGCAGCCATCGATGGCTGCTGTGCAAACAGATTTGGGCAGCCAGGCTCCTTAGAGCAGGAGTTTCTTCCACTCCTGAGCGCCCATGGATGAATGCTAGTGTGAGGCAGCTGCAGAGCCTGCATGTGGGCTGCACTGCACCGCTCTCTGCGTGACCTCTGCCTGTAGACAGGAGGGCCAGAGCCGTGGGGCTACATCCCGCACCCAAGGCCACAGAGGAAATCGGTGTCGGACCTGGAGCACCGAGCTCTGTAACCAAGGGCCGTGCTTCTGTCTGTGCACGGGGGTGTTAGTCATTAAATAAATCAGCCCCCGCACCCCTAGCAGCGCACCCGCCCTGGTGCTGCCATCGGTGCAGGGGCACTGGGAATTTAGGCAGAGAAAGAAGAGGCAGAAGAAGCCTGCGGTGGTGAGCTGCAGGGAACGACGACTCCAAGGGTTAAACTCATCCTGAATTCCAGTCGGGAACCTGCTGTAGGCATGTGAAGGTGTTTAATTATAATACTGGCCCCGGAGAAGATCCTTTATCTGGCAGCTCCCTGTCTGTGGCTGTGGGGGGTCAGCGGGAGGAGAATGCGACAGAGGTGTTAAGGCAAGCTAATTCACTCCAGAGAGATAAAGAGAATCGCAGGCCTCTTATCAGGAGGCTGCCAAATCCCAGGTCGCAGCCGCCCGAGAGAGCACGTAATGCTGGGAAGCTGCGGGGAAAGAGGGGAAAGGGACACGGCTGCTGCGGGAGGGGACGCGGTAACGTGGAGAGACACAGACGCGAGGGAGGGGCCTCCGGGGGGTACCTACACCTTAGCCTGCAATGGGCAGGGTGGCATTGCCCGTGGGAGATGCTGTGGCAACTTTCAGGGTTGTGAGAAGCCGCTGGGCCGGTGACCTGCAATAACCTAGCCCCTCTTGCAGGGAGGGCTCTAGCTTTCTTATATGACACTTCCCCATTATAGAAAATGAAATGGGGGCCCTGGTAGGCACAGGGCAAACTTCACCTGTTCATCAAAACCCAGGTGCGGGGGTAGGAAGCGCCCGAGAGCACCTGTTTGCAGGAGATGGCTGCCCACAGCAGGAGGAAGGGCAGGACACATGGTAATTCCCGACCAGGTCTCACTGGGCCCCTCAGAGAAGTGCAGGGAGAGCTGGCTGGAGTTGCGCTGGGATCTGCAGGGCCTCGGTCACCAGTCATGGCAGATGTTCGTGAAATTTTGCCTCTTCCACATTTCACCAGGTACCTACACTTCCCTGTAGACCCTGCAGCAGGGGAGATAATACATCTAATAATACTGTGCATCACTTTCCCTTTCCAAAGTGATTTATAAGCATTACCTGGCAAATACTCAAAGCTGCCCTGCTTCAGGGAAGCCTCATTATCGCTGTTGAACAAACAGGGAGCCAAAGCAAAGAGCTGAAGCACAGTATAACCAAAGGTGCAGTCCTATACTGATCCCCAGCAAGGGTGGGGATGGGGGGAAACTTCCTTGCTAGGGCCTGCTGGGAGGCCTGGGTTGCTCTGCAAAGGCTGCCAGCAGACAGCCCGGTTTGTCCTAATTACGCTGAAGTAAACATGTCCTCCAGAGCTGGGCCGACACCTCCAGACCCATCGTCCATTGGCCCCCAGACATCCAACAGAGGGTGAGGAATTCAAGTTAACGCCCCCCAAGCTGATTTGAGCTGGTAATTTAATAAGAGCTTCACTATCCCACTCCCTAACCTCCACAGCCGTCCAGCTCCAGCACCTATCAAGCAGCTACGCCGACAGGAATAGGTCTTTAGTCAGTTGTGAGAACTTTTGCAACGTGTTTTTCCCCCAGCAAGAGCGGTGTTTAGAAGGAGAGACAGCCCAGCCTGCCTCCTGGGCAGCGATCCTTCCAGTTTCATTAAACAGAGGGACTGAATTGGTAAACTAGTGTCTGGGTGAAGAGGACAGCCAGCGTGACTGGGATAATTAATCTATTACTGCTCACAGGGGCCATCTACAGCTTTTAATTATCTTTCCCTGGCAAGGAGAAGGGACTCTGAGGATCCTAGCGATGAGAGTTAGCGTTGTCAGTCATGCAAACACCATCACGTGCTTTTAGGTACTGGGTTCTCAAGGTTTAAAAAAAAAAATCTCTTTCCCCGTGGTATCTCTTTCGACATGCTGCTCCTTCCCAAGCACTTTCTCTAGATGCATTTCTTTGTCTTCCCTAGTATCTCTACGACGGGATGGACATAAGCAACTTAGCCGTGGATTTTGCTGTGGTTTGGAATGGAAACTTCATTATCGACAACCCTGAGGATTTGAAAGGTAACGGCCATTCGATTTCTTGCAGGGTTTCCTCTCCTTCAGTCATGGTGGGGAGGGTTGTGATACAGGTCAGGGAGCAGACTGGCCTGTAAAGCTGTGCTGGCCACAGCCAGTATTTGGTTAGCCAACATCACTGTGATACTCTGTGGTCTCTGCCTATATTTCTGTAGTCACGTCAGAGACCCTCATCTTTAAGGGACTGGTCCTAAGCGAGGCAGCAACAGGGCATGCTTCTGTTTCTCCACTAACTCACCAGCGCACTTCAGCCCTCGTCTAGCAGGGTGGCCTTGGGGATATAAAGGTAGCTCACTTCTTATGGCCCAGTCTGACCTAGCCTGATGAAAAACTCCATAGGTCTCCCTAATGATGGCGAGTCAGCAGCGCCTTGGTTTTATGTCCCGCTAAAAAGACAACATTGTGTGACTCGCTGGCCAGGACTTCGGTGCGTGCGCTGTGCGTCCCTTTTACGAGACGCCCAGCAAGAGCAGCGCTCCGTCTGGATGCTGTTATGTGGCCTTAGCTTCTGGATGGCACGACCAAGTTCAAAAAGCATGCATTAAAAGAAATGACTGCCAGAAAACGCATCTGCTTTAAAGTGAGCCAAGTAGCGCTTATAATGCAAGCGGGTCTTGACAGGGAAAGAAACCCGTTACAGTTCCAGCTACTCCTCGTATAGACGGAGCTCCATAGGAAAATATATCGGGTACCAGAATGAATCACTGCAGCCCTGCAAACACCGGAACAGACCTCCTAAAGCAGCAGGCTATCCTCCTGAAAGCGGTGCCTTTAGGGAGCCCTATCTTACTGCCCCAGGGACCTCCACTTAACACGTTCCTGCTGTCCATGCCTGAGCTGTGTTTGGCTTTCAAATGCTCTGAAGCTTTCCGTGGTACCTTGATATATGAGAAAAGTGGCTGGAAACCCTGCCCGGCTCCTGTGGAAAAGGAGATGTTGTTTGAATGCGCTCTTTCTTGGTTTAGGTCAGGGAAGTAAACTAAACAAAGAGGTTTTCAAGACTGCTTTCCAAAGCAAGCATGGGAGCAATAATGTCTGCGAACATCTGGAAAGAGGTTAAGCAGGAACGAGAAGGCCTAAGTGCCCTGTTGCTAACAAAACTGCACGCACAGGAGGGATATGGGCTAGCATGGGCTTTGCAAGCTTTGCCTTTCAATCATGAATGACACTGCAAGGCTGCTGCCTACTTGCTGATGGCTACACCTGAGCTGTTGCTGCTCACGTGGACATCCACCATCCCCACGGTGGAGTATGGATGAGGGCAGACAGAGGTAGCAACGGTATCGGTATCAAGTCCGACGGGCTGTGACACTGTAGCTGTTCACCCTGGTGCAGTATTAACCCTGTTTCATTCTGGGCAAGAGTTGCAGAGATTTAGGTCCTCTGGACCACTGCCGGAGCATGCAGATGTAATGGTTATACTGAAGGAGCACGTGCCTGCTTCCACACAGTGAGCCCCCTTGCCCTTTTAAAGCTAAGGGTTGACGTTACCTCTCCCCATGGCCTTAGAGATGGGGCAATAGAGATGTGAGCAGCTTCTCCAGGAAGCTCATGACTTGTTGTGCCCTGAAAGACGCTTGTAGCCCCACAGGCCTCCGCCCTCCTGCACTGAGTGATGCGACTTGGCTGAGGTCTGAGATTTGCCCCTTTGCTTGCAGATATCCCTTATTCTTTCCAGTGTGCTGCCTGGTTCCCCTGCTGCCCCAGGAGGCAGCTTCTCCTCTGCGGTGCTGCTCCAAGCAGGCGGACCTCCTTTGGTCCCGCAAGGTAAACTTCGGTGTGCTCAGCCCGTGTCGTTCTCCTCTTCCCTGCAGTCCACCTGTACAAGTGCGCGGCCCAGCGGGAGAGCTGCGGCCTGTGCCTGAAAGCGGATCAGAAGTTCGAGTGCGGCTGGTGCAGCGGCGAGGCGAAGTGCACCCTCCGCCAGCACTGCAGCTCTTCCCCCCACCAGCCCTGGCTGGACTGGTCCAGCAGGAACGTCAAATGCTCCAACCCCCGCATCACCGAGGTAAGGGAGCGCAGCCGCGGGGATCCTGGGCTGTCCCGCTGTCTGTCCGTCACCCCGACCTTGTTCTGTTCGGTTGCATCGGTCTGGGAGGGCCATCGGCGCCTGGCTGCCTGCCGCCTCCTGGTCTGCACATAGGATGTCATCTGTCCCGAGCAAAACATCCCACTTCCTCCTGTGATGGGAATTGGTAGCTCGAGCCCATGCCAAGAATGTACGACCCCACTGCCCTGCTCCTTGGCTATCCACTGTGAGATCGCACCGCCGGTCCTGGGTGCCCACTTGCACCCTGTTGTTTGGAAGCTAATTAAAACAGGAGAGTGATTTAATCTGTAATTAATTTCTGTGGATTACAAGCTAGTCAGGGAAGTGAGGTCCCTAGACAAAGTGTCTCTGGGAGGCATTACCCACTGTGAAGCGGCTAGTGGTGGGATGCTTGCACTAATACAGGGGCTTCTTGGACAGGGTGTGCATGAAGGGAGACTTTGAGGTCTCACTTAGCTGATTCCCAGTACAGTCTCAAGGCCTCGTGCTTCCTGCACTGCCATTTACCCCTGTGCAAACTGTGCACAGAGCGCCTGCACAACGCTGCTACAGTATGGGGTAAAAGGCTGCACCGAGGACCAGGCAGGGGACAATGAGGGCTGCGCCAGTTCAGTTAAGGCCTTTCACATGAGCTGCATCAGTTTAACTTGGATCAGTTGTTAAACCAGCATAGTGTCAACTCCTGTGCAGACACTCTTGTTCAGGTTTAATACAGGTTAGCATAAATCTGCTCCTCGTCAATTTAAGCTAAGTGGAAATACTGGCTTTCACCAAAACAAGAAAGTTCGTACAGGCTTTTGCATTACAGTACTGTCACAGATGGCTGGAGGAGGACGGCCTCTATCCCGGTATTTTAGTGGCTAGAATGAAGCCAGCCAGATAAGCAGAGCTGGTGGCTCCTGTACAAAGCAGGATTTAACACTGCTGTTTTGTTTCTGAGCCCTACTGAGAAGTGAAGACGTGAATTCACTTTTCATGAGTTAAAATACAGGTTCACCATCTTCCTCGCGCTAGGCGTTAGAAGACAGGAGTGGCTTGCAAGCAGCAGTGCAGCTCACGCTAGCTCGAAGTCAGGGTCAGCTGCCCTGGGGCAAGTAGCAGAGTTGCTCGTCACCACTGATCCTTTGCCCTGGGGCAGCAGTGCATGTGGCTGGCCCAAACTGGAGTGGTCCCTTGTGTGCATCCCGCCTCCTTCCTGCCTCTGCTGCTGTGGCCCTTGTAGGTCCAGGGCTGGCGCATCTCTCTAGGGTATCAGAGCAACTCCCAACCGCGCATCGAACAATGTGACTATTTTGAGGTTTCTTTTTGTTGCTAATGCCTCCATTTGTTACGTTCTGACAAGAAACAACACTTATTATTATAAGGTGTCAGGTTCTGATTAACTTCACTCCATCATCATCACATGGCAGGAAAGAGCCAGAATGAAGGGCTGGTCTCAAAACATAGAGTGCTCAGCATTTCCATGAGGCATCTCATCTCCCACGCAGTGGCAGAGATTGTAGCCCCTCTGGATGTGCTCCTGACCGTCCAGTCCCAACTTCGAATGGCACGGTAGCTGCAGCCCCTTCTGCTGTGTGTTTTCACCTCTGCTGGTTTTTAACAATTCAGATGCGGTTTTGGGCTGGCAAATGCAAGTGGAGGAACAGCAACACTTGTGGTACTGATTGCACAAAGACGTTGGGTGCAAAACCAGGCGGCAGAGTTCATCACAACCTGCTCGGAGAGTCCTGCCTCTCCTCAGTCCGTCTTCATCCTGGGTTTGTTTTACAGGCTGCGGCTTGGCTTTCGCAGAAGGCTGTAGCATTTTTTTCCCCCCTTATAATCACTATAGTAACAAACTTGCCCTAGGAGAAGAGTATTCAAGGCCTCTTGGAAGAGGGAGCAGTTCAAGAATCTCTTGATCTGTGCAAACCGCAGGTGAGGAACTCTTCAGCTGCTCTTCTTCCCCACTAATCTTTCTCAGAGCTCCCCTTTATGGGTACAAAATTCCCTATTCCTTGTCCCAACACCCACCATCCATGTTATGACTGAGCTGGTAGTTGGGTTAAGCTCTAGAAAAGGAAACCCTCGGTGCTTGACACCTGAGAAGACCCCTGACCCTTTGTGACTGCTTTCTCTGTTTCCCTTTTGGTGCTTTCTCCAGTCCCCTGCAGTCTCAGGTCATGAGAAATACGAACCTCAGCAGAAAAGGAGAAGATTTGGAAAGCCTTGGATTGATTTTCCCCTCCTTGCATGAAGCAGAATGAAAGAACCAGTGCCCAGCCCCGACCACAACAACGTGCATCCTCCGGGCACGAGCCCCCGGTCCCACAGCATCCGTGCTAGCTGCAGGCTGGGCACTGCCTTGGGATAGTTCATCACCGTCCAACTTGAAAGCAATGTTGGCGCTGCCTAAACAAGAAAAAAGAGCATATCTTAGCTGCAACGTATTTCTTGTCTCCACGGCCAGGCCTATGACTCATCCTTTCAATCTAGAGGTGCAAGGAGCCTCTCCAGAGACCATGTGAGGCTTAGGGGATTCACCTTGGCAGACTCTGAGATGGAGCGGAAATAGAGTTGCTTTTGTTGGCAGATGGACATGTTCTGTGTCAGGGTCAGCAAGAGAAAACGGTCCAGTTCAGGGGAATCGCTCAGTCGAGTCTTCCAGCGTCGCCCGCTTGTGTTTTATCACAAGTCTCCTGATGCTTGACCTTTTTTCCTTGAAGCCCCAGGTCCCCAAGTCTTGCTATTTAGAAGACTCTAAGCTGTCACTTAAATACAAAACTAAGTTTCTGTCCTGCACAACTGAGGAAGAAAAACTTGAAGACATGATCTAAGTGGATCCTTCAGACTCAAAACCAGAGGCAAGTGATAAGATCCCAGCACTGGTTATAAGTCTCGTGATTTTCATGGTAATCTTGTGTTTTTCTGGAGTCTGGCACCTTGAATTTATACCTGGGGTTGGCAAGTCTAGGTTTCTTTTAAATAACAGAGGTAGTGGGACTTCTGCCTATTTCCTTTGGCGGTTCTGCCATTATCCAAGGGACAAGGCGGTCGAGAAATCTTTCCTGCTGATGCAATAATATCTTGCCCTCATCTAGGGGGGGACAGTTCACTCTACACCTTCCTCAGAAGGTCTTGCTCCCTTGCAATGTTGGAATGGGACTTCATGCCAAATGAGAGCAAAACCTGAGGATACCAAAATTTTCTTCCCAGGAAAATCCCCAGGAACTGGACAAGGGGCTCATTAAAGCATTGCTTCGCATCTCAGCTCCTGGACCCTTGTCCACGTGGCCCAGCTACGCATTGGGCTGATGCGAGACACTCAGCATCCCATGAGGTCAGGGGGAACCCATTGATTTTTAGTGGAGCCGGATTAAATCGGAAACCAGGGAGTGCCGGTGATCCTCGCCCTCAGCCTCCTGGTCGAGCATTCAGCGCGGTTGCGCTGGTGGAGTTTGGCCCCGTGTATACGGCCGTGCTGCTATGGCCAGTGATGTTCACACTCCAAGGATCCTGTCCATCTCTCCAGTGCGCAGCTCTCCTGTGCGTTTGGGTCTCTTTTCTCAGACCCAGAGCTCTTGTGTCTGGATATCCAGCGCACCGCAGGGAAAGCTCATGTTATCACTGAAATAAAACAAACAGCTCAGTGGCATGCAGTCCTTCCACATATGCGATCTGAGTCCAGGGCCCAGCCTGTGCCCGTGATGTCCCTTTAGCGGCAAGAAACTTCCCCCCGGTCTGCAGTCTCCACGATAAATAAATTAAAAAACTCGCTTTCTGGAGAACACGCAGCGCTCTGATCTCCTATTCATTTATTTGCAGGCCTCATTAATATAACATCACTGCAACAAACAGCTGGGGGGGGAGATGTCAGGCTGAATAATGGAGTCTCTCTGCTGAGATAACAATTAGGTGCTGAATGCGCTATCAGAAAAGGCAGAGACAAGGAGGGATCATGCCGGGATGAGGAGTTAGGTATGCTCCTGTGCTGGGTCCCCGCTGGGCTCATCAGCTGGGATCCAGATACCTGAGAATATAAGAAATGGGAAGAGGAGAAGAAGGTGGGTGGATTCCTTCCCCTCCTTCTCGGTGCGGCCAGGAATTTCCTTCGCACTGTCTGGGCATTTTGTGTGAGCTGAAATGAGATGGTCTGCTGGGCTCTTTGGGCCCGTGGCTCTCCTGTGGCAGAAAAGCATCCTTGGTCTTGGCCTCTCTCATGCACACGTGTCCCGCTTTGCTGTTGCTGAGCGCTGTTTTGCATCAGAAATGGTGAGCCATGAAGCCGGGGGAGGCAAACTTAGGTGTGCAAATGAAGTGGCTCCATAGGAGGGTGTATTATCTGATGAGACCAGCAAAGAGGTGGGAACCGGGACTCTTGGGTTCCTTTCCCAGCTCCCGTAGTAGGATGCGGTTCTGTGGCTAGAGCAGGAGCAACTGCGAGTCGGGACACCCAGACCCTACCGCTGGCTTCGCTACCGGCTTGTCTCATGACCCTGAGCACGTCATTGCCACGCTCCGTGGCTGAGCTGGCACAAATAGGAGCTGCAACAGTTTGCACGAATGCAGCAGTCACACGGGGCTGTAATGAGGGCATAGCTCCGGATCATACAAGGTCACGTCTCCTGCCACCTCGGTGGCATTGCCGCACCTTTGTGCTAACGCTGCAATGCTTCACACTCCGCTGCCTTGCCTGATAGCACTGAAATGCTTGGCAAAAGAAGGGGAGGCTCACATTCCCATCCTGCCGATGGGGAAACTGAGGCAGAGGGGAGGCATGATCGTGTGAGGAGTCTTTGGCAGAGCTGGGGAGAGAGTCCAGAGGTGCCAACTCCCAACCCAGTGCTTTAATTGAAAACAGATGTTCTGGAGACATTTATGATTGGACTTGCCGAGGGGAAACTGAAAGAGCAGGAGGATGAGCAGAGCATAAAAGCGTGAACAAATAGATAAGAAGATACAGGAGACAGCTGGGGATGGCAGGGTTGCTCGTGTTACTCAGAGCTTTTCCTCCCTACACCTCAGACCAAAAAACTCAATTACCCTTAAACCGCCTTTACTTTCTCCAGTTCACGAAGCCTCCAAGGGTGACCAACCATGGCAGGAGACGGAGGCAGTGGTGTCGGCAGCAGCCCTAGGTCAGAATTTCTGTCTAATTGGGTCGTGCACCCACATAGGAGCAGGGTCCGAGCGTGGTGTGTGAAAAGAGCCCAAGGTCGAATGCCACGGCCGTCTCAGCCTGGCAGCTGGGCCTCATCAGGCCGGGTCCAGTGCTGCTTCGAGGGGTCACCCACTTCTGATGTCACGGGACCTTTAAGACGGCTTTCTTTTCTGTGATTTTGACTGAATCTCCCCAGCTGTAATTAATTGAATGCATCTGTTCTAGCCCTGGGGCTCCTTTATGGCACAGTTACTTCAAAACTGTTCAATTAGCGGCCACTAAAATCTAGGTTGAATGGAACCACGGATTGGGCGTTTTCCAGGTCAGGATATTTTCACTATAAAAAAACCCCCAGTGCTGTTTTGTTTGGCAATACACTCTAGTTTCACTGGTCACGCTTGGATCAGAAAATGGCAAGCCGTGACTTGTTTGGGGTGTGATAAGGCAGCCAGCGCAGTCCTGTAAATACTGCGACAAATAAGATGCAACATAATAGACGGTTGTAAGGGAAATAAATTGTCAAAAACAGTTGAACCACTGTGTTCAAGTGCTGTCTAACTAGCAGCGTGAACATCACCAACCCAGGCCTCCAGTGCTCAGTATAATACAATACAAATTTGTTTCGTATAGCGTCTTTTATAGGCACACAATGCTTTCCGGCGCTAAATGAACAAGACGGGCTACATGGTATGAGTTACAGAAAACACAACAGACATTGTATGGTGAATAAATTAAAGCCTCAGTCGTAAGGCCAAGTGCTGAGGGAGATAGAAATTGAAGCAGAGGCAGGGGAAAGAAGAGGTGTTTTAAAATACAATGCAGCCATATATTATATGCAAGTTGCACAACAAGCTGCATCCCAGAACATTTTGCCAAATTCAATGCCTCCTCAGATGTAAATAATAAATAGGAGCGGAGGTGAAGAGAGAGAAATTAAGCACAGGAGAGAAGAAATGGCTTCAGCTGAGCTTTGAAAGACAGTGGAATAAATAAGGCAGAAAAAGAGGTTCCTGTAGACAGCAGAAGACATGAAGCTCTCCTACTGATGTTGGTGAGAGTGGGAAAAGGCCCGAGCAGGGTGAGAGGAGGGAGCGGGCAGGGCCTCGTCCAGAGAGCACCGGATGGGGCACGTGCCAGTAAAAGCCATTGCTGCCACTTGGGCCTGCTCCATACAAAAGGACTAGCAAGGGCTGCTCTGATGGGGCACTAGCACAACTCATCACCATGATAGATATTGTATATTTGGCTTGATAAGCATTTATCAGTGTCCAGGCATCCGCTTGTGTGTGCTAAGCAACCCAGATCTCATCTAGGAGGCTCCTCAGAGTTGATGTGAAGGTGAGAGTGAAAGTGAGCAGCCAGCCAGAAGAGTGAGGGAGGATGGAGGGGCCAGAAGTTGGAAACTGCAGACAGAAGCCCTGACTTTATGGGAGGACAGGATAAGTCTTGCATTAAGAATGACAACTGCATAATAATAACCGCATTCATAATGATAACTACTGCTCTTAATGAGCAGTCTTGCCGCACGAGGAGCCTCAGTGCCCTTGCCGCCTGGTACAGCTGGGGCACGAAGAAGGCAGGTGACACGCATAGGTCCACGGTGGCTAAACCAGAACTAAGCCTCTGGCAGCTGGGGCCAGATCCCAGGACCACACCTTATACTAGCGCATGCCGCCTGCCGGGCGCGTGGTTATGTTTAATGGGATGCCGGGGAGGAGGTAGTGGAAACGATTACGGCTGAGGCATGCCATAAACAGACAGCTCGCAGCTTACTCCTTGGCCTTTAACATTTCCGAGAGTTATTCGAGGTGCTCCTGTGCTGCCTGACTTGCTAATAAAATGCGGTGTTAACATTCAGAGACCGTCCAAGGCAGAACTTAATGAAGTTCTCCAGAGCTGTGGCCAGCTCCTGAAAGGTGGCTCTCTTTTGTACAAGTCTATAAAGAGGGAGTGGATCCTGCCCTTCCGACAGATGCTTCTGTGACCAATATTGCTCCGGCCTCTGCCAGCCACAGCACCCCGGGCATCGGCAGCACAGGCACGGGCCAGACTCCCCAGCCTACTCCAAGATGTCCCGGCACGATCTGGATCAAAGAGAGTGGCAGACGTGTGCTGGGCTGGGGGTGATAACAGCAGTCTTTGGCCGCCCCAAGGAGCCAGGTGGAAGTGGTTTCTGTTGCAGCGTTCACGTCTTGCGTGCAGCCTGCCAGATAAAAGGCTGCTATGAAGCAGAACGCAAGGCAGAAGAAGCGCAGGGATTTGTGGGGACGCCGCCCAAAGGTTCACCGAGCTCCTGGGCTGGTGGGACTGGTGCAGTTGTGCGAACGAGGCACGACAGTGTAAACAAGCTCCATTCACAAAGCTGAGTGCGTCCGAGAGGATCCCTGGGTCATTTCCCCTTTCTCTCTGCATGGAGATGAATTAATTGGCATTACACGCCTGGTGGTCTGAAGGGGCAGAAGGCAGCCTTGGCTGGGGCATGTATATGGAGGGTCAGCATTGCGGCGTCCTGCTCACAGCCCTGCTGACTCCTCTCCCTGCAAGCCCAGTGCACCTCGAGGCCGCAGGAGTGGAGCAACTATAGAGAAGTTGGCCCATTCCTGCCCCTCTCCATCAGATCCACACAAGCTGCTCTGTGGGAAGCAGTGAGGAGAATTGGGCACCTTCAACTCTTCTCCTCCTTCGGGGAGCAGCACTGCATTAGTGGTGGATTAACTACGTAATACATAATACATATCGTCTGGACTTCGAATATTTCCTGATGTTGCAGTGAGCTGAGATGCAAACTGTTTGAGATTATTTGCACCCTGGACTAGCCCAGTGACCAGGACATGCACTGAAGGTGCAAGGGTCATGTCCCCACTCTGAGTCAGGAGGAGAAAACACCTGAGATAAGGTCTTCTGTCTCCCAGGAAAGTACCAGTAAATTGACCTTTAACTGAAAAATTCCCGGCTGACTGTCCTGTGGCCAGGTGCTGGGGGCGTGCCGGGGCTTGAGCAGGTGACAGGCGTTGTGTGCCAGGGGAGTTGGTAACAGAGATGCTGTGCTTTGTTTCCCTCCAGATCCTGACCGTGTCCGGCCCCCCAGAAGGAGGGACACACGTGACCATCCGCGGTGTGAACCTGGGCCTGGACTTCTCAGAGATCGCCCACAGCGTGCGGGTGGCAGGGGTGCCGTGCACACCCCTGCGAGAGCAGTACATCGTCGCAGAGCAGTGAGTGCCCTCTGCCCGTCTCGGTCTCTCGGGGAACCTGCCCCCCACGGAGCCATGCTTTCAGCTTCCGGCGTTGCAAATGCACCGGGCCCGGCCTCATGGCCCTTGAGAGGGCAGCAAGTGCACCATCAGGCGCCAACCCTGCATTGGCACCATCAGGCTGCCTTGGGATGGCAGCAAGTGCACCTCGTTAGCAGCCCTACATTGGCACAGCTCTGCCTGTGCTAGACCAGGCCGGTTTCCCCCAGCAGAGGATCAGGACTTGGGGATTCAAAGGCCCTTTAACCTTCTGTGAAGCGTTCAGTTTCCCAGCGCGCCGTGGCCCTTGCAGCTTTCCTGCAGACCTGGCTGCGTACGCCCAGCCTGCCCTCCTCCCTTCCCCCAAGTGCAGTGCATCCCCGCCATTTATTAGGCGTGTGCTTAGTGCCAGAAGCTTAATCCGACATAAAGGCCTCCGCTGGAGTCGGTTCATTTATTCGCTAGGAAAAAACATCAGCCGAGCATTAGAAACCTGGCGTGTACTGGAGGGACGGGCCAGTCATGCTCCCCCATGTTAGGCCACCCCAGAACGGGGTAAGGGCTGGACTCAGTGTTTGTAGGGAGGCCTGGGACCTGTTAGGGCACCCATGAAGCCAGGGGAAAGGAGAAGAGTGGTGGCAAGCTGGGGGGGCTCATTGTACAAAATTCGATTGGGACCTGGATTGGGCTCCTCTGAGCGTCTGCTGGTAAATGTGGGACACAGGTGCCGGGTACCCGCCACTCCAGGGAGGAGACAGGTCAGGTTCATCCCATTACTACTGTGCGCCTCTCCTTCCTCCTGGGCTAGCAGTCCTTATCTAAAGGTTGCTGCCAGACGGGCCGCACGCATCTCCACATTCATAAGCAGCTTTCTAATCGCTGAGTGAAAGACGCTATTGAGGTGCAAAGACAGATTGCCATACGACCGATAGGAGAAACGGTCCAAAGCAATGCATTTTGAAGCTGTAGTGTTTTCCGGCCGTTACGGTGTAACACTAGTATTTTATTTTATTTTCCGAACAAAGGATGGGAGATTGTAAAATTACCCCCCTTTGATGGCATGAAACCCTGATTTTCTTTTTCTTTTTTTAAAATCATGGCTCTAATTACAGCTCTCAAGCTTTCAAAGTTTGTTAACATCATTAAAACATTTATCCTGGGCAGATAACAGCAAGTGTTAGCGTGAGAGCTGCCTTTTAAAGATGAACACAGATAAAAGGACCCTCTTAAGGGTTCTGCGGGCAGACTGCCTTCCAAGGCTGTAATGACTCGCCATATGCTTCAGTCAGGCGATCTATCAGCTGGCAATTAGGTTAATGTTGGTTAAAGGGCCACTTAGCCCAGTAATCAGCACCCTACCGCTCTGTGGAGTGTATCGTTTTGTAACTGGTACCTGCTGGGATTTGGCCTGGGTTAGGAGCTGAGATCAGATGTACCATCAGCATTCGTGCCACCATCCCTCGCTTCCATCAGGCCTGATGTTGTACACAGCTGTGGCCACCTGTTACCTGTTGTGGGGCACTCAGAGCTGTGGCTGCACCCTCTGCAGACTGAAAAGGCCACGTGGCCAGCAAATCCGTGAGCATTATGCCCCTTGCTCAGGCTTGCTGAAATTCAGCCCTGGCACCGCTTCTCCCCTTATTTGGAACGAAACCGGTGGCTCCATGCTACATGTTCGTCGCCTGTGCGGTGGCAGGAGCCAAAGGGTGGTTAACTAGCCCTTTGCTCTCAAAGTATTAGCAGCATAGAGGAGCACTTGCCCAGGCTCAGATCCACATTGCTCTGACAGAGGGACACGGTGCTTGCTCAGCCTGTCCCCATTCCCTCCTCTCCATCCCCAAGCCCCGGGGGCCAAGGCCAAGTCTGCGGTTCCTCTCTTGAAGGCGCAGCAACAAAGTAAAGCTCCAAAGAGAAACGTGCATGGGCTGTGCCTGGCTGAAAGGAGGAGAGGCCGGAACACGCGGCAGATTTGTGAGACGCTTCAGCATCTGTTCTCCAAAGGCAGCATCTCTACAGGGAACCCAATTTGATGTGCAGCGATAACGGCTTTCACCGTTAGCACATATGTACTCCGTGAAGCCTCGGAGCATCATCTGAGCATTCTGCCTACGGAGTCCTTTTTAAGAAATATCCTTGTCATTTGGAAGCATATTTAGCTCTGGCAGAACCTGGTGGAACAACTGTTCTGGAGACCAAAGCCTGTTGTCTGTGTAAGCACAAGTGTTAGACGTGCAAACTTCTCCTTGCTCTGCTCCGCACACCCTCCAGCCTCGGTGTCTGCTGGGACTGACCACAACAGGCCAGCTACTGCGTCAGGGTTTCCTCTTCCTGTTTCGAATCCTGTCCGCCTGTCCACCCGCTCACACCCATGACCCATCCCCCGAGTATCTGGGCATGTGAGCTGCTTCTCGCCCTCGTTCGTCCTCCTCCACCTCTCTCGTTCTCCTCCACGTAGACAGTGACACCGCACCGCTCGCTGATGCTGTCTGCTCAGGAGAGCCTCGCAAGATGCTTGTGCTTCCAGTGCTGCAATGGGAGTGACACTTCCCATTGCAGAGGAATCTGCCAGTTTTAAACACCTCAGCTCTCTGCCTGGCTATCCAATCTGCTTGTGTACCGGGGGATGAGTTTGGTTCTTGGCCCCTGTAGGCAATAGCCATTGTCGCAGGTCTGGTTGACCTGGGCTGTGCGCTTGGTTGCACCTGTCATGTCCAGGGGCCAGAACATGCTCTTCTTTTCCTTCCTCCTCCGGTCCTCAGCCACTGCCCAGCTCCATTACGTTGCTCCTGAGCATCTCATGTTCGAGTCTTAAATGTCATTACTGTTTACATGTCCCTGCCTGCGGACGCATTGCTGGGTATTGATCTGGACTGGCCGAGGAATACTGTATGTGTACAGTTCACTTCCCCTAACCTCCCATCTCGGCATCAGGAGCATTCACCATTAGTCAAACTTGTCTTCTACGCAGAGGCCCCTATCCAAATCCCTCTCCATTGTCCCCTACCGGGCCTCCTATTTTTTTGATTAAATAGGAGCCTACAATGTGAGCTGTTCCCTTAATGAACTCATCTGTTACTCTGAGGGCTTCGCACTCTCTTTGCTTCAGGCTAATATATTTGCCATTAGTGCTCTTCTTTGCTCTGGAGTTTACAGCTTGTAATAATTATGTCTAATTTTGATTTTTTTTTTTAAATTGCTACATGGAGAAAAAATAGACTTGGTAATCAGCTCTTCCCAGAGAGGAGGGGAGCAGGCATCAGAGTCAATGGAGAATGACTCCCAGGAAGCTGAATAGCGACTGCTGCCTCTTCCTGCCAGGGTCTCACCAGGGGCTTTGTGTTTCCAGAATCGTGTGCGAGATGGGGCAGGCGCTTCCGGGGATCAGTTCCGGCCCAGTGCTCCTGTGCATTGGCGAGTGCAAGCCCGAGTTCATGGCCAAGTCCATGCAGCAGTACATGTTTGTGGTGAGTACCTGGGCAAAGCCAGTTGGACGGAGGGGCAGGTCGCAGAGCTCAGTCTGCCACAGACTCGGTGCGTGCGCTTGGAGAACATGCTTCAAGCAGATCAACAGACTGGGTGTGAGACCGAGCCAGAGGGAAAATGCTGCATTCACATGCCAGGTCTCACCCCATCCCTTCTCTGCAATAGCGTATACAGGCCTGGCTTTCTGCAGTGCCGCGTACACGGGGCTTTCACTGGTCACCAGCCTAAATTTGGAATTAGATTTCTGAGTTGAGGCTTCCAGTTCGCTCTTCTGCAGTTTCCCCAGCTGTAAAGTGGTGATAATATTTAGCTACTTTGTGCGATTGTTCAGCTGGGCTCCTGCTGGTAAAGCGTGCCAATCCCTGTGAGCAGAAGCACCAGGTTGAGTGCGAGCTTGTTCTGTAGCTGCTGATCTTTTACACAAGTCATCCTGACATGGAAGTTTTGTCACAGCGCATAATTTTCTTCTTTCTCAGGAGGAAAAGAATAATGAAGGCACTTTGTTACTTTGGGGCTTAATTAACAGGGATAAATGTATTATACATTATACATACGTACATTTATACACACATGCACAGACCACCAAGGATTCTCTTTATAAACCTCAGGTACAGAACGTCTGATGGAGACATTTTCTTATCCACTCTGTGTGAATGTGAAGTCTCTGTGGCTTAGTCTGTCTCCACAGATTTAAATGCATCCTGCAACCTGCCTTCAAGATGGGAGGGTAATTCTGCATCCAGATAGCAAATGACTTTTTCCCAAGGGTGCTAATTCAGTGCAGGTTGCTTCCCTGTATTTAATCAGGAGCTGCTCTTTGGTGGGGGGGGGGGTGGATTTCCATTTGTTGAGTGATCATTGCCTCCTTTCCTTATTTAATTAGCAGCCTTTTGATTCATAAACTTGTGGGATGCAGCTGGGGTTTCCCAGGTCTCCATTTTTGCCCGAACAGGCCACTTTATCCAGCCACATTGATTTTGTGCTGAGTGGAATCTGTGCATGCAGCGAAACGCCAGCACTTACCAATTGTCCGCAATTTGTAAACTAATTGAGAGATAAATCAGGCCGGTCCCTGCCTTCTCATCAACATTATGAGCACCATGCTCCCCAGGGACTTTATTTATTCCATGACATAGCGCTGATGTAAAATACCACTGCTGGCACCAGCTGGATGTAGGGGAGGCCAAGCTCTGGTGTACCCAGAAGCTGTTGGGACAGGCGGCGGTGGGAGGGGGGGCACAGTCCTCAGTGCAGCTCCGGCACTTGATGCTCGAGGAGCTCAAAGCACTTTCCAGGCATGAATAAAATTAATTGGTTTAGTTAATTAAATTAATTCATTAATGAACGATTGCTTAATTAGAACTGATAAATCCACCTTTACAAAAGCACAAAAGCTTTCGTTCACGTTGCAATTGTAACATCACGATTCCACATTCTCGAAAGAAACCGAGTTTATAAAATCCCTGTTTGATACGCAGAGTTCAAGGCCCTGGTTCAGGCAAGCCCTTAAGGAGGCATAGAAAGCTAACTATATGGTCAAGTGCTTTGCTGAATAAAGATGGACTTTTAGCACATGCTTAAATGCCTTGCTGACTCAGGACTTCAGTGACCTGCCAGTGGCTACATGATTTGATTGATCACCAATTGATCCCCAATTTTCAAATTTAAAAAGTAACCAGAAGTCCACATTTTTTCATGATCAGAACGAAACACCACTGTATATATAGCTGTATATTAGTGGCATGTCATTTTGATCATGGGCAAATGTAGACCTTGAGTTACTTTTTTTAATCTGAAAATCGGGGATGTTTTTTGTCAGAGAAAACCGGGATCCCTGGTGATGGGTCAGAGCAGAGCCAGGCGTCCTGACCTGAATGGACAGACTTGTCTGGAAAAAAATCAGAATTTTCTTGACCTTTCCCTCCAGAACCTAAACCTCATTCAGTGCTGCATTTAGGATGAAAATGCACTGAGTTTTCTTCTTCTCCTTATCCCCAATGTGCCCATGCCCGTGCCCCCTGCTTCTATCTGGAACACATATCTGCAAAAATGTGCAGGGATGTGTGGGCCGTGGTATTTGTGGCCAGCTTGAGCATGGGCACTGCTGGAAATCTCAGGAGGGCGTTCTGCTCTTGTGAGACTCTCCACCTAAGTCAGAAAGATTCAGAGTTCACATGCCGCTCTCACCCTCTGGGTGCTTAAGTGAAACGAGACTCCAAATCTCTGGAGGTATCCCGGTTTCTAGGTGTCATCAAGTCCTGCGTGAAAATAGTGCTAATGAAAGGGCGGTTCTGAGCTTCTTTTATCCCAGCCTACGTACAGCATGAGATGCAGCAGTGTAAACTTCTCCGGCAGCGCGTCTCACCGGAGAGGTATGGGTTCTCGAGTTGAGGTGCATGTGCAAGCGCTGCTGCCCATTCAGGCTTCGCCCTCTCCTCTGAGACTGCCAGCAAGGGAGCTCTGGTATTAAATGGGAAGGTAGTTCAGTGCCGGGGACACCAACCCTCTGGAAAATGAACTGGTGCCAGACTCTCTCCAGAGAGGCCAACAACAGGGACCAGATAGTCACAGTTGCGTTTGCACTGGGGGTCAGGTTGATTTTGCAACCCTGAAACATTCACGCAAACCCTCGTTCTCCTGAATAGCCCTTTGGATATCTGAAAATTGCATTTCCCCTGGGGTGGTCCTAATATCACCAGTGTTTTCAAGGAAGTCCCTTCTCTGTACAAAAAGGAACTCTCCTGTGCCTTGCGTTAAGTAATAAGCAGGCTCCGGCCAAAGGTAATAGCAGAGATTAATCTTGGAGTCGCACCTTGCAGCAGCCTGCGAAACCCATGTTAAACATTCTCATTCTTTGCCTTGTTGTGCCTGGTTTCCAGCACTTACCTTATTATCGTTTCTCTTTCTCAGGCACCGAAAGCTTTCGGTACATAATTTCCTTTTGTTGCCTGGCCTTTATTTTTTTTTATCTTGGCCCTGCCACACACTCCATTAAGGCTGGTTTGTGCTATTAAATTCAGTAATGGAATTGATTGGTACCTTAGAGCAGAGTTGTGTTCAGGGCCTCAGAGAGTTCAGAGCATAATGAGCTCATTTGATACCTGATACTGCATAGCATCTATGCTGTCATCCCGATTGTCCCCTTTCTACCTGGCGAGGTGGGATCTTGGAGGAACGGCTTACCTGGACACCTCCCAGGATTATCCCAGAAGCATCCAAGCAGAAGATGGGAAAGTCCTTTGGTGAAGGCTGCTAGCCAGGGGGAGGTGATAGGAAGTTTGCGGTAACACTGGCTCTTGTCCCTTCTCTTTGTGGATACGAATGGCCAGTTTGGGTGGCCTCTGTGCTCTGATCACACTTTTGCTCTTGGAAAGTTCTTGTATCTCCAAGTTAAACAAGGCAGCACGCAGCAGTATTGAAGAATGACATGCAAAAAACCAGTATCAGGATTTTTTCCCCCATGACATGCCGGGCTGACCTCTGGAACTCCCCACCCCAAGGTACCGATGCCAGGGAATGGTAGGGTAGGCTCCCAAATGAAAAACGTTTTTGAGAGCATTTGCAAAGTGAGAATCTTATGTTAATTATAGTCTAATGAATAGACTATCTAGCGCATATCAAGTATATCATTTTGACGAGCCACTTTCCCATACCACGAGTCCAATGCAGTCCAGCGACTCCTGTGCTACCCAAATAAGCATGTGCTACAGTTTGAAAGCAAGAGGGGAAACAGCACAAACTCACTGCACTGACTTAGAGCGGCCAAGCAGGTGGCACCCAGGGAATGTAATTGGGAAGCTGCCAGCTTGCAGATGAGAGTCATAAAGAGGGTAATGTGTAAGCATTAGTGAAACAATTTGGTTATACCCACTGATTGAAAACAAATAGAAAGGTACCTGCTTTCTGCAGGTTCTATTAGAGGGAATAAATAGCTCTCATTGATGCAAGCCTGGATTTAAAAAAAATAGGCATCTCTGCAATAGTATCAGCAATGTGACATCAAAGCAGGTATAGGTTGTAAACTCCAAGAGATGTCCAGGTAGCTTCTTCCGTCACCTGATGAAAGATAGACGTCAGCCCCACCAAAATTTTTTGTTACTGGTGTAGACCACAGATAAACCATTAATAACCAGGGGACAGTGCTGCCTGGAGGAAAGGTTAATCAGTACTTCCTCTAATAAGGCTGTGTTTTTTATGGATTATAACTTTGCCAGACTTGAATCAAATGGGCTGATATTTTTCACACCATGATTTTCTTCCCCCGCCGAGCTTCATCTAAGGCTGCTCTGCCATTTCCAACAAAGAGATTACGGGAAAGGACATGATTTTGCCCACGCTAAAGAATAAAAAGTCTGTCCAATCTTTGAAACCCTTCAGTGCTTCCATGCTCTGGCACAACGGCTTGAAATATGGCAAAGAGCGTGCCCACTCTTCAAGGATGTGCCTTTTGTTGTTCCCACAAAAAGCACCCATAATTGAGTTGCTTATAAGCCTTTGAAAAAACCCAGTTTGGACATTGCAAGTGGAGGCATGCTGGAACGTAGCAACCAAATATGTTCCAACTAGGGCTGCAGGAGCTGGGCAGGATTTTCTCTGCAATCGCTGCTCCCAGCTACTGGGCCCTGAGAGACTCTGTCTCCTGTGGTCTCAGTGTTTAGGACAGACTGCTCCCAGATGCCATCCCGTCCGGATGCCCCATTGGGACATGATCCCAAGAAATACCAGCTCCCTGCAGACCAAGCCGGTAACTTTGTTGTCTCCCTCTTCCTTCTCCAGAATCCAGCGGTGAGTGCCCTGAGTCCCAGCCGCGGGCCAGAATCAGGAGGCACCATGGTGACCATTACTGGCCATTTCCTGGGTGCTGGCAGCCGCGTGTCTGTGCTGCTCGGAAACCAGACCTGCGAATTTTATGGGTAAGAGAGGTGGTATGTGTCCGTGCATGCCTGCCTGCCACTGTTTGCACGTGCTGCGATTCCTCTGCCTCTCCCTATCGCTGCTGAAGTGAGCGGCCTTGCATGGCAATGCACACGTCTGCTGTCCTGGGACCCCCGTAAACAGCTCAGAAGCTTTGCAGCTGTTCCCAAATCAGCCCCTCTGCTTTAGCCGGCATAGGAAATGCCCACAGTTGGGCACAACACCTCGAGGCATTTCCTGCCACAGTTTCCTCACCCTTTTCGAGAGTGCCTTGCCTTAGATGAGCATGCTGGGCTCCTCCTCTTTCACGTGACTTCTCTCCTGAATCAGGAATTGTCCCTGTCTCTCCGATCGGTGCGGTCAGTACCGTCCTGCATGAGCGCCTGAACATATACGCTCGCCTTCACTTGCTTTCCAGTGTGGGCAACGAGAAACTCTTATACCCACCCGTCACCTTCATCATTCTCATGCGAGACTGATGTCCTCCAATAGGTGACCCACTGTCATTCCCCCTGAGGAGCTCATACTTGGAAAACTGGTTTGCTTTGGGTGGGAGCCCTCTCTTGATCCTACCATGCCCCTCTTGGGCAACCAGCAAGTGCTAACAGCCCTCCGTGTAAGAATTTCCCCCGTTCCTTCGTGTGACTTTCAGCTTCTTATGGAGGCAAAAAGCAGCTTGATATGGGGTCAGTGCATCTAGAGTCCCCGTGTCCAGCAGTTCATAAGCCTCACGTGGGCATATTCCTCAAATCCCCAGAGGGAGCGAGGGAACCATATGCCGTGAAGCTCTGTGCTCCAGACTGCACGTATACAGCCCTTGTGTTGTGCTGCTGCTCTGGCCGGTGGTGCAAAGGGGTCAGGAAATGAGACAAGCGGGAATTAATCATTTTGTACAATGCTGAGACACATAAGAGCAAGGGACTCTCTCTGATCCTGCCCTCTGCACCCTGTGCTGAGGCTGCCAGTTGCTGTGGTGGTTTCTGCCAGTCTCCAGGCACCTTTCACCTGCATTTAATAAATGCTGCAAAGTTAATGACTAGAGGGTAGAACTTCCCTTTGCTTTTTTCACTGGGGCTGGAAAGCCTCTGAAATGGCCAGGAACCCAAATGCAGCAGCTTTGCGAGTGAGGTGATTCTGGCTTCGGGTTCTGGATTAGGTCTCTCGAAGGGAATAGATGAGGCACCTGGAAACAGTGAAAGGGAATACCTCTGCTGAAAGATAGAGGTTCACAGTGAAGGGGATGCTCTCATGTGGGATTATTCACAGTGATTATAAAATCACAGACCATGAGGGTTGAAGGGAGCTCAGGAGGTCACATGTAGTCCGACCCCCTGCTCCAAGCCAGGGCCAGCCCCAACTACATCATCCCAGCCAGGGCTTCGTTGGTGCGGGCACATGTTATGATGTGTCTAACCCCAGCCCTTTAAATCTTTGGATCTCAGAGCCATTCCTACATGTTTGTTCATTAACCCTCACAACCCCACCTGTAGGGAGGTGAGTATAATCCCCAGATTATACAGATTATAATCCCCAATGTCTCAGAAGTAAACTCTGTCTTAGTTTCTATCTTGGCTAAAGGGTTGCAGTGAATCGGCATCCACACCACAGCCTCTCGCTTCCTGGAATTCCTCGTGGAGCCTCCCCAGAGGCACTTAGGACACGGTGAAAAGAGGCATTTTCCTCCTCTGTGGCCTCGAACACAAGCCATAAAACCAGATAGGCACAGGATGCACTAGGGAGACTAACAAGATGACTGTGTATCGGCAGCGTCCGCTCCCTTCTACCCTCAGAACAGATAAAAGAGCCTCCATGTCCCTATTTTATTTTATTTTGTTCTTGAACTGGGAAGCAGTGGATTAGGAACAACGGGTTGTGAAGCAGGAAAGATTTAACGCCCTACCAGCGTAGCTCCCGTTTCTGTCCCCAGAACAAACAAGAAGGCAAATGGAGAAAAAGAAGGTGATTATCCTGCATCCTGGCTGCAAGTGATTCCCTTCTCTAGGTCTTCCAGGCTCTGGAGGAATGCCTCCAAGCCTGACAAGGACAGGGTCAGAGTGGGGGTCAGGCCCCTGACAAGGGGTGACATTGGGGGAAGCATGTCTGTATTCTCGTTTCCTCCTCTACCCAAGTTGAAGGGACAGATTGTGTCCTCAAAGGCGCAGCTGCCCCCGAAAGTGCTGTTGGCTCCAGTGGGAGTAGCGTGCGCGCGTTCTGCAGGTAGGGCACCATCTGCGGGTGGCCTGAGTGTTATCCCTAAAATACATGGCGATATTCAGGCAAATTGCAGAGACCTAGAACCATGCTGAAGTCTCTGCAGGTTCTCCCTGAGCCAGACAAGTAGTCACTCCAAGCGAGCGGCGGTGTGCCGACAACACGGTCTTTTCGTTCGGGGTCACATCGTGCTCTTCATTTTGCTTGGTCTGTTTGGAGGTGATGAATGTCGATTGTACTGAGAGGCAGAGGGGCTGCTGGATTAGATGGAGCAGTTTCTAACGAGATTCACTCTAATTACAGCTTCCCTCATTTCCCATCTCTGCTTGGAGAAGTGGGTAGATTCACCATGACGACATAATAATAGCACAGAACGCTAATTAACTGATCACAGGGAGCGCGGAGCGACTCTGCCAGCAGTGATGCATCACTCTGCATCTCACGCAAGAGCTAAGCAGGCCCCGATGAAGGCTGATCCTTGCAAACCAGGGTGCCCACACCAATGCGAGGCCCGTGGGCCAGGGTTGTGAGTGGGTTCCTCAGTGGGAAGGCAGCAAGCTCCTTCTGAACACAGCTGCCTGTGGGAATATTCAGTTCAACAACTGCAAAAAGAGTTGAGGCAGGCGGTGACAAGAGGAGGCCTTTTGTGGAGTCAGATGGCAGCAGCGAGGGCTGGCAGAGAACTGCCGCTCTCATCCAGCCTCCCCCTGGCCACCTGTGCACCCCCTCCCACCCTGCAAGAAGGCACATCCTTTATTCAGTTGCATAAAGCTGGAGCAGCAGAGCAGGGAGGGGAAAGGGAAGGGGAACAGGAGGCAAGAACAGCATGCATCGTGCTGACTGCCCAGTCCTCTGCTCCCTCCAGGTGAGGGGCAGAGCCAGGGCAACTCAGCCCAAGATAGCCAGAGCCCACTGTGGCTGCACAGAGGACTTGGTTTTGGGGGCTCTTCGACCAGCACCGTTAACGTGCACACCAAGGACGCTGCTTCTGAACTGCACAGGCATGAGCCAAGGCACAGAGATGCCATGGTTTTGCTCAGCGTCCTAGTGTGGGAGCTGAGGAAAGACCCCAGGCATCCTGCCTCTCATCCTTTCTCTAACGACTGGCTGGTCCCTTTGGGTTTCTGCAGACACGTTGCTAACCTGCCCGTGTAGCTGTTCTCCGGGGCACCGAGGGAAAGCAGATGGTCTGTTGTGTCCAGCCACCAGGCATGGAGTCCCGAGGTTCATTCCCAGTCCCCCAAGGGAGACGGGGAAACAAAGCTGCAGAGAGAGGGGAGGACATTGTTCCAGTCCCGCCGGGTCCTTCCCAGGTTGAGACTGGCGGCTGTTCGAGGTCCGTTATGCTGATCTCAAGGACCTCAGTGTGCTGGGAGAGCGGGGGAAAGATGCTGGCTTCTGAATGAGTACATACACCCCACTTGGAAAAGAGCCATCTGCTTTCACACAGCCAGCAGCAGGCGGCAGGGTCACAGGGGGACATGGGGGGCTGCAGCTTGGTGCAGGGCATCCGTGTTTCTCTGTGGCCCCCACGTGAGCAAGAGCTAGGGGCTAAGGAGGGTTGTTCCTTCTCTGTGGTGTAAATGAACCCTCTGAGGCAGGTGCACCCACCTCAACTTGCCAGGAAGGCACAGGATTCACTCTTTGTCCTAAATAACTGCACGCATTGCTGCTGTGCCGTTCGACGGCTGTCTTATCCCAGCTGAGAGGTGGCTGTGCTTTGGTGCTGTAAGTTATTGCGCTGGATGTCCCTCCTCCAGGATCCAGGTAGCAGAGCCCTCGCATGGCCTGGCTGCCGGGGTGTAAAGCCTGCCCTGTTTCTCTCTCTTCCAGGAGGTCCGTGAACGAGATCGTGTGCGTCTCTGCCCCATCAGCGCACGGCCTGGGTCCCGTCCATGTCTCGGTGAGCGTGGACCGGGCCCAGCTGGAGAGCAGGCTGCAGTTTGAGTACATCGATGACCCCAAGGTGCAGCGCATCGAACCCGAGTGGAGCATAGCCAGGTAACCAGAGAGGGGCAGGGGGGTTGCAGTTTTGTGGCAGTCAGTTATAGCCTGCTCCCCCCCACACAGACACACACAAGCATGGCTCACAGCTCAGAAGCACAAAGCTCACCCCCCAGAAAAGAGGGGGATACTGTGGGTGTTTGTTGTAATTCTCCTCGCGTGCTTGGTCAACATCCAGCCTGAGCGTGTTGGGTGCAGGTACTGAAGATATTGCTGTCTAAGGTTTCATCCTGCTGGGGTCGAGTACCCGCCCTCATGGAAGCTGCTGAAACTTAGCAATACCCAGTTGCTTGCAGGGGCAGGCCTGGGAGGAAGAATGAAGGGCAGAGGCTTTTTGCTCATCCTGAGTCTCTATAAGGTGGTTGCAGAAACTCAGAAATGCCCACCACCATCACCACCGAGTCCCCAGTCTGCTCTCTCAGGTTACTCTGAGTTAGGACAAAAGAAAAGCCGTGGCGAGTGGCATGTCTCCCGCTCGGGGTCCTGCATCTGCCATTCCCGGGCACCAACAACATTCAGATTTCCCATGATGGAAGGTCAGGTCTGGCATTATTAAACCCATTTTAATTACCAGAGCAATTACAGCAGTGGCAATCTGCAGAGAGCTTCCAGGACAGCAAATAAAGCCCCGAGATCACTTCCATCTGCTGAAGAAGTACACAATTGCTCATTAAAGGCTCCTTCTTGTAGCTGTGGAGAGTCTGGAAGAAAACAAGAAGCAGCAGCAAGCAAGAAATGAAAAGCCGGCGCTAATCAGAGTGCTCTGTTTATCCAAGATTCGCTGCTCGGGACGGGGCGGCAGGCACGACCGCAGCACGCTACCGCGGCGTGTGTTAGAGGCCGTGGATCACATTCGTCCTGCGTTTAAGTCCTTTGTCTCCAGTGAAGGTGCACAAGGAGTGAAACAGGGCCACGGATTTCACATTACGTTATTAGATGGAAATACGTCTCTCCTCCGCAAAGCCAGGCGTGAAGGAAAGCCTGGATTCAAGGTCACCCGAATTTCTGAGTGGGATTAAGCTGGAGGGCTCATCTGAACTGCTGGTCCTGATGCTGAAAGAGGCATCGCTGACCCCAGCTGCGCAGAGCAGGTTCTCACCTGCAGCCAAGACATGGCAGGAAATCCCGGGGACGGGCAGACGATGGGCTCCATGTTCCAGCCGGGATTGCTGCATTCTCGCTGGCTGCAACTGGCCATGTTATTCTCCATCCCCCTCCACCCCAAACCAGGCAGCAGCAAATTGTGCCCCTGCTGTGTCACGTCACGCCCCAGAGGTGGCAGGGACTTGAAAGCGGGTGAAAGGAGATTTCTTTCACTGCGCACGCTCCTCACAGCACAGCAGCCTCTTCCTTACAAGAGTCCCTCACTCAAGCCTGAAACGCGGCAACTAATTAATCGTTCCCATTTATTTAGTCCTGGCCTTTCATTCTTTTTTCATCCTGCTCTTGCTTATGCTGAGCCTCAAAACGCTGCCACGTGGGGGGTGACACTCCACCAGGGGTACAGTTGAGACCAGAAAATCCAATTAACTTGTGCGACTGCAGTCCCCGGGGACTCGGTGACAGTATATTAATCCACGGTGTCACCTAGTTCCTGTAGAGTCGGCAGAAAACATCTTTGTGAGATCAACAAGCATATGGATTGCGGGAGCACAGTTGCTATGTATTGCCACAGGTCCCCCTGCTAAACCTCATTAATCTGGTGTCTGCTTATTCTCTACAGTGGACACACGCCTCTGACAGTCACGGGGTCCAATCTGGATGTGATTCAGGAGCCCAGGATCCGTGTGAAATACAACGGCAAGGAATCTGTCAATGTAAGTAGCAGCTGTCATCAAAGTACAGCTGCTTTACCCCTCTCGCACTAGGTTGTCCCACCATTGCCTACTGCTAGCTGTTGCAGTGAGTGTAGCTTTAGCATGGCTTTGCAGCGTAGCGGGCGCATTCGACCCAACCAAAACCAGCACGGCCAGCAGCACGGCAGGTGTCGTGTACCTGGCGTAGTTCATACCTTCAGTGGCACAACTTTTGCACTACACCTGGAGGCAGCTGGGAAGTCTAGAGCTGCTGGTACATCCAATCTAGACATGCCTGGAGCAGGCAGTCCATACAGACGTGCTCGCCGGCCATACCTCTTACGTTTAGCAGCGCTGCAGCTGCTTTTATCTGGACATAACTGGACTCACCATCAACAAAATTATATAGATGTGGTATTAAGCTGTATAGACAGAAGCTATATAGGCCTGGAATAGAATAGTAGAAAAGTTGGGTTGGAAGGGACCTCTTGAAGTCACCGAGTCCAACCTCCAGTGATAAACAGCTGTTTCTGTAAAGGACTCACTGCTGTGCCCAGAGAGGCTGCCAGAGCTGCATGTTTCCATTTGTTTTCAGCTTTTTAAAATTCCCCTAAGAACACTGTCCCCCTCTCCATCAGTCAGATCCACATGCCGTTTCTGAGGAGCACTTTGTGCCTGGACGGCGCTGTGTAAGTGCCACGTAACAGGAACTGTAATGACTAACCAGCCCGTCTCCTTTTCATCAGACTAAACAAATGTCGGAGTAGGAAGCCTATTTAAATGGAAGCACCTCAAACCCACAAAAGTCTCCTGGGGGTTTCAGCTTCGCCCATCCATCACCGTCCCAGCTGATTTGCTCGCTTGTTTTGATTAACTGGATTTCTAAGAAGTGTCGTGGTCCTGGGCCAAGTCAGTGAACACCGGGAGATTTGGGTTGGTTTGCGCAGGGAAGGCAGACATGCCAAAGATAGGCATTACAACGTGCAAGTGCTGACAGCCCTTATCTCAGCACTGCTGTGGTGAAGTGGGTGGACAGAGCAGGCTGTTAATTGAGATGGCTTGCTCTGGGGGCTGCTTCACTCTCCAGCCATTGTTGCATCTGCCAGCTGGTGCCCCCGTGTGCTGGTGCTGACTTGCCCCTTTTGCTGACTTCCCATCGGGGTCCTGGCCAGACGAATGCCAGCGCGTCCTGCATGCGTGCTGTAGCCGGAGACCCAAGCACAGACCTCATGGCCTGTAGACCCAGCTCCAGTGAAGAGGGGGTTCCCTGCCAGGGCCTGGCCTTGATCTTTGTGCCCGGCTGCTTGCTCCCTAGCAGAGGGCCTGAGAGTTTTGCAGCCGGCGCCCCGGCTGCTGAATGCACATGGAGCATTGTCGGTGAAAGCCCTGAGAAGCTGTTAGCATGACCGGCCGTGGAGCCCGTAGCGAGGGGAAGCAGCAGGGAGCCGGGGAGCACGGAGACATATGGTGCTTGTGCCTTTGTGAGACCTGGCTATATATCATTGAAAACGCACAAAACCCGACAGCAGCCTCAGGGGTGTGGACCGTACAGGGCCGGCGTGACAGGGAGACAATGCAAAGTGAGTTCCTCAGTGACCCCGGGGCTGCCCTGCCTGCCAGGAAGTCAGCCCGGTTCCCAAAGCTTTGACATCGTAACCACCCCCTAGGCCTGGCAACTCGTTTGTCTTGTTGCAATCACGCTGGTTTTCCCTGCTCTGGGGATCCCCATCCCACCGCCTGCCACAGAGCCCTTCTTCCTCCCAGCATGTCCTGTGCACCCACAGAGCGGGCTGCAGGGGCGTCCCAGCCCCATCCCGAGGCATGTTTCCATGGAGAAGCTGAATGGATGCAGGCCCCCGTCATGCCCAGCTGCTCTGCCATCTCTTTTTTGCCCAGCTCCTTCTGTGCCGGTCCACGCCGAGGCAATGAGAAACGGCTAGTGCGGAAGCCATTATATTTTAATAGTCTCTCTCTATCTGTCTCTCCATAAATAACGCTTGCATCGCAGCAGCTCTGGGCTTGGTAATCATGGAC
This sequence comes from Crocodylus siamensis, assembly GCF_052110815.1. Taxonomy (NCBI): domain Eukaryota; kingdom Metazoa; phylum Chordata; order Crocodylia; family Crocodylidae; genus Crocodylus; species Crocodylus siamensis. The sequence continues at coordinate 3,083,998 of NC_143407.1, forward strand.
AGGGCTGGGGAGGCGTGAGAAAAGCTTTCAAGGCACTTGGCCGTCTCGCCGCCAGGATCTCAGTGCGAGATGAGTTGAGCCGTGGCCTCCCTGCTAGAAAGCTGCACCCGCCGCAAGAAGGGAGAGTTTGCATCCAGATGCGTGGGGTGGTTCGGGGGGAAAAGCTGCGGGGAACAGAGGAGCCGGAGCTGCACCATGCACGTGACACCCCGCCAGGTTTGCAACAGCAAATGGGCCTCTTGGGTGTTTGCTTAATAAGCCTTGAAGGTGTTTCGGATCCTGGGCTGTTTCTGGGACTGTAATGAGCATGCAGCAATAGTGGGTCTCTGCACGCACCCACTCCCAGGCTCTCCGGACCCCTCTCCTGCAGCATGACCTGGGACGCCCTTGCCCTTGCCGGGCGGCGGGGCCTTCTGTGCAGCTGGGATCCGGCCGACAAGCGCGGAGGAAATGGGTTTTGCGCCTGTTCCCCACCCCGGGTTGCAGCTCTCCGAGGGCGAGCGTGCAGGGGCCTCCTCATATTCCACTGCCGCCTGGCACTGCTTTTATGCCTCTCCCCTAATTAGCTCTAGCTGAGCCCTTTATTTAAACCATTTGTCCCACACTTCGTAAACTGCCAGGGAAAGTTAAGAAGCCAATAAACAGAGCTGTGATATTGTGTGGGTTTGGGGTTTTTTTTTACATTGGGCTCAGACTGTAAATTGCATTCTCCTCTGACTGAGTCATCGGAGGAGCTGGCGGGATCCCCAGGCTGCAGCCCAGGCACCGAGTGCAGCACGTTACTCCTCAGCAAACCCTTCTGCAGTCCCTGCTTTGCCCTGGAAAGTGCTTGGGGAAGCAGGCTGGGGTCTCGCCAAGCCGCCGTCAGAGACCAGATGGACTTGAGTTTTTGATCCCAAGAACTTGAAAGAGGAAGCTTTTGTCTTTGTCCACAACGTTCTAGTCCCAGCCCAGTGATGTTTGTGGTGCCTCAGTGTGCTTACCTGTAAAATGGGGAGATGTGCTGGCTGCAAAGTGCACGGAGCAGTTGGCTGGAAGGTGCCCAGGATTGTGCACACATGCTGGGTAGCAGCAGGTTCACGGGTAGTGGAGCGTGTGGACAGCTGGCAGGAGCGTGCAGCCATGCATCTGTCATGCATGCGTGGCATTTGGCAGCGATGTTCCCAGCGGACAGCACAGCTGTGCTCTGTGCTGGGCAAGGCGCTGCACCCTACCTGCAGCCCTGCTGCCATGCATGGGGACAGGCTGTTAACTCTGGATGTGACTTTTATCTCCTCCCATTTTATCTGTTGGCGCCCTCGTGCATTCGGGTGTTTTACGAGCTCCAATGTTGTTGTTTTGCGAGGCGCCCAGAATGCCATAAAAAATCCAATTTCTTATTATTATTTAGTGACTTTCAAGAGTCGTCGTGCAAGGAAACAGCTTCACTTTCATACGGACACAAAGTGACTTTGTAGACCTGAGCAGCACCAGGAGCGCTCGGCTCGGAGCCGGTAGAGCTTGTGCGGCAGGCCTGTCTCGTGCTGGAAGGATGGGCCCACGCTGCTGAGATATCCCTCAAATAAGGCATCTTCACTGTGAGCCTGGAACGTAGCTGTCTAATGTGGTCCAGGTGGGGCCAGCCGAGACAGCAATGGGCTACGCTCTGGTGGAAGCATTAGCAGAGAACATAACTCCTAGCTTTCTGCACCCATCTCCAACCAGGCCAACATGTTGTTGCACTCTCCAGGCCCTTATCTACCTGGTCCTTACGTCGCTGCCTCCTCTTGGAGTCATTAATGAGCTTTACCCCCTCCAGAGCCCTGTGGGAGAGATGGGCATCTCCTCCCCAGGCTACCGAAAGGGGGTTGAAGCCCAGAGAAAGCAGAGCAGTTTGTGTGCAGGCTCACACAGGAAGCCCGTGGCAGCCCCGAAAGCTGAGCACAAGCCTGGTCCAGGCTCAGCGCCTCCACTTTGCCACAGAAGGGATGTTTGCATACCTCTCGCACCCAGCAGCTGAGCAGAAGTGAACCCCTGCTTGGCCAGGCACCAGGTCACGTCCCCACGCTCTGCAATGAGATGCGTGCTTCTCGCATTCGTTACCCAGCTGAACGAACCCAAGGGAGCTGTTTCCACCACGTGCAAAAAACTGCCTCTGGAAACGGCAACTTGCTCGACTGCCATGCTTTCCTCTTCCCCTCAGGGCTTCAGCTCTGGGCTTTTTTTCACACCTCATTTTATGATTATTACAAAAATGATTCTTAATGCCCAAATGTGCGCAGAGTTAAATCTCCCTGGTGTGGAGAGAGGCCAAATTAAAGGTCTCCTGCTGTTCTACAGGCCGTGGTTCCTAATAAATCAGCAGAAAGTGCCTGCCCTGCCCGCCCAACAAGCCCTTGCTCCAGGGCACGGGGGAGTTGTGGCGTGGGGCCCAGCAGCCTTCGATTTACTCAGAATCCTTCGTTACCAGGGGAGCCCTCCTCTTTCCCACTGGTATTAGAAAATTGTCTCTAATCACCAATTTGTAGGCAAGGCCAGGTATTAATTACAGGTCTGGCTCAAAGGCATGTTTGGCAGAGGCAATGCAACAGGCAAGAAAAAAAGGACTCGGCAAGCTGGTTTGCTGTCTGGAGCTCCCTCCAGCGCGACTCCGGGCCTTGAGCTGGGTTTTGGCAGGGTGGGGGCATAGCTTCTCCCCATGTGGGACTGCAGTGATTCAAGTCTGAGCTCCTTGTTCTGGCCACATACCAGCGTAGTGGACTCTGTAGGGAGAGGTCAAGGCAGCAGGATACAGCTGCCCTAGTAGCCGGGTCACCAGGATTAATCCTCCCACCACTTGTGAAGATGGCGCCAGCAGCTGTCATCATCCCAGAGGACCAGAGCCCTGGCGTCATACCTCTCCTGGCGGATCACGCGTCCTGTCGCTCACCTGACTGCAACCCCGGTAATTCAGCACTGATCTGGAGGGGAGAAAGCAGCGTCCCTCCTATCCACCTGGGCAATGCTTTCTGATCCAGTGCTGACCGGGCTGTGGAGGATGTGTTGTCGAACAGAATCACATCTTAATGTGCTGATCTCACGTTTTGCAAGGTACCCGAGTACAGTCGCTGCTTCAGCATGCTCGTTCCAAAGTCCCATAGGGATTTCATCGCATTAAGGGTTGTTTTGGTTTTGTTTTTTATTCCAAACAGTGTGCGCTTCTGAAAATGCTGACAGTCTCTTCCCTCTGTTGTCTGTGTGTGTGTGTGTGTGTGTGCGTGTGTGCGCGCGCGCGTGCGTGCACGTTCCTGGACTAAACTGCAAATAAAAATTAAATTCTATAAGCATCACTGGCTCCTTGGCCAATTTTTTCTAGGGCAAGCCCGTTCTTCCACCCACCCGCTGCACATTAACCCTGACTCGTGCCAGTATTGGCTCCTGTGTCCTTTGCCCTGAGTGGCCCTTTCACCCCTAATAGGTTGTTGCCTACAAAAACGCAGGCCTCCCTTAATCAGTTAGTCTTTAAGGGGCATCCTGCCCTGCCTTCTGCCCTCAGTACCTAACTCACTGCTTTGTAACACGACTTAGAGATACCTGGGGTATCAGAGGCTCGGTGTGAAGTCAAATTGTACTTGCCAAGTTAGAGAAAGAGAAATAAGGTGGAGCGGCATGGCTGCAATCCTTTGCACAGCTGCTCACTGCCCACGGGTACTCATGCTTTTAAAAATAATGGCTGGAGCCCGTTCAGATCAGCACGGTATCAAGCAAGGGGGCTGTTGACAGGAGCTTCCTCTTGCAACTCCTGGCTTGTGAACTCAGGGGAAGGGTGGGGGGCCAGAGTGTCACTGGCCATGATTTGGTTTGCTAGTGCTTTCACATTATTGCAAATGGGTTCAGACACTGTCACCTCTCCCAGTGACCGTGCTTTTACCTTCATGTTCACAAGACCCTCCAACCACATGTCTCAGCCCTGCCCTGGAGACGACAGCTCTAGCCTGAGAGGAGAGCTCACCTCTGCGACTATAGCGGGAGCTTTAATGCCAGGGGTAGCTGTCACCCTAAAAAGTAGGACTGTGCCTTGTTCAGACAGCAGCCAGGTGTGTCTGGCCTCGCTGACCTGTTGGGCCAGGCTGAGCTTGGGACTTTAAATCTCTAGATGTAACAGGCACAGTTTCAGCTATGATGTCTGTAAGGGTATTACACCGGGATTAGTAGCCGTCCCGCTGACCAGGTCTGAAGGAGTCGGATTCCACAGTTTTCAGTGAATTTGCCCATTGGTGTTGTGTATGCAAGGCTGGGCAAAGACCAGCCATGGGAGGGATCTCTTACTCACAGTGTTCATCTCCCCCTCCTCTTCCCTTCTTGCATTTCCAGATCTGCAGGGTCATGAACACAACCATGCTGACCTGCCTGGCTCCCTCCCTCACCCCTGAGTACCGCCCTGGCTTGGATGCCGTCGAGCGGCCAGACGAGTTTGGCTTCATCTTTAACAACGTGCAGTCCCTGCTCATCTATAACGACACTAAGTTCATTTACTACCCAAACCCCACTTTTGAGCTGCTGAGCCCCACAGGGGTGCTGGACCAGAAGCCAGGGTCTCCCATCATCCTGAAGGTAAGGACACCCGAGACATCCATTTCAGCCCTTTGTGCAGCCCAGCTGGTCTCCCTGTGAGCCCTAGTCCTAGGAAGGAGTGAAGTCTAAAACCCTCGACTGCTATAATTCAGCACTATGTCCAGAAAGCTTTTAGGTGTAGATGAGAGCTGAAGTGCAACAGGCAGAGGTGCTGTAGGACTCGGAGAGCCTTATGCCCTTCTCTCGCCCTCTTTGAGATCTAGGAAGCACGGTGTGATGTCCATGATACAGGAATATTGCACCCACTGGCTAGAGAAGGCAGGGGAAGATGGAAAGGGGCAACATATAGGCCTCTGTTTCCAACTACGTGCACGCTTCAACTAGGAATTAAAGAGTAGATGAGTTCTGGCCAACAAATATGTGATGTCTTCATGCAGCCATCTTTCCCTTTGTCTCCAGGGCAAAAATCTGTGCCCGCCAGCTCCCGGCGGAGCAAAGCTGAACTACACCGTCCTAATTGGAGACACCCCTTGCGCCGTCACCGTGTCTGAGACACAGCTGCTGTGCGAGCCTCCGACCCTCACGGGCCAGCATAAAGTTATGGTAGGTCAGAAACCAGCCTGCACCTGTCTGTCTGTCTGTCTACCCTCTCTTCCTTGCTGTTTCCTCCAAGGCAGCACCTAAGTGCTGTTTTTGCCACCGTTGTCAAGCCTCAGACAGGATTTTAGCCCTTCACGGCTGTTTAATTGGAAGTGAAAAGCATAGCATGTCGTGGAAAGAAGGGAATTCCCGTCCTGTCCCTGGAGACCCCCTCCTGCTGCCAGGGCAGGTTTCTAGAGAAGCTGGGAAGCTGGGGGATTTCTGCCAGCGGGGCCCCAGCATCGGCTGCCCCGTTTCTGACCGTGCTAATACACGGGAAACGGACCGTCACCCGCAGCGCTCCCAGCCGCGAGGTCAGCAAGGGTTTCTGCCGCTGCATACAGTGCGGTGATATTGGGACTTCAAGGGATTTTTGCATTTTCCTGAAGCATCAGGAGTTGGCTGCTTCTGAATGGTGGGTTTGATTGGATAACAGCGTGATCCAGGATGCAATTCTTGTGCTTTCATTCGCTTCACTTGTAGGCAATGTTATCCCTCTCCGGTGTAGTCAGAGACGAAGTGGGCAGCTGCTAACGTACCAGGGTAACGCTCAAATGAGGCCCTTAATTGCGATTTATGTTTCTTCAAGTTCAGCAACCAAAATATATTTGAATTATCACCACAGGATGGGTACTAAGCAGCCCCAAAGACAGCTGTTTACATCTGAGGTCTTCCATGTTCAAGAAAACCCTGTCCTATCATTAGCCTCCAGCCTGCTTATTCCCCAACTTTCACATATATTCTCTCTTCCCTTCCCCTTCCTTTCCCTCTCTTTTCCAACCCTTCTTTCTTAGTTTTCCTTTACTTCCTTTGTCCAAGAAATTGTCAGTGTGTCTCTAATGTCCATAGTTTACAAAAGGGAGTTGAAAGCCTGTGAAATGAAAGTGAAATGGAGCCATCAGATAATAAGAACAAAGCTTCAGATAGTGAAGGACTGACGTATTTATCATGACTTGAAGCCATCTCTGTGTTTCAAATAGGCTGTGCCCTTTCTTTTCTTTTTTATTTTTGAACACAGGCAGTGTTCAGACGGTCTTGGCTGTGATGGAGACAAACTGTGTGCCATGTCTTCTCCAGACATCCGTACAGTGTGGACTGATTGCCTTAACTTAACAGATAAAAGGGATTTGGGGAGCAGAAAAAATGTGTCAGGCATCTGAGCTGGAAGTCAGTGCTGCTTACTCAAAGGCCACTGCTTCCTCTTCCACCCTTTTTCCTCCTGGGATGGAGCTGGGAGGGTGGAAATCTCTCTCTCTCCATCCACATCTTGGGCTGGGGACATGGAGCAGAGCCAGGCAGTCCAGGTCCAAACTGGGATTGTTGCAGGGCTGAGCAGAGGGTGGCCAGGTGAGAGTAGATAGGACACCCCCCAACCAGGGAATCAGGGGCCGGGTGTTGGACCGAGTGAGAGTCCAAGAGTCCCAGAGCGCCTCGACTACCCAAATCCACGTTGGCTTTGCCTGAGAGCAGTGGGGATGGCCTCGAAGGTGAGCAGCTTGCACCTGGGCTGCCCGTCCCTGAGCCAGCTGCTAAATGGGGCTCTCCCTGCCTGAGTCCTGCTTGTTTTCACAGAATGATAGAAAGTGAGGGCTGGAAGGGAGCTCAGGAGGTCACATCCCGTCCAACCCCCTGCTCAGAGCAGGACCGGCCCCAACTGCATCATCCCAGCCACGGCTTTGTCTAGCCAGCTCTTCAAAACCTCCACGGATGGAGACTGCACCACCTCTCTGCTCCAGTGCTTCACCACCCTCCTTGTGAGAAGGTTTCTCCTAATATCTAACCTCGACTTCCCTTGCTGCAACTCGAGCCCCTTGCTCTGTCGTCTGCCACCGCTGAGAACGGTCCAGCTCCATCCGCTTTGCAGCCCCACTTCAGAGAGTTGAAGGCTGCTGTCAAATCCCCTCTCAGTCTTCTCTTCTGTGGACTAAATGAGCCCAGTTCCCTCAGCCTCTTCTTGCAAGTCACGTGCCCCAGCCCCCCGAACCATTTTTGTTGCCCTCCACTGGACTCTCTCCAATTTTTACACATCCTTTCTGTAGTGGGGGCCCAAAACTGGACACAGGACTCCAGATGTGGCCTCCCCAGTGCCACACAGAGTGAAATAATCACTTGATATTTTGCTTGGCTAGGTGCACGTTGGTGGCATTATCTTCTCGCCCGGCTCAGTGAGCGTGATCTCGGACAGCCTGCTGACCCTGCCGGCCATCGTCAGCATCGCGGCAGGAGGCAGCCTGCTCCTCATCATCGTCATCATCGTCCTCATCGCCTACAAGCGCAAGTCCCGGGAGAATGACCTCACCCTCAAGAGGCTCCAGATGCAGATGGACAACCTCGAATCACGTGTGGCCCTGGAGTGCAAGGAGGGTGAGTACCGCACTGATGGGGGCCAGGGAAGAGAGGTGCGGACTTTACTGCGATTGCATTGTGTGCGGGGCACAACTCACCAGCACAACCCCAGTGCCTCATGCGGACCTCCGGTCCTGAGAACATCACAGGGCAGTGCATGGTGTCAGACCTGCACCCATCGCCCAGGCAATGACAGAGACTGGCTACCCAGTGCCATGCCCATAGAGAGCAATAGCTCTTGGCTTGCCTGTCTTTGTGGCCGGAGTCTCCTACCATGGTTCTCAGGCATCCCCCTTGAAAGCATGCAGACCAAGCATCAGGCTCTCAGGCCCAGCTGGCTTCTCTAAAACTAAAGCCATGGCTTAGGTTTCTGAGGGTCTGCCCATGTGGCCTGGTCACAGAGCATAAAAACATCCTTTTGGAAAGCAGCCTCGGGAGGAATCCTGGGGCGATGTGCAGCGCCTCCCCAGATGACCAATCCTCCCACACCAGACGAGCGCAGAAAGGATGACTGCAGGCCAGAGCTGCCTCCTGCAGCATTCCCAGACTGTCAGTGAATCACACCACTGGCAGATGAATATGGCAGGGCAGACCATGAGGCATCCTCAGTGTCATGTCCTAAAAATGTGGGGACATTTTCTCCTGTCAAAACCTCATGCTTTCCTGCTGTTCCCTTCCTTTCCCTCGGGTCGGCTCTGGAGCCTACGTCCACTTTTATGTCCCATTTCCACTGATGTGCAGGAGCATTTGGAAAGGCCCCTGCACTCGCAGCAGCATGCAGGCACGTTGTGTTATGCGCAGGCCAGCTTCGCACAATGGGATTTCCGTGGGAAGTTCCTATCAGTGAAGCTACCCCAGTGCCCGAGAGCCCTTTTGCAATGACAGCTCGGGCGTATTTGCTGGAACCGCTTGTCCAGTTGACACAGTGGCAAAACCTATGAGTGAAGCACAAAGCCTCACCTCCGCTCGGCCCGTCCCAGGGCTGGGGAAGCTGAACCGAGGGGGCCACGGGTGGAAATGCTTTGCTCGACCCCCTTAGAGCAGACAAAACTCCGGCCAAATATGTAGGCATGGTCCTACCCACACATACTTGTGCCTCCCCACTTCACACCCATGCACACACACACAGAGTTATTCTCACCCTCACAGACCTGTACACAGCCAGACAGATGCCACACGCTGGTGCATATACACATGCACGTTCACTGCACTGTAACTTAAATCACTGCTCAGTAACCAAAAATTACTGCGCAGGACAGGTGCACATCTACACATACACACCCATACGGCACAGTACGCATGGCGACTTATGCTGACTTGGGTGTGAATTCAATACCTGCATGATGCAGGTATCAAAATTACACCAAATTAGTCACTGTGTAGTAACACACATATAGACGCCTTAGTGTGCGGTAACGCTGTGTAACTTCAGTCCCAAGTCAGACCACACCCAGCATTAATGTGCTTTAATACCTGCATGTGTAGACACCGGCCTGTTTCTGCTTACTGTGCAGTAACTTACTGCGCACTAAATTTAATGCAATGTAAATGCACATGTAGATGTGCCCACAAAGACCTTCCCACTAAGGACTCTCGTCAGGCTCCACTGATTGGATGTCATCTCCAGCATGTAGTCTCAGGTCTGGGCTTCCTGATCACCAGCCCCTGCTTATACCACATGGCTTTGAACTGGCTCAAACCAAAGCCTGTTTCCAGCCCCAGAAAGGAGCAGATCCTCTGTGCTTTCAAGGCTGGTGTGCCCGTCACCCGCCATGGGAGGAGAGCCGCTAACAAGTGTATCAGAGGCAGACGCAGCCTTGGCCTGCCTAATGTGCAGAGAATGGGATTAGCACTTGATCCTGCTTAAGTGACATGTCTAGATTTCGTCATGAGTCTGCTCCAGCCCCAGGCTGCCTGGGTCAGTACTCACAGTCCTCTAGCAGCCTTCCCTGAGGGGCTTTAAAAAACCAAAAATAAAAAGTATACGGGGATTCAGCCCCTGGGGAAATGGCATGAGCTCCATGAGGAGGGAAAGGGGACCAGGAGTGGGGTCATCCCCAGTCCCCTGGAGAGGAGGGAAAAAGACCCCCATGCAGCTTTGCAGAAGCCTGTCCTTAATGCAGTGTCACTGGCAGGAGGGTCGAGCACAGACTCAGCCCAGGGCAGAGTGAGGGAGAGTCTCGGGTCCCAAAGGGATGTGCCCTGGCTCTCATCCAGAGAGAGGTCATGGGTGACGGCATGAAGGCAGAAGGTGGGCACGTGCGGAGATGTGCTATGCACTTGCAGGTGGAAGGGAGGGACAGGGGCCTCTGCCTGCGGGCCGGCTATAGATGAACGCAAAGCTATGCAGGGACCTGTTGGGAACATGCAGAGAGCGGCGCGCCTGCGTGAAGTCCATGCGCGGTCAGACATGCAGATGCAAGCTGCTTTGCCTGGATGCACGAGCACCGAGGATGGTGACTGCATGAAAGGCTGCGTGCAGGTGGGAGTGGGTTGCACGTGTAGGTGCAGCACCTGGTGTCTCCTGTGCAGCACGTGGCAGCCAAGAGATGGAAGAGCTCAACTGAACATCTCCAAATAACGATCTGTGTTCAGGATCAAAATGTTTTTCCTCTGGCTTCATAACCACAGATCAAAACGAGCCTTCCCAGCACGTCCCACGGAACGGCAGCACTGAGAAAGAACAGATCTTGGCACAGAAATCTGATAGATGTTTGAACTAGTAAGAATCGTCCCTTGCACGTGTCAGTGGGCAGCAGTCTTGTCCCTGGCAATGAGACGAGCTGGGCTTGGCTCCCGGCAAGGGTTCAAAGCCGGATCCCGCGCACTGGTGCCTGTAGCTGGGACTGAGACAAAAAGCATTCGAAGGATGGTTGCTGTTTCCTTCAGACTTGTTTGATCTTCTGAAGGAAGCTCAGAGGATGAAGCGTGTAGTAGCACATTTCAGAGAGTGATAACGCCTATTGATGTCTCAGATGTTTTGCACAGGACAGGTCCAGCTGGTCCAAATATGATATCTTTGAATGCAGAAGACAGGGGGTGAGGAGCGTGCAGGATGGACAGCCAGCTCCAGAGCAGAGAGAGGCTCCCTTGAGACAAAGGGCTGATAGATCAGACCATTAGTCCATCACGTTTAATAGTGCATCTGGCATATTATGCTTCAGAAAAGCATACCGCACACACAGATGTATATAATGTCTCTGTGTTGTGCCATAAACACTAGGATAAATCCTTTCCCAGCCTGCAGCAGACGGTTGATGCCCCGAAACTTGAGATTAAGTTACTGGCATTACCTGTGGAGAGGGGAAGAGAGCGAATATGGCAGGGACGTGAGTTTAAAAATAGGATCTATGTTTCTGTGTGGAGCCTTTACAAGTATTTTAGGAGCTGATACACAAGGTGTGAACCGCATACCAATTAACAGGCCTCTTTTGTTCTCAGCATCTGTGCGTTGTGCTGCGCTGGTGTTCACTTGCTCTCGGGTGCGGTGGAGTGGGCGCTTCAAAGCGAGGGTACACCTGAGCAACGTGTCGGGGTCCAGGGTGAACCAGTGTCCCAAGCTGACCCAGGGCTGTCCCCGCTAGGGAGGCAGGCTCCTGGCTGTTCCCAAAGGCCCGTCCTCAGGTGCCTCTTCTCACCTGTGACTGCACTGCCACCTCACAGCCTAATCCTCCCCTTCCTCTTTGTGTCCCAGCTTTTGCAGAACTGCAGACAGACATCAACGAGCTAACCAGTGACCTCGACCGCTCAGGGATCCCGTACCTCGATTATCGGACATATGCTATGAGAGTCCTTTTCCCCGGCATCGAGGACCACCCCGTCTTGCGGGAGCTGGAGGTAATGAAACACCTGCGCACCCGTGCTCTTCCCCCCAGCATTGCTCTTTGTCTTTAGATGGCTTGGGATGGTCTTCTGGTTTCCTCTGGGAGCCTAAATTGAAAGTCACACCTTCCTGCCTCCCACCTTGAATCTTATTAGAGGCACTGAGATAAGTGCAGTGGGCATGTTCTGAGAAATGGCCCCGAAGTGTCTCCCTGAACCAAGCTGCCCATGTCCCTGCAGCCTCTTCTGTGCCTGACCCAGTGTATTTTATTTTGGACTTTTTTACTAAAGTGCCAAGATTGAGCTTGCAAAACCAGCATCAAAGTGGCTGCTTTAGCCCTCTAGGTCTTTATATACTATTCCCTTTAGTCCTTCTGTGGTGGAGAGAAAACCAATGAATATCAGCATGTGCTGTATTTCTGACATTTCGCTACAGCTTCCCAAGGGGTGAGTGTTTCACCCTGGAACAGCCCAACCCTGGGTTTGCTCTAGGTGGGCCATTTCCTTTATTCCACTGTGGTTTAAACAATTCATCCCTTTGTTAATGTCCCGGTGTCAGGGCAGCTATCAGCCATCGCTGCCTTGTGCTGTGGTCCCATCGCCTCCTTCCAACCGAGCTGGCTCGGGCTGGTCCGTGCTTGGATGGGAAACTACTGCCTGGTGCCGCAGGAAGCGTATCACTGATTTCATGGGATTACCAGTCCCCCAGCAGAGTAGCAGTCCTGGGAGAAGCTGGGCTGGCTTCTCCACTAGGGCATATTGGCATCGCTCCAGGGAAGCCAATGGATCTACGCTGGGCTACACCAGCTGAGGGTCTGATAGCATCTCTGGGCTGAGATGTGAGAGGCCGTGCTCGCTTCAGGTCATTACCGTCCTGTTATGCTTCATATGAGCAAGCATGAACCCAGAGTCTCATATGGTTAAGTATATCCTCTCTCTATAAATCCCTCCTGCAGCTCCAGGCAGCCATGCTGCATAGCAAACAGTGCCTCTGCTTCATGGCACAATAGCAGCACTTCGCCCCAGAAGTGGCTGCAACTTGCCAGCCGATGAAGGCAACCCTTCGGGGGCACGGAGGGCGAGAGAGAAATGTAAGAGGTGACGGTTTTGTTGACCAAAGTTCTGATTAGACTCAACAAATTCAATTAAAGCCTCTTTCCGCAGCCAGAGAACGCTGAACAGCTGGCCGCAGCTCAGCTGGGGCTGCCTCCGAACCGTCTCCCTCTCCGTTTCCCATTCCCGGAGCCCTGAACTTTCCGGTCCCGCACATTATGTTCATTATTTATATTGCCAAATAAGCTGATGCTGTAACAAACAAATATGAATGCCTTTTATTTGTTTTACTCATGAAAAACAGAAGCGCAGGAGTGATAAATGTGTTGCCAATTACACAGTTGCTTAATTATGTAACGTTAGTAAAAAAAAAAAAAAACCACCCCAATACATAAGTCTCCAAGATGGTTAGTGAAGAATCGCTTGATGCAGTTCATCATTTTGACTCATAATAAATTACTTAAAACTGGGGCTGGCTGAAAGCCTCAATTAATTTTTTACAGTGGCCCCATAATAAAGCAATAGTCTAAATTAGTCATTCATTTACTTACGGGAGTGTCACTTTTTATGCAGAAGCAGCAAAAAAATGTGTGTCATTTCCGGGCCTCGAGGCTGGAAGCAGAGGCAGCATTGCATGCAGGGAGCCCAATTCAGAGCAGCAGCAAAGCCCCAGAGGGTCAGAGCAAAGGGCTCTCTGTCTTCCAGCGCGTCACCAAGGGTGTTGTCCCCTCCTCGCAGGTGCAGGGCAACGGGCAGCAGAGCGTGGAGAAGGCCCTGAAGCTCTTCGCCCAGCTGATCAACAACAAGGTGTTCCTGCTCACCTTCATCCGCACCCTGGAGCTGCAGCGCAGCTTCTCCATGCGCGACCGGGGCAACGTGGCCTCGCTCATCATGACCGGCCTGCAGGGCAAGCTGGAGTATGCCACCGACGTGCTGAAGCAGCTGCTCTCGGACCTGATTGAGAAGAACCTGGAAAACAAAAACCACCCCAAGCTGCTTCTGCGCAGGTAAGAGGGGAGGTGCTCACTGGTCCAGGCGACTCACCTCCACCGGTCTGGGGCACACCTGGGCCGGGAGCAGCCAGCATGCGCCTGCCCGGTCCCAAGCAACAGCTGCACGTGGCAGGGCACGGGAGCAGAGAGAGAGGAGTCCCCCACCCAGTCGGCCTCTCCGTGGGCCAAACTCACCAGGCAAAGTTCCCGGCTGCTGTGCTTTCACTAATTGTTTTTTTGTGCCTCTTTGGCATCTCGAGTACCACGGGGATCCCTCCAGGCTCACTCCTCCCACCTGCACTGCAGTGGGGCGGGGGGGACTCGAGCTGCTCTGGCTTGAACGACCCAGGTGACGATGACAGAGGGCACGGCGGAGGTGCTGACAGCTTGACAGCTGAAACGTGTGGCTCGGTGCTGGGGGGCTAGCCCCTGTCTTCAGGGTCATGAGTAGGTGTTACTCCATGTTTCCAGAGGTCGGGGTGGGGTGGATTAGTCCTGGCAGGCTTCATGGGCAGCTCCCCTCCCTTCCAACCTGGCCACCTTGAAGACAGCGGAGTTGTCATTCGTTCGTTTTCCTCTTTGTCGGGTGCAGGCCGTGCTCACAGCCGGTTGCCTTTTGCGGGTGGACATCCAGCTTACCTGGTCCCTCCACAGCTCTCAGCACAAAGGGGGGCAACTGGGAAATAAAAAAAAAATGGGTTCGTTGTGAACATCCTGAAAGGAGGGAGCAATGCATGGGGCAAAGTGGGAGCTCATGAGTGAAAGGAGGAGAACCAGAGCTAATAGTTTTCCTGGGTCCAATTTAAGACCGTGTGCAGCCGCCCGTGAAGTCGTGCAGTAGAGTGAACCCCACGTTACTGGAGACAGGGCAGGAAAATGGATGGCCCTTCCAGCAGCATTTTTCTTCCTGCCCCAGGCTATGTAGCATGACGTTACTTCCCAGCACCCGATGTGACAAGTGGGGCCTCCCAGTGTCCACGGCCTGCAGTGGGATGAGCCAGCGGTGGCTGCGTGCACTCTCTTTGCAGGACGCCAGCACCATCAGCTTCCCTGCAGCCTGGTGACCCGGGAGGTTAGGCAGGCATCCACGTGTCAGACTTCCTGGCTTCCTACTTCACTGCCCCCCAGTTGGGCAGGCAAGGCTAGCGGGTGCTAAACAGGAGAATGGGGGCGGGGACGTGTAAGAAGGAAAGGAATTTCAAAATGGGGACAATTCAAGGAGCAATGGCCCGAAGTTGTAGCGAGGCAGGTTGAGGTTGGATATTAGGAAAAACTTCCTCGCTCGGATGGTAGTGAAACACTGGAACAGGCTCCCCAGAGAGGTGGTGGCGTCCCCATCCTTCGAGGTGTTTAAGACCCGGATAGACAAAATCTTGGCTCGGATGAGATAGCTGGGACTGGTCCTGCTTGAAGCAGGGGATTGGATTAAATGTGACCTCCTGAGGTCCCTTCCAACCCTCATTTTCTGCGATTCCTCACAACCCTGCTCCCCTTCACGGTTCGGCGTCACAGCAGGCAGGGAAAGCACCACCACTGGGAGGTCCCCGCCCCGGCACTCGCCTTTTGGCTGATTGCTCACATGGAGTAGAAACCTTTTGATGCAGACGGCGTGAGGAGGTGGGAACACACTCCAATAAACCCCAGCAGGAGGGTATGATCCGACTGAAACCAGGTGCTCACCAGGGGATGGCACTTCAAACCGGAGAAGTGATGTGAGCTAATGAACTCTGGAAGGCAAATGCTGTGCCCAAGTCATACGGGCCGCGTGTGGATGCCAGTACTGGTGGCCCCGTGGCGTCTGTCTGACTGAACTTTTTATTCCAGCTTCCACAGTGATTTTGCATATTGTACCACGGCACCCTAATGATGGCTCTGAGTGGCACCCCCTGCATGAGAGGCTGAGTTGCTATTAGAAAAATACTTTGGATGTTGTGCCTACTAGACATCTCGTTGCATGGTTGCAGTTCATTAACATTTCAGAAGCAAGGGGTAGGGAAGAGCTGTGGTAAGGACTATAACAGACAAGGTCTCTTCTGAATTGCAGTAGCTACTGTTTTATGGCAGGGGTTTTCAAAGGAGCTTGTGCCAGTCATCATGAAAAACAAACTTTGGAGCGTATGATTTCCTTTCATTTTAAAGGTAGAAAGGGATTCAGTGGGTGACAGGTCCCAGAACCGTAAGCGCCTTTCTCTCCTGAGTCTATACATCGTCTCCCTGGACTGCAAGCTCTGAAGGGCAGGGACCTGTCTGTAAATACCCAGCCTGCTTTTGCATCCTGCGCACAGATACGGTAGTGCCGAGCCAGACATTAAAAACCTCCGCGGACAAATATAACTCGCGGATCCAGAGGTGTAGCAGCCCTTCTCTGCTCACAACAGCTCTGGACCACCTCAAAGGCTTGCCTCTCCGTGGCCATCTATCACGAGAAGGACTTCCACGAGAACTGCCGTTTACCTGGTCAGTCGACGTCCGTTTAGCCCAATACCTGGGGCGCCCGTGGTTTTGCAGGCCTCTGGGCTGCACCCCAATGCCTTGCTGCGATGGAGGTCGCTGCCCCGCTGCCAGCCAGCCCATGCTCCAAGCCATTGCCAGCGGCAGCCAGAAGCCACGGGGAAAATTTCATGGCTCAAGGAAGTTTGCAGGGATTCCTCCAGTCATAATGAATGTACTTGACAGGAAATTGCTCTAAATCTGGCGGTGTTTGCAGAGGCAATAACTCATCTCAGAAATGGAAGCCGTGTTAATTTCCCCCGTGGTTTGACGACTCGCTGTGAAGGCGTCTCCTGCCTGAGCCATCAATAATGACTTTTCACTATGCTCTAAAAATACAGGGCTCGTGATCTCAGCACTCTCCCCCCTCGCTCCTCTCCACCCCTGCCACCGCGGGAGTCGGTTCCTAGTACGGCGCGCCACATCAGAGCCAGCCTAGCGCAGGCACGGGCTGATTCCCAGAGAAGCAGCCGCCGGGCCGAGAGATGGGCCAAACCCACAAGGAGCGTGTGTGGCCAGCCACAGATCTCGTTCAGCCCCTTCCCTGCTTGGAGCCACACGATGTGGTTATTCCTTTGTTCTCAGCAGATGACGCTGGACCCAGCCCTGACATGGAAAGGGTTCAGATTTAGGGTCTGGGCACCATCAGGGAGAAGAGCTGAGCCAAAAAAGGAATGATCTGCTCCCTTGGATAATGCATCCAGCCCTTCATGTAGCTCTTCGGCTGCAAGAGGCTGAGTGCTGAATGTCCTCTGCCTGCCTGGGCTAAATCTTGACATGCGTATTAGTCCAATGGAGCACCACCCTGAGCCCCATTTGAATAAGGAATGGGCTCAATATCTTATTTCCAATCCTTTGAGTCACTGCAGCCTGGCCTTGACCTCCCCAGAGCCGGGCCTCTACTGTCCTCTGTGCACGCTGGTGCCAGCCAGATTTTCAAGTGAAATATGTGAGTAGACATGAGGACGGGAGACCCAATGCCTCTGTCTGCTCTAGCTGCCACGCACCTTGGGCGCTAGAAAAAGCCCACGGGGAGAGTAGGGAGCCCCTTGCCGTCCATGTTTCTGAACTGGGCTGCTTGGCCCCCACTGGCTCCAGCCATCTGGTCACGTACCATGTCTCCTCTCTTTGCGCTGCCACGCGAACACGCGGTTAGTGTTTTCCTACTAAAGAGCAGGCGCATGAGGGCACTTTCACTCTCCTCTGTGTCACTCCAGCCTCAGGGGTGAGGAGGAGGAGGAGAGATTTATGCTCCCTGTATTTATGGATGGTGGCAGGAGTGTGCACACACACACGCACACATGCTTGTACATACATGCTCACAAGTGCTTGCGTGAAAGATCATTGCTGGCCCGAGGGAAAGCAAGGAGCAGTAAATTCCCAGGTAATCCCTGCTACCCCGGAGCCCATGTCTAGCCTAGCTGTAATTACACGGTCCGTTATTGCAAATACGATTTGCAGGGCTGGGGCTGAGCTGCCCCCACGCCCAGCCCTGCCCCTGCTGCACGAGGGAGCCTGTCCTGCACGGAGGGGCTCTGGCCCCGCTTGCCCCTGGTGCTGGGGCTCAGGGCAGCTGGCAACGCCAAGGAGCGGGGAGAGGACTCCCGGGCAGCAGCAGCACTCGAGTAGCAGGAGCCCGACAGCGGGGCGGAAGGAGGTGGCTATTGACCGTGTTTAATCAGAAACGATTAGCTGTGGATTAGCCCTGTGAATTATCCTCCCAAATCTGGTGGATGGCACAAGGAGACCAAATGAACCCAAAGAGTCTTCATTATCAGCCATTCAAATTTGCTTTTAATTTGATCATCCTCACCCCCTGGCATTACCAGAGTCTTTGCAAATGCAAATCGTTGCACAGCAGCTTAAGGCCACGGGTGAAAGGGGAAGTCCGGACTTCAAGCACACAACACATACGTGCAGCTGCAAGTTTGCAAGCCATTGAAGAGACCAGTGAAACAGAGACTTCATCCTGCCAGACATGCATGGACAGGAAGGGTCCAGCTCTCCTTTGAGCTAGGTTGATGCTGGCCAGGAGTTGCCCAAGGGATGTCAGTGGAGGGTGGCTACTGGTTCCTCAGTTCAACCTTTGAACTTTTTAAGTCTTCTGCCATTGGGGCAGCGTCACCGAGATGAGCAATGCCAAGACCACCAGCATGGACCCGCCGCCACCATTTTCACCGCCACGTCGTCAAAAGATGTTCTGGGCAAGGCAAGACGAGACAGGCGAGGAAAGCCTGGAGCCTGGAAGCCAGTGCATAGCACAGAGCTGCTCCGGAGAGAAGATTTCTGAAGATCTTCTGGCTCTGCTGGGCCTGCATCCTCCCCAGAGCCTGGTACTCCCCCACCCCACGCTCCAGAGCCGGCTGGTCCCCCGCGGCCTCTCTGGAGAGGAAACATGAAACTTTTCCAGCTTCTTGTGCCAGGCTGCTAGAGCCAGCTTGTCTTTGCTGCATGAAGATCCAGGCATTTCAGCTGGAAACCTTACAAACAAGGCCTTTTCCAGCCCCGTGGATCTGTGCGCTCCTTGGTACGAGTTAGTATGCAAAGTATTCCACGCTGGAACATTTTGTTCCGAGTTAATAATGAATGAGCAGCCACAAAGTGAGAGATTATTTTATTTTATTTTATTTTCTGAGCTCTCTGGTGGCAGCAAGTGCTAATTGGTGTTCAGTGCTTTCTCCCTTTCTCCTTTCCAACCCCTCTTGGGAGACAGGAGGAAAGCTGACATTAAATCAAATGACTGTGCTTGTTGCTGCCATAAGGAGCGTGCAGTGGTTCAGAGACCCAGACAAAGCAAGGGAAAATTAATAAAATCCATATTGATTTTTGGGCTCTCCCAGCTCTCTCTGTTTAGTTTTGTTTTATTCCCAGCGCCCTGGCAAGTCAGAAGAGCAGCCAGGGGCTTGGGTTTCTGGCGTCAGGCTCTTTCGGAAAGTCGTCTCCGGAGTGTACTTTGCCCTCGTTATGTGGTCAATATGAAAAGGGTTTTCTCCGAGTCTGGGGATCGTCCTTGCCGCTTTAATCTTCGGGAGCTTATTTTATTTTTTTAGAGACGGATCTATAACAGCATCTCAGACACCACAACCGCAGAGCAAAAACGATACCTGCTGAGGAGCCGGTGCAGCACGCTGAAGGAGCTGTTTTCTACAGCTCAGCAGCCCCGTCTCGTGTCACGGGGAGATCAGGCCAGAGCGCGGCAGGTGGAGCCGGAGGGCTGGCTGGGCAAGACCTCTGGCGCAGATCCCGTGTCAGAGACTAGCCCTGCTACAGGAGAGCAGGGCAAAGATGCACCCCTGGCCATTGCTCACAAGCAGCTATGCTGTCTGCAGCACGATGATGAAGGATGGACGCTGCCTCTTTACTTTGCCTAGGGAAGGACTTGGATTGCCTCCTTTAACCTGTTAATGCCGTCTGCAGCAACGGCTTCACTGTGAATGTGCCAATGGAGACAGCAGGATGCTAGGCTGTGCTGGGCACGAGCAGTGGGAGATGCTCTTTGTCCCCATTGCCCCTCAACTCTTAACATTTATAAGTGTAACATGTTAGCCACAGGTGTTTGCCAGGGTTCAAGCATGGGTTTGCTTACAGGGCTAACCCCTGGCAGGGGCAGGCAGTAGAAAGAAACAGAAGCCTACACACCTGCATTTCAGGCAAGGCTAATGCATTAGAGTCATTGCGACACAACAAGGAGCAAGAAGAGCCGGTTGCACCATTTGTTCTAATATTAGTTAGCAAGCTCTTCACAGTTGTTCTTGATTTCTTCCATTGCGTTAATATTCACAAAGAGTCTAGACAACCAGCTCTCAGACTCCTAGTGGCTCTCCATCTGTTGTGATGCATCACCTTAGCCACGTGCTCTTATTGCTCTACCCTAATTGGGCGACCGAAATAGTATAAGCAGCAGAATAGTGAATATGACAACTTCCAGTTTGTATTACCAGACAGCTAATCAATACAGGCTTACATGCTCCTGGGATTTGCTGACACTTTTGCAAATACTGGGCTGATGTCCAGGTGCTGAGAAATGGTGGATAACACAATTGTGGGTAGCCAAGCAAGTTCAACTCACTATTGTTTTTCCTTTTTTTTTTTTTTTTGCTTGCTGAAGCACTGGTGAATTTACAACTGTTATTTAGCTGTGCATGCAACCCCTATAACATTACTGCTGCTGCAATACATTATCCCTGGTTTTGCAGCACTCTGTGTGCTTGGTACAATGCATAGTAAGAGACACGCCCTGACCCAAGGAGTTCACACCTAGGCAGGACAGATGAGTAAGGGCATGAGCCCAAGTCTGGGCACTGGTGACTGCCAGCCAGCTATCACCCACAGTGAGCAGACCCTTTCTTAAGTAGTTTGAGGACATGGTGCTTTAAACATCAGATGCCTGGAGTTGGGTTTGCCCCAATGCTCCCAGCATGGCAGGCAGTAACAATAGGCTGCAGATCGTCTGTACAGAGGACTGGCTTCCCATTGCTAGGCCTGGCCAGCTATCCCAGTGCAGCATAGGCTGGGAAACCAGGATTTGCTGAGTGGAGTGGGCACTGTCACCTGTCAGTGAAACTGGAGCTAACTCCCAGTATGAAACCCAGCCTAAGAGGCATGCCAGGATCAGGAGAGCCCTAGTGCAGAGAGAGCTGGACCATCAAGGAGCAGCCTGGCATGCAGCATGGGCTCAGCTAGCACAGTTGGTTGGTAACAAAGGAAACGTGCTTGTCCACTGATCTAGACACACAAGCAGCAACTGCTCTCGGGAGCCTGCCTGACAGCCATTGCTGAGCACCTCAGACCTGGGTGGTGACCAGAGGGCTCCTCACCCTGCCACCAGCTGCCAAGAGATTGTCCCCCCATCCTAGGGAAAAAGAAAAAGAAAAAGAGAGACAGCATTGCTTTAAAGAGACACCAGCAATCCTGCAGAGGCAGCATTAAAAACCATCATTAGGCGCCATTGTATTTAAATTAGAGATAATCTCGGGCACAATGTGGGGAGAGAATGCTGGGTGGGGCTGGGGAGAAAGCTGCAATTTCCCAGCCATTGTCACTCTGCTGTCCCCGATTGCCAGCAACCATGGCAAATTCCAGTGATTTTCGGAGCCACAGGGTATAATTTGCACCACGTGCAAGGAGCTGAAGTGCCACCAGGCATCCCCGTCAGGGGGGCTTGTGATGGGCTGTCAGCTGGGCTTTGTTCCTCCCTGTTCCCGAGCAATCTGCACACAATTGCCAATGAAATGTGGGTGGGGGTCAATCCTGGAGGTGCTGAGGCCAGAGTCCCCATCACACAACCTCAGCCTTAAGGTGGACTCATGCCCCAAATCATCTTAGCGCATGCAGAAATTAGGCCTGGAAGTGAGTCATGCCACCAGAGGGCAAGGAAGGGGCAGAAATCCTGCTATTGTCATGGCTAAATAATGCCATCCCATTACCTCTTACTCCCTTTGTGGATGGGAGAGCAAGCGGTTCCTCTCCTGCCCATGGGTAGTTTCTCTTCCCAGCCCCCTGCACTAGCACAATGATAGGGACCTGCCTGGGCTTGTATTCTTACATGCACAGGATAAAGCACCCTTCTCTTTCTCTTTCCAGGACAGAGTCTGTAGCTGAGAAGATGTTGACCAACTGGTTTGCCTTCCTTCTCCACAAGTTTTTAAAGGTAAGAGGTAGACAGAGCATCCTCCATCCGTCATAGTCTTTGCTGCCTCCATGGACCCTGGTGGGGGGCTTGGCTTCTAAAACATCTGGCAAGATGCAAAAAAGGACGACTCAGTTTCCCTGGCTAGAATAAGATAGCTGGGGCTGGTCCCGCTTTGAGCAGGGGTTGGACTAGACACGACTTGCTGAGGTCCCTTGCAACCCCCATATTTCCTACAATCCTAGTTGCAGGGCTAGTGGTTGAATCTGAACCATGTAGGTGTGGAGCTGGAGTTAAACCAGGCACATCTAAGCTGACAGCCACCATGCTTGCCCTTGGTCAGCCCGGAGCCCTGGTAATACCACGTGCACAAGGTACACACCTGATGCATGTTATCCTCGTCTCCAGCCAGCTGGATGAAAGCAGTGAACACTTGTGGGCTCCTTATATAGGGCACATACGAGACTTTCTTCCCTCCAAAAAAGACTTGCTTGGCTTATGCTGGCCCCACCAGGGCAGTGCTGCATAGCACTACGCTCGCTGCCGCTCTGCTCAGCGTAGCCCAGAATACCTCTGGTAACAGAGCTCCTGCTACCTCCCCTGGGCCCTACTCACAGGGTATTGGACCTCCCTGCCTGGGAAGGTTTCCTGCTCTTCAGTCTCACTCCCCTCCACTTGGTTTCACCCCATTTCACCTCCCTGGACCCGCTGGAGCAGCCCAATCAGTCCATCTCCCCCTGGGTGCTTGCAGCTGTTTGGTACTTACAGGCAATTATCACTTCCTCTTCCCACCCCAGTTACAATAAATATTTGGTTAAAGCCATGCTTGTTTTTGGAAGCTCTGTGAAACTAGCTGAATGGAAATGACCGAGGAGACCCAGACTGTCAGATTCCTGCTTTCCAGCCGTGCAAAGGCAGGGAGCACTTACTAAGGCCAAAGACAACAACCGTCCCAAGCATGGGGGGGCTGGTTCTGGCTGTTCTCTCCCACGGGTGCCCAAGGCCCCGAGCCTGGCTCACGCATGCGTTTGAGGGCTAAGGCAGCGGGATGAGGCTGGAAGTTGATTGTGCATGCATGTTTGCGAAGTCCAGGCCCTGGGGAAGACGCACCCTCACCTGCCTCCGGGGTTTGCCGTGTGCTCTGTGCAATAGGAATGTGCTGGGGAGCCCCTCTTCATGTTGTACTGCGCCATCAAGCAGCAGATGGAGAAGGGCCCGATCGATGCCATCACAGGGGAGGCGCGCTACTCCCTGAGCGAGGACAAGCTGATCCGGCAGCAGATAGAGTACAAGACTCTGGTGAGTTGCTTTTGGCAGGGCCCGGTTGAAACTATGTTCACATAAAGCTCCAGCTCCAAACATCCCACCAGGACTTGGGAAGGAGCTGGGTGGGAAGCAGCTGTCCCCTCCTGGGAGAGCTCTGCCATGCCATGTAAACACCCACTTATTGCCTGGGCTGCAGACAGGATGGCTAGAGGGCCCGGTGGTTAGGGCACTCACCTGTGGCGTGCAAGACGAGGTCCAGGTCCCTGCTTCAGTGGGCTGCTGCCTCAGCATTGAGCTCCGAGTTGCTCCTGGGTCTCTCCCTCACCCCAGTTCTGAGCAGCCCCTAAAACCTCCCCTGTGCAAACTGCATTGAAACAGGCTGGTCCCCATGACACACGTTAGTTCAACCATTCCCCATTTTCCAGTGAAAAGACCATTTTGCTGGGAAGTTCCCATCCAGCTTGGAGAGCTTCACATGCACTGCCCTGGCACCCCCAGGCTGGAGCAGGCTGCTCCAGAGCAGTCTCAATCCTTCATCCTGCCCACAAGCAGGAAATGCATGGCTTTATGACCCAGACCCTCAGCCCTCTCACCCAGTCTCCTGTATTCAGGCCCCAACTCTTGAATGGGAGATAAGTTGTGGGATGCCAATTCCCGCAGCAGAGTCCATGCACAAAGCCTCAGGAGTTAGTGCACAGTTAAGTGTTTGCCATGATTTGTAAGTGCAGAATGTGTGCACAGTCCCATCTGCCAAGGTTTCAAAGAGGCATCCTATGGGGATCGTAGATCTCTGTAACCCCTTTTTAGCTGCATGCCTCTCTAAATTAAGAGTTTGTTCCAGGCATGTCATGAGCTTCCCAAAGGCAACAGCAGTGATACCCAGGTGGTCCCACAGCATTAGGTGGGACCTCCACAGGGGCGGGGGGCCATGCCAGAGGGCAAAGGCAGTCACTGCTCTGTGAGATGTCCGTCAAAAACCTTTTGAGAACCATTCAGGCCACTCTCTTCTAGATCCTGAACTGTGTGAACCCCGATAATGAGAACAGCCCAGAGATCCCAGTGAAGGTGCTGAATTGTGACACCATCACTCAAGTCAAGGAGAAGATCCTGGATGCGGTGTACAAGAATGTCCCGTACTCCCAACGGCCGAGGGCTGTCGACATGGACCTAGGTAAAGGTCTCTGCCCTGTGGGAGTGGGGAGGAGGAGATGGACAGCCAGGGCTATGCCAGTTCTTAGACAAGCTTTAAAGGAGGCCGACAGCCCTGGCTGGATCCAGGAGGCAGGCTCTGCGCAGCAACTCCCTTGCACTTCCACACCACCTGCCCCGTTGACTCACGCCAGAGCAAGCGCTGAGACAAACTCTTTCCCTGCATCAACCTTTGCACTTCGTGGTCCCAGTTAGCCTGGGTCATTTGTGGCTCCCAAAAAAAATAGGAGCGCTATTGTCCAGGGATCAAGCAGCTCATCAGACCCCTCCGAGCCCTGCCAAGCAAGGCCCCTGCCGCCAGCCGGGTATGTGCACTAGCACTGCAGAGGGATCTCTGCCTTGGGTCAGACTGCCCTCTTACCTCCCCACCCCCCCACCCCCAAATCATAGTACATTTTCCAGCCCTGGGGTGGGGGAAGCTTCTGCTCACAGCTCCAAGGATGTACTCTCCTTGGTGGAAACAAGAGCAGAATTCAACCCTGCTTAGGCCAGAGGTATGTCGCAGGTGAGCCTGCTCGCAGAAGTCAAACCGTGAGAAGTTAAAACCAACATACATGTGTGGCACAGGGGAGCCCCTGCCCCGGAGTACGCATACCCTTGGCCAAATCAAGGCTCAGTTGGTCACGCGATCAGGTGCCTGGGTCCCAATGCACAGCCTGCTCCTTTGTGCCCAGCAGCCATGGCGCAGTTTACTCCGGGCTTATTCCTTGAGCCTCTCTGCCAATGCATCTGTATCTCCTGAGGTTGGAAGCGGAGGGAAGGAGTTGCTGGCAATACCCCCGCCCCCTCCCCAACTGCTGCGTCACCTCACCTTTCCCTCCCCTGCAGAGTGGCGCCAGGGACGGATAGCTCGGGTAGTCCTGCAGGACGAAGACATCACCACCAAAATAGAGGGAGACTGGAAGCGGCTGAACACACTGGTGCATTATCAGGTAATAAGAAACCCCCACCCGGTGCACATCTCTCAGAGCCTGCCAGGAGAAGGAAAGCAGAAAACCAGTTCCTCGGCCTCTTATCTGACAAGACAGTCAGGGAGGTCGAGTCCCAACCATAAGCCAGGCTGGTTCAAGGTGCTCGTGCATTAGACAGGGAGGCGGCCCCGACATGGATCTTATAGAAACTAGTCCATTTTCAATTCTGCCAAATTAAAAATGCCAGCAGCTCATGAGATGGACACGGTATGCAGGGAGGGCTGTGCTGCTGCCAGTAAAGGGCAGAGGAGACCACCAGGGGCTATCATGCCCCAAATCCACAGGTGACAGTGGAAACCCGTGGGTGAAACCTTACTGTCATGTCACCTGTATGATGGCACCGACCCCCTACCCAGATGGAGATGCCACTGCTGCAGATTCAGTGCATGCGTCCTGTAGTGCCCAAGCCTCCTGCAGCCCTCTCCCATCACAGGACTAATCCTACCTTATCCTGCTGAGCATGATCCTACCCTAGGGCAGTACAGCTGCAGGTGATAGCTGGGCAAGCAATTATCTGGCATTAGGATGATGATTTAATTCCTCCCCCACCCCCCTTAATCCCACATCTCTTCTACAGCTCTTTGGGGCAGGATTTTCAGGGGTTTTTTTACATTTACATGATAAGATAGTAACATGTGCAGCAGCAGGCACTGATACGGGTACGTCCAGTCCAGCCAGGAATCTGTTTTTCCTATTCCATCCTTTGTGGACAAGCCAAAAAGGATGCAAGAGGAAATCTGCACTTTTCAGTAGACGTTTTAACTGCCTTATGTTAAAAGAGGAGAGAAATATAGACCTGCTACAGGTTTCCACTGAGCATTAACATACCTGTAGAATGGGTCTCATTTTGTGCTGACCTCTAGACAGCATTTAGAATAAATTTGCTGGAAATCACATTACATTTCAGCACAGTCCTGTTGGTTTCATCCCCATTTAGCACTATAGGATGTCCACACCCAGCTTTCCCTCCCCCCAAGGAATAAATGAAGTACTGAATTTAAACACAAGAGCAATGCAGTGGCATGTGCAAGGTTAACTCAGAGGCAGCAAACCATGAAGAGCTGTCAGCCAGAGACTAGAAGAGCTGAGAAATTAGAAAAGAAAAGAAAAAGAGACTCCTAAATGACAAATAAGTAGCAGCTAGGAAAGGCCTGTATGGAGTCCCAGCCACCTAGATGGGTTCGGCTGTTGAACCCCACACCTGGGAGTTGATGAGCATAGCCAGTATCCTCTCTGCTGTTCCCCTCTCTCCATCTTTCATCTTGTGTTTTTTAAAAAGGTGTTCCACACCGCATGGGGGAAGCAAGGCAACCAGAATATTTATAAAGTTATACTAAAAGTCAGCCAGCTTCTCGCGCGTCTCCAGGGCTCGTGGAAGCATGGCAACAGTGGGGTGAGCCTGGAAAGGAATGCGTGTTACATCTGATGCCAATTTGTACACTGGTGCTTTTTAGCTGACAGGTCATCCGAGCCAAAACTTCAGCAAGTGAGAACGCTCCATGGGTCTGGAATTTTTAATTTTGCTCCTAGTTAACTGCGGCTCTGACGAAACCGTATGCAGCCTCAGCGGCCTGGGAATCGTTGCTTCTGCATGTACAAACCCGAAGCTGCCTTTGTAGTCCACGCGCTGGAATACTTAGATTTCACCTTAGTGAAATTAAACCAAAGTGGCAGCTAATAACAGCCTAAGAAAATAATATCACTACTGATAGTTTCTTCCATTGACTTAATAAATTGGGTGAAGCGAGGCGGGGACGGAGGAGGAAATAGCAGGTGTGCGAAGTGTTGTACTCCGCCAAATAGAAATGTCTCATTCTAGCTGTGTGTAACAGGAGTCCTTATTGTTGTTAAGGAGGAGGATAACTTAAAATGTACCTTGTGATCCTTTAGGATGAAAGGCACTAAGAATTTTAAAGCCCGTTAAAACGTTAACCCTCAGTCTGTTTGCTGAGGTGGAGTGTGCCAGCTGCTTCCCACTGGAAACACTCATTTGATCTGCCTGCAGTTGAAGGGACAGAAGGATTTTGGGGTAATTGCCCCACTTGGCCTTTGGTTCAGATACCACTGCGAGTTCTCATCTACTCAGCAGAAGGACTGAGCAGAACCAAGGTTTTCCATCTTATCAAAGCCACCATGCGTCATCTTTGTCGTCATTTGTCCTAGGCGTCATGTTCAGACTACCGTCAGGGACCAGGGCTCCACTATGCAAGCAGGAGATGCCTAGTTGCCCCGAGACACTATGGGCACATCTCCCCTGAGGTTGCACTTGGTGTGAGCTTGCAAACTTCAGGAGGCTTTACGAAGGGTTTGGATGAAGAAGGGCTTGGGATATCCAGATCAGGACACTATTCCATGTGACTGGGAGACCAGCACATTGATGGGCCGGAGTGGGAGAAAGGCTGATGGCTTTGGCCAGAGAAGTGGGGGGTGGTACAATGAAAGGTGTGATCCAGGACAGGGGCTGGACCCAGAGGCCTTGACGATCATACAGAGTTTAGACTTCAAGGGATGGGCAGCAAATGGCGAGTTTTCAAAAAAATGAATGATGGGGACCAAGCAGGGGGATGAAGGAAATTGTAGCAGCTCCACCCAGGACAGACTGGAGAGGAGAGAATAGGGTGCTACAGAGGCAAGAAAGGAAGGGGAAGTGAGCAGGATGTTTTGGCTACAGGCATAGTATTGCAGGATCAGATTTTGTATAGAGCAGTTTCAGAGAGCCTGGATGCGCGAGGGGAAGAGAGAGCAGACAGGGGATTTATCAGGAAAATAGCAGCATGCCGAGCACTGCAGAGAAGTGGAAGCGGGGAGAAGATGAAGGAAATAAAATGAAGAGCTCTTGTGGGAGGTACGAGACACAGAGAGTCTGGCCTGGTCAGAGCGGGATAGGTTTTAGTGCTGTTGTTAGAGAATTGATAGCAGAGCACCGAGGGAGAAGAGAAAGCTTAGGGAAGATACTGTCCTTCACAGCCTCTGCCCAGAGCAGCTCCCATGTGTGTACAATAGTGCACTAGTGCTCCCTGCTAGCAAATTACTGAGGATTTAGAGCCAGGGGACAGACAGTGGGGAGTGAGGAGACATTTCTTTTATGCCATGCCTCTCTCCAAGCAACTCACTTGCCATGTCCCAGACAGTGCATTAACCGAAAGTTACGGTAGCTCTCCCTGTCCTATTCCCTGGCCATAGTGCACCATGGGGCCATTAGTTCAGAATTAAAATGCCAAGGTCTGTTCAGTGGAAAATCTGCAGATTCTTAATTAATGAAGATAAGTTAAAAACTTCCAATGACTCTTATATTTACAGGGAGGGTAAAATTAAACACTGCCACTAAAACCTGCTATAACAGTACCTCGTTAGCACTAATGTTCATTTATAGTTTGACTTGCCAGCATTTAATCCCTTTTTTTGGTGCAATAGAGGGACTGACAATTTAAGGCCCCGAAACATGGTTTTATGGCTTGTTCGGCGGTAAATCAAACTTTTAAAGTTCATAAAAGTTGTTAAAATAAAAAATGGTTTAATAGGAATGTTTTATGGTCCATAACATTATTATAGCTGTTTTATAACCTTTGCATTATTACTTTAATTGGATCGCAACAATTCTCAAGATCCTCTGTTTTTATTGGAGGAAATATAACCTTAAATCAAAATGACCAAAAATGTCTTCAATATGTCTTTTCATTTATCAGCCTGCTCCTTTAGGGGCTTGGACCTAAGCTAGTTGATTCCCCTGCTGAATCAAAGCAAGATAAAAAAAGGATCTCTCTCTCTCATGTGAAGAAAAGAGACCAGCCCAGCAGAATTATTTTCAGCCTTGTCCTAATAAACAGTGCAACTTCAGGAGCTTCCAGCAAAATCTGCCTTCCAACAGTCAGTGCTTGCACTGTGTGCAGCTGCAAAAGGGCGATGTTCAGAGTCCCGGAGGTGGCATCCATACCCCACCTATTCAGGGCCTTAATCTCACCAATCCCCTTTCTGTGCCTCCGCAGGTGTCGGATCGCTCCATCGTGGCCCTCGTTCCCAAGCAGACCTCCTCCTACAACATCCCTGCCTCCGCCAGCATATCCCGAACCTCCATTAGTAGATACGGTAAGAAGCAGAGTTGGGTGCTGGGAATTGATGGCTCACCGACAGTGACCTGTCTTTTCCACTACTAGAATCATCTTCAGATTAGAGCCTGGAGGCATTAATTAAACAACTTGATTAGGTGCCAGCTCACAGGTTCCCCCGCTTTCAAGTAAGGAGAGAGCACATTTTTGATGAGGCGAACACAGCCGCTGCCTTCCCTTCCAGATAGCGGGCAAGGGACAGTTCAGCTCTGTTGTAGACCCAGGGAACTGAAACAAGACGGCCTCTGCCCCAAAGCCAGGCGTGTCTCACCACCCCCAACATGCACATGCAGGCAGAGGGGCTTCTGCTTTGTGAAGGCACATTGGCTCATGAGAATAAAAGCAGAGAAGGCCAAGGAAGCTGAAAAGGTAACAACAACAGAAACCACCCACACACACACACCCCCCCCCTAAACAACCTTATTTTAAAAGCTTCCTGTCCAGTGGCAACTGGGCCCTGCAGGAGATTCAGCCTGGTTTACTAGATCTTATAAATGGACACTGATAAGTGGAGCAGAGGATAAAATGGGAGGCAGGGCAGTGGAAACCTGCTTCCACAACTGGACAAGGCCCATGGCAATTTAAAGGGAGAGTCTTAGTTTCTGCAGTGCACCTTTGCAAGGCTAACAGCGAAAGCCTTACTGGCCTAGCATCTTCAGCCTACTGCTCATCACTAGGGGACACCCCGATGCCTCCGTGCAAGAAGATACATTCACAAGTGGTGTGTCAAGAGCCAAGTCAGAACCAGAGTGAAGGCATAAGAAGAAAAAGGCAGTTTGCCATTGGTTGCACAATCAGTCAAGGGGAAATTTCCACGAATACAAAGAAAATCAAAGCCATCCACACCTAGCCAACTCTTCTCACAGTCCTAGATGGAGGACTCCACTTCTGTTCTAGAAAGCTTCCTGGGCCGGTTGCCAGCACTGCAAAATATTGTCTGGGTTGACCAAGAAAGGGAAAATATTTGTGGCCAACAAAGTCCAATTCAGCATTTTCAGAGCTGAATGACTCATGACTGCTTCTGTTCTGGGGCACTGTAACAGGGGGCACTCGCAGAGCCAGTCTGCCATTGGCCCACCCACCTCCTCTTTGCCACACCTTGTTGTTACATAATTATATTGTTAATAAGGCAGGAGGAGGCTGCCCATTCTTGCCCCAATGCCAGGGGGCACTATCTGCAGCTCCATTCCTCCCCTACACCGCAGCCCAAGTCTCACAGATGGCATCCACACTTCTTAACATCACTAATCCCACACTGGGCCCCCGTATCCCCCAGTCCAGACCCCAGCTAGATCCCTCCAATCAGGCAGCATGCTCCACCCTCATTCTGGGCTGCTTCACTCCCTGAGCTCTTTCCCGCTCTCAGGCAAGGTCCCCCCAGGACCTTTGGCCTCACCTCCAAGGCAAGTTGGAAATGCCAGGCCCTCAGGTCTGGGTATCCCTCACAGTAGGCCTCTGGCCTGTTCAGTCCCAGCCCTAGCATTAAGCATTTGAGGGTGTTACAAGCCAGGCTTCTGAGCTTCTAGCTCACTCCCTAACCTGGGTCCACTTTCTTGGCTCTACAACAGGGGAGCCCACCTAGTCATGGGAAATGGGGTTATGAAGGCACCCCAACCCACCTTCCACTGTGGTAGTCACTGGCCTGGTATTTCCTGGGGACTCCCACACCATTAGGGGCCCCACCAGGCCACCCACTCCCAGCAGGGTAGTTTTAGGCCATGCCCAGGAGCCTCCAAACTATCCCCTTAAGTGCCCATCCTTACCACCTGGATGTTGCATTCAACCTTGCAACCAGGTGATGCTTCTGCCTAGCCCACCAGCTGGGAACTGCCCCGTTTATATAGGCAGCCAGAGTTTGAAAATGGCCGCCGCAGTCAAGCACCTGCTGGCTGCTTGGCTCAGCCCTTAAAGTGGCAGGCACCCACAGTGCCCTGCCACAGCCACCCAGGTTTCAAAGCTCATTCTGCAGTGGACACGGGTGCTCGTGCTTATGGGTTGGAGGCAGCATGGCACAAGACCTCAAAGATCTTGAGAAAGAAATGATTTATTACAGCAAAAGTCTACATTCTCTGGAAAGAGAGGATTGTGTCATCATAAGGCATTTTGGTGGTGGTTAAATGTACTGAAGAGTCTGGCAGCTATCCATATAGGAGAAAGTCTGTAGTTGGCTAAGGCCGTAGATCCTGGCAATGACTCTTTAAACTCGGGAATACTGGGGTACAAGTTGCCAGGGGCCTAGCAGGACTGCAGGGCCTTGTCCAGATAGCTTTGTTGGAAGACTAATTGCAAATACTGCCCTAAGCAGGAAAGCAAGGAAATGTATTCTCAGGGGAGTGCACAAACTCAGAAGAAGTGGCTGTCTCCTTTCCTCCCATAATTTGCAAAAGGGCAAATGTTGCAGCTCATCCGCTGGAACGGCGGACGTGTTCTTGAGGGAATGGACACTGCAACTATGTCAAGCTTCCCAGAGGGAAAACCCTCAGATCAGCAGTGTGTTTGACTGGAAACTCAGCTGGCAAACCCAGGCATGGAGGAGTGTGGCATCCTCTCACAACAGCTTGCTGTTCTCAGGGAGAAAGAAAACTGGTCACAAGGAGGGAAAGGAGGCAACCCCAAAAACAACAGATGAGATTAAAATTGGTTGAGGTTGGCGATGTGAATGCATCCTATCAGAAAGACACTATCTCAATGCATAAAAGATTCAGACTACTTCATTTATAACATGTCAACTTCTTTCTTTCTTTTCTTGTTCTGTCTGGATGGCCAGACTACCATTTAAGGCTCCTTTGGGATAAAAGAGAGAGCCGAGACAGGGCAGTTTTGTTCAGGGGTTAGTGTAACCACTGCTCTTGAGTCAAAAAAGTTGTAAAACATTATTAAGCTTCCTTATGAAACCAGAGGCTTGGAGCAATATCCTCCCCCTCAAACAGGGACATACATGAGTCTTTCCAGAAAAAAAGCAGCACGAAAGACCAGCAAAGCTAAGAGGGGAGGCAGCAAGAAAGCATCATGCAGGACTGGAAGCAAGACCTTGAGAAAAGGGGGAAGAGATTTAGCTGAAAGGAGGTTGAAGCTGCAAGCAAAGAACCCATCTCGTGGTGAGTTCCAGGAAACAGGACTTTCCATGGTCGTGGTCAGTAAACAGGCTGGCATCAAAGGAACACGCGGCTCCATGAACAATTTCTTTTCTTAGGCTGAAGAGATGACATCTGAGCTAACAGATTTCTGTAGCCTTGACGCTCCATGCGCTGATTCACTCGCCACGGCGCAGGGCATCGTTTGCATAGCTGGGTGCAAGCCTGAATAGAAGAACGTGCGGTCAGAAGTCATGGCTCTGGTGGTGCTGGGCCCTCATTTCAAAATACTCATAAATAATCAAATAATCAAAATAATCATGTGCCTCCACAGAGCACAGAAAGAAATCCCAAGCACCATGAATTTTAAGGTCTTTTGCTCTACAGCCCACTGACCCACAGACTGAGCGCTGATGGATCCAAGCTGCTTGTTTCAAATGTTTATTCCATGGGCTATCAGCTCAGAGCTCTGAAGAGCATCCAAGTGTTGTGCAGCCAAACAGCCTCGTAGATCCACACACCCTCACAAGGATCATCTGGCCACTAAAAGCACAAAATCCGGCCAGAGTCCAGTTCTACTTGTTCTCCAGGCAAAAGGACGACCCAGCTGGGGGGACGAGACACCAGTGCCTAGCGTCAACCACGCGCTCATCAGCATCAGACAAAACAAGCATTTGCAAGCTGCACCATCATGGCTGGAGTGAAGATAAATACTTCTAATTGTGCACACGACATGCAAATGAGCATTGCAGATTTACGTTGTCCGCTGTGTATCAGCACAGAGCCGGGTTTAAAAATAGAATTGCTAGATGCTTCCCTAGCCAATCCCCCCATCGCATTGGCTGGAGCGCTCCTGTTTATCTGAGCATTAGTCACGGCGGGACTTGGGCGAGTTACTCTCCTGCTGGCTGACACCAACCCAGACACAGCGGGGCTCACTGAAACGTGGCGGGACCCAACGCACGACCGGGCGGTGAATGTCAAGGGCTATCGGCTATACAGGAGGGACAGGACGGGGAGGGGGGGTGCTCTACATTAAGGAGGGATACGCATCCTCACCGGGTAGCACAGGGTCAGAGGGGGGCACACGGACGTGCTCTGGGTTAGGATACAAGGCAGTCGAGGGGAAAGAGACTTCACGGTGGGGGTCGACTACAGACCCCCCAACCACGGGGAAGAGCTAGACCAGGAATGCTTACGTCAGCTCACGGAGGTAGTCAGGTCAAAGGACGTGGTCATCATGGGGGACCTGAACTTCCCAGACATCTGCTGGGAAGAGCGGTCAGCCAGGTCTGACCGCTCACGTAGGTCCCTAGCCAGAGTGCAGGACCTCCATCGAACCCAGGAGGTGCACAGCCCCACCGGGGAGATGCCGTGCTGGACCTGGTGCTGGCCACGGGGCGATGACCGGGTGCGGGGGCTGTGGGTGCTCGACCCCCTGGGCGACAGCGATCATCGCTCACTGGGATTCACCATCCAGCACAAGGTGGCAAAGGCCGGCAGCAAGGCAGCGGCCCTGGATTCAGGAGGGCGGACTTCAATGAGCTAAGCAGGATAGTTGAAGAAGCACTGAGGTCCCGGAGGGGAGGGGAGCCGGGTGTCCAAGGACAGTGGTCGCTCCTTAAGGAGACGATCCTCCAAGCCCAAAGGGAGGTAATCCCAGCACAGATCAAAGGGGGCAGGAGGGCGCAAAAGCCCCCACGGCTCACCAAAAGCATCCGGGAATGTTTTCTAGCTAAAAGGGAGGCGCACACCCGATGGCAGGGAGGGGACATCCCCAGGGAGGACTACACTGAGGTTGCTCGGGGATGCGGGGGGCAGCCAGGAAGGCCAAGGCGGAGATGGGACTGGGACTAGCTTCCCAGATCAAGGACAAGAAGTCCTTCTTTAAATACATGGGAGGCAAAAAGAAGGCACCGGGTAACGTGGGGCCCCTGCAAGACACGCTAGGAAGTCTGGTCGTCACACCAGACGACAAAGCTAACCTATTTAACGACTTCTTTGCCTCCATTTTCCTGAGCAGGGACCAGATCAGCCCCCGCACCGGGCTCCCCTCAGGCCCCAGGGGAGGCGCACCCAGGCCAAGGGTCAGGGAGGATCTAGTCAGGGAACGTCTGGCAGGACTGGATGTATTTAAATCAGCTGGTTTAGACAATCTCCACCCCCGAGTGCTGAGGGAATTGGCTGCGGTCATTGCGGGACCCCTGGCACAGCTGTAGAAGCACTCGTGGTGCTTTGGTGTGGGGCCAGAGGACTGGAAGGGGGCCAATGTGGTTCCCATCTTCAGGAAACTATAGGCCCATTAGTCTTACCTCGGTCCTGGGCAAGCTTTTTGAGAGAGTTATCCTGGCCCATGTTCGCAAGGGGCCGGGGGGAGATGATGCTTGGGGGCAACCGACACGGATGCATTACCGGCAGGTCCTGTCAGACCAACCTGGCGGCCTTCTACGACCAGGTCACCAAACCCTCAGACGCAGGGGGAGCAGTGGACATGGTCTTCCTGGACTTTCGGAGGCCTTCAACACTGTCTCTCACCCCGTTCTCATTAAGAAACTGGGGGCTGTGGTGTCGACCCCACACACTCAGATGTGTCGCCAACCGGCTGGAGGGCCGCACCCAGAGAGCGGTGGTGGACGGGTCATGTCCGACCCGGAGGGACGTGAGCAGTGGGGTCCCCCAGGGCTCGGTCCTCAGGCCCGCACTGTTCAACATCTTCATCAGCGACTTGGGCATGGGGGTAAAAAGCACCTGTTCAAATTTGCTGATGACACTAAGATGTGGGGGACGTGGGCACACGGGAAGGGAGGAATAGGCTGCAATCGGACCTAGACAGGTTACAGGGGTGGGCGGATAAGAACAGGATGGGATTCAACACCGACAAGTGCCAGGTGCTGCACCTGGGGAGGAAGAGCCAGCACCATACCTACAGGCTGGGGGACTCCCTTCTCATCAGGGCAGAGGCAGAAAAGGATCTTGGAGTCATCATTGATGCCAAGGTGAACATGGGCCGGCAGTGTGGGGAGGCGGTCAGGAAGGCCAACCGCACCCTGTCCTGCATCCACAGATGCATCTCGAGCAGGTCCAGGGAGGTGATCCTCCCCCTTGATGCGGCACTGGTCAGGCCGCAGCTGGAGGACTGCGTCCAGTTCTGGGCGCCGCACTGCAGGAGGGATGTGGACAGCATGGAGAGGGTCCAGAGGAGGCCACTCGCATGGTCAGGGACAGCAGGGCAGGCCCTACGAGGAGAGGCGCCGGGAGCTGAACCTGTTCAGCCTCCACAAGAGAAGGCTGAGGGGGGATCTAGTGGCCTGTTACAAACTAGTCAGGGGGGATCAGCAGGCATTAGGGAAGTCACTGTTTCCCCGAGCAGGAGTGACCAGGAATAGTGGTCACAAGCTGGCAGAGGGGAGATTCAGACTAGACACCAGGAGGCGCGACTTCACGGTCAGGGCGGCTAGGGTCTGGGACCAACTTCCAAGAGAAGTGGTGCCGGCTCCTACCCCGGGGGGCTTTAAGAGGAGGCTGGATGAACACTGGTGAACAAGTTAAGGGGCTGTGACTTGGATGACTGCACAGTCCGGTGGGTGGAGAATTGGCCGGAGGGTCGCACCCAGAGAGTCGTGGTGGATGGGTCGGTTTCGACCTGGAGGGGTGTGGGCAGTGGGGTCCCGCAGGGCTCGGTCCTTGGACCGATACTCTTTAATGTCTTCATCAGCGACTTGGATGAGGGAGTGAAATGTACTCTGTCCAAGTTTGCAGATGACACTAAGCTATGGGGCGAAGTGGACACGCCGGAGGGCAGGGAGCAGCTGCAAGCAGACCTGGACAGGTTAGACAAGTGGGCAGAAAACAACAGAATGCAGTTCAACAAGGAGAAACGCAAAGTGCTGCATCTAGGGAGGAAAAATGTCCAGCACACCTACAGCCTAGGAAATGACCTGCTGGGTGGCACGGAAGTGGAAAGGGATCTTGGAGTCCTAGTGGACTCCAAGATGAACGTGAGTCGGCAGTGTGACGAAACCATCAGAAAAGCCAATGGCACTTTATCGTGCATCAGCAGATGCATGACAAATAGGTCCAAGGAGGTGATACTTCCCCTCTATCGGGCGCTGGTCAGACCGCAGCTGGAGTACTGCGTGCAATTCTGGGCGCCGCACTTCACGAAGGATGCGGATAACCTGGAGAGGGTCCAGAGAAGGGCCACTCGTATGGTTAAGGGCCTGCAGGCCAAGCCCTACGAGGAGAGATTAGAGAAACTGGACCTTTTCAGCCTCCGCAAGAGAAGGTTGAGAGGCGACCTGGTGGCTGCCTATAAGTTCGTCAGGGGGGCACAGAAGGGAATTGGTGAGTATCTATTCACCAAGGCGCCCCCGGGGGTTACAAGAAATAATGGCCACAAGCTAGAGGAGAGCAGATTTAGATTGGATATTAGGAGGAACTTCTTCACAGTTCGAGTGGCCAAAGTCTGGAACGGGCTCCCAAGGGAGGTGGTGCTCTCCCCTACCCTGGGGGTATTCAAGAGAAGGTTGGATGTGTATCTAGCTGGGGTAATGTAGGCCCAGCGCTCTTTCCTGCTTATGCAGGGGGTCGGACTCGATGATCTATTGAGGTCCCTTCCGACCCTAGCATCTATGACTCTATGAATCTATGAACCTTGCCGGGGTCGTTTGACCCCAGTACTCTTTTCCGCCATGGCAGGGGGTCGGACATGATGATCTGCTTAGGTCCCTTCCGACCCTACTGACTATGAAATGATGAGTTTTGTGGTGGTTTGTGCATTCCTCTCTGCTGATTGATGGTCACTCTTGCTGGGAAGGGCGAGTGGAGAATGGGAAGGCCAAGCTGGCCCCTGCGAAACAAGTACTTGCAGGAGGGCAAGAACAGAGTGGCCCCTGCACTCACTTGGGGGTCTCGCCAGGATGTTCTCCCCCCTGTCGAAGGCAGAAAGAACCAAGGCAGCACGTTTCCCAAGGGAACTAACCCACCTCTCACATCAGTCACCGGTTCCTGATGTGATGAATAATGAAGCAGCTTTTACGTGCTCCAAAGAAAGATGTATTTCTGCCTGCCAGGAAGGAGGTGGTGAAGGGTGCTGTGGGGGTGAAAGGCTGGGAACAGGGCAGGTATAAGCACAGCACTGCCCTGCTGCTTAACTCAATTACTGCTTAATTCCATCCTTTGTTAAACTTGACACCGGTCTCTAGAAGCAAATCACTGGCTTTAGAAATAACAGGGCTCCTGCCTCTATTTTGATTGCATCGGGCAGCTGCCCACGAGAGGCTCTGAGTATGAGCCTTAGGGCCCCCGCCTCGCAGACACTTCAAACAGGCTTCACTTCCAGCATGTAGCTAATCGCAGGGACTTCGTCAGGGTTGCACATCCGAGGACGCACTATTGACGAGTTAGGAGGAGTCCCCCAGTTCTGAGTAGGAAAGAAAAAAAGGCTGGTGGGAGCTCTGTGATCACAACAGACCTGGTTTATTGATCCTGTGGTTCTCCCACATGCTGTGCAGGTTGGAAGATCCTTCCTCCACCCATTCACCCACCCCTGCTGGGAGGCATTTCACTGTTTCCATTTCATTTTGACTTGCTGCACTCAAATGCATGGGCTGGCTATGCGGGAGGGGCAGTACACAGCTTTTCTGGGTAAATAATGATTAGCTGTGAGCTGTTGTCAGGAGCTGGGGCTCTCCAAAGTAGGAGTTACATTGAGGAAAGCACCTCAAATGCAATGGCTGCTTATGGAGCATGTTTTAAAAGTGCACCAAAAGCAATGGGTGCACTCAAAGGGGCAGGCACCCTTGCAGTCATCACCTAGCCATAGTTCCCTACCCCAGCAGGGGAGGGTTGAGGGAGCAGTGAATTTTGCATCCATTAAACTACAAGGCAGCAGCAGTGTCACGGTGAGCCGGTGGAATGGCATCAGCAGGGTCTTTTCCACAGAGGTTAGCGGTCACTTCAAGGCTTGGTTGGCCCAGAGGTACAGTCACATCTGCCCAGAGACACCCTTCTACCTGTCTCCTAAGTAGCCAGGCCCCTACCTTGCTCCTTTCCGAGGGAAAGCTGAGCTGCAGTTAACACCTTCTTCTTTCATTTCCTTTTGGCCAATGCCGCCTTTTGGTGGCATCTGCAGCAAAATCCATTTCATTGCCTTCCAGGTAATTCAGCCTGGAGGCTCTCGGTGCAAAGGGCTCCACGGAGGGCAGACAAAGAGGTGACAGCTCACTAATTTTGCCTATCGCTGGCTTCTCTTCCCATCTGCTCAGATTCCTCTTTCCGGTACACGGGCAGTCCCGACAGCCTCCGCTCTCGGGCACCCATGATCACCCCTGACCTGGAGAGCGGGGTGAAGGTCTGGCACTTGGTCAAAAACCACGACCACGGGGACCAAAAGGAAGGCGACCGAGGCAGCAAGATGGTGTCCGAGATCTACCTGACCAGGCTTCTAGCTACAAAGGTAAGCGCCACGCGCCCGGCAGCTGAATAGATCTGTCTGATGGGATGCATGGCATAGCCCCTGTGTAAAGGCCCACAGCTTGCAAATGAAGCCCCTTCACCCTTTGGTGAGCAGGTAAAATGAGCGTAGTGCAGCTGGGCACAGCAGTGGGGCACCGGGAACCTGGTCCCTGGATTGCGGTACAGCAGGAGCTCCTCCGCGGTGCAGCCGGACCTTCCTTTTAAGGGCTCGACCTTGCTTATTCCTCCAGGCTGTAGAGCTGTACCACTGTTACAGGCTAAGTACAGCCTGGTGTCCCCCTCCCCTCACCCTCTTGGTGCTGATCCCGGCAGGGTACGCTGCAGAAGTTTGTGGACGACTTGTTCGAGACCTTGTTCAGCACCGTGCACCGCGGCAGCGCGCTCCCGCTGGCCATCAAGTACATGTTCGACTTCCTGGATGAGCAAGCGGATAAGCACAGCATCCACGACACGGACGTGAGGCACACCTGGAAAAGTAACTGGTAGGGACACGGGAGCAGGGACAGACCCCCCCCAGCCCACTGTCATTCACACACTTGGCCCCTTGCCCTTGTCTGGGAGGCACAAGTCCTGCTCGTTTGCTTTCGTGGTGGTGGGAGTGGGGACTAGTGATTCTCCCCACCCGGCCGTGGTGAGGTGCAATGGAAGGAGGGGATTCAAAGCTCCCCCGGCAGGATGCTGGATCGGCTGTCCCCAAGAAGACTTCCAGCCTTTTGCTGTCCCAGTCATGCAGCTTTGGACCCCCAGGCAATGCTAGCGTTGCACTTGAGCCACGCTCCCGAGTCGGGAGCTGCCGTACCCCTGCCTTTCCAGTCCCAGGATCCCTGAGGGCTACGCGCGCTCGTGCTTTAGCCTTGGAAAGCCTCACGGAGCTGTTGCAACTCCATCCGGGTCTGCACAGATGCCTCCTGCGGTCTAACTCACAGCTCGCAGTCTCCACATGACTGACAGAGCCAAGCAGAGCTTAAACACAGCCGAGAGTTAAGCCAAGCGCTCCTTCCCTGTCTGCTCCATGCTCCGCACTAATCTCTTAAAATCGGGTCATTTTCTCGAGCATGAAGCATCCAGAAAACTGTTAACGGCTTCCGGTGGTTTCCCGAAGCTATTCTAGGGTAAGCGAAGATACAGCATGTGGGGTTTCATGGAGACCCTCCTCCCCCTTACCGTCCGGACAAGGGCATCTTCCATGTCATTCCCCTGCAAGGGGCTTTCGGTGCAAAAGGCTGCAGGGAGGCGCGGCAGACAGATGACAGCTCACTAACTTTGCCCATCGCCGGCTTCTCCTCCCTCCTGCTTTGATTCCTCATTCTGGTACGCGAGCAGCCCCAATAATTCCCAGATGCCTCCAGCTCCTCAGTGCCGGGGCCCCATTTGTCTGCCAGCAGTAGGTGGAGGCTGCATAGTGCAAGGCGCTGTACATGGAGAGAGATACAATGCAGGCCCCAAGGAGCTAACACCCAAATAGGCAAGACAAGCCTTGCTGACCACAGGTGGGGAAACACAGTTCAGTAACTTGAAGGGTCCAAGGCAGAGCAAGGAATTTAACTGATTCCCAGGCAGTGCCTTTAGCCATAAGCAGAGAGGCTGTTAAACGTATTAGTCTGAAGACAGCCGGAAGGCCAGGTAGGCACGCACCTCTATAGATGACCTATGTAAGAGGTGCACAGACAGCACCACAAAGCCAGCTTCTCCTCTGTATCAGGATTTGCGCTCTGGAGAAGGCAAGGGAGGTTTGCACCTTCAAGCCAGGCTGCCAAAAGGAACAGAAGTGGGGCTACCCGCCAGCCCTTCTGGGCATGGTAGCATCACGGGGGGGATGCCACTAATGCTCCAAGGTGGCAGCTCAGTTAGCAGCTGCTCCTTCCCAAATATTTCTGGCAACTCCTGGAAGGTTTCTGCCAGGGCGAGAGGGCTCGCTCCGAACCCGCGCAGCTGACACAAACTGCGGCTCGGATTCCACGTCCTCCAGACAACCGGTGTGATTATGGCTTTGCCTTGGCTGTGATTTTAGGATTAAAAGCTCTGTGGGTTAGACATTTCCCTCAGAGCTGGAAAAAAAGCTCAACACATGGGAGCTCCAGCAAGATTTTGTATTCCTCCCTTCTCTCCCCGCACCCCCCGTCCCCCTTCCCAATCCCTCGGGGCTTAAAAAGCCTCTAATCATCGCATCTGCAAAAGCTGGATTCCCCACCAAGGCGATGGGAAGCTAAAAACAATTTGCAGAGAGCTTTAGAGGAAGGAGTTATTAGGATAAAAATGCTGGAAGCCCGAACGAAAGCAGCACGTTGTAAGCTATGAAAGGAAACCGTGCCGAACAACAAAGGTTTCCCACTGCAGCTGTCGAACCTGAAGGACTGGGGCTGGGACTGACGGCTCCTGCCACCCCCTTGGCTCTGGCACCCTTTGCCAGTGCTCCACAGGACAGGGTGGGCAGGGGCCAGCCTGCAGGGAGCTGGGCCTGATGCAGGTAGCCGAGCCAAGGTCTGTCCCAAAGGCACCGGGAAGTCAGAGACAAACAGACCCCAGGCCCAGTTAGGGGTTTGGTAGCGAGGTTCGCCCAGTCCTACTCGCAGAGCCATTGCTTCTGCCTCGTGCACGCCAGGGTTGCAGAGCAAACGGGCACCTCACTTGCATGGGGAAGGGAAGCTGCCCTCCTGCCTCTCGGATCCGAGCTCGCTCTTTACTCCTGTGCTCTTCCTCAGCCTCCCGCTCCGGTTCTGGGTGAACGTCATCAAGAACCCCCAGTTTGTGTTCGACATCCACAAGGGCAGCATCACGGATGCCTGCCTCTCGGTCGTGGCCCAGACCTTCATGGACTCCTGCTCCACCTCTGAGCACCGCCTGGGCAAGGACTCCCCCTCCAACAAGCTGCTGTACGCCAAGGACATCCCCAGCTACAAGAGCTGGGTGGAGAGGTCAGCATCAGCGCGTGGCTGGGAGCCGCGGTGGCAGCAGCGTCTCGCCGTGCCCGTGGAGGGCCAGATCCTCCCTCTCCCTCACTCTTGCCTCACTCTTCCCCAGGTATTACGCCGACATTGCAAAGCTCCCGGCCATCAGCGACCAGGACATGAACGCTTACCTCGCGGAGCAGTCGCGCCTTCACGCCACGGAGTTCAACATGCTGAGCGCGCTGAACGAGATCTACTCCTACGTCAGCAAATACAGCGAAGAGGTGAGTGGGGTTTCTCTCTCGGGACCGGCCGAAGAGACAAGGGTCGGCAGACGGGGTGAGGACCGATGGAGGCAGAGTTCCCCTCTCTCCCCTCCAAGCCAACTGGGAAGTCAGCGGGGCTGAGGGTTTCTCTGTGGCTCCTTCCCACCCGCCCTTGTCTGTGCCTTGAGGGCCTGAAAGCCTGTCACTGTGTGGGTGATGCAGAATCCCAGACCTTTGGGACACCCATGCAGTCCAGCGCACTCCTTAACACGGTGGAAAACCTCCTGACCCAGCAAACCTCCTCGAAAACGCCTGTCTTCTGGGAACTGCCAGCACAGCCTGAGTCCCACTGCGCGGGGAAGCAGGCTTGCATTTGCAGAGAACTCCTGGCAGCATGGGCTCCTTTAATGAATGCATCACTTGAAACCAAGTTCTCACCATCTGTTCTCCCCCTGCATTTGCAGGGCGAGAAGAAGCTATTTTGCAATTACGTCCATTAAAAGGAAGGCTTTGGGCGTCTAATTGCACGTATGCATTGGCAGGACCGTGCCACGGCTATTTTCCGATTAGGGGTTCACATTTCAGAACTTGCACGTGGAATGAGACAGGCGAGAGGGAGTCGGAGACACCGGGGTGGGAATGGCGGCATCACGCTGGCGCTGTGCAGCAAAGGGGCTGACCAAGCGGCGTGGTGGCGGGATGGCACAGCCCTCGCCGCTGGCTTCCGTCTTTCATTATTTACATCTCTTTGGGGGAGAAGAGCTAAAGGGAGGGATTT
This sequence comes from Crocodylus siamensis, assembly GCF_052110815.1. Classification (NCBI taxonomy): domain Eukaryota; kingdom Metazoa; phylum Chordata; order Crocodylia; family Crocodylidae; genus Crocodylus; species Crocodylus siamensis. The sequence goes on from NC_143407.1 coordinate 3,126,537, forward strand.
ACTGTATCAGGCCAGGCTCAGCTTCCAAGCGCTAAGTGCACCTGGACTAGGGAATGTGCCTTGAGCCTCCCAGTCCCTGGAGAAGGCTGGGCAAACCCAGACGGGCTCGGGCGTTTTGTTTCAGTCTCACCAGGATCATTAGCTCTTGCTACTCTGTTGCCCAAGGAGAGGAGTCAGCATACTGCACCTACCCTAGAAACTGCTGCTGCCTGTTGCCATCAACCCCCACTGGGCCACGAGCCCACCCACGAGTGTCTGTCTGTGTGTCTGCTCGACCTGTCCATCTCACGCTGATTTCTTTTCCTCTTGCTTTGTACCAGATCATCGGAGCCCTGGAGCAGGACGAGCAGGCGCGCAGGCAGCGCTTGGCATACAAAGTAGAGCAGCTCATTGGTGCCATGTCTATCGAGAGCTGAAGAAAGGACACGAGGCTCAACAAGAAGGGAATAGTCACTGCAAAGACTCTCGGGAACTAAGAGTAAGAACAAGCAGGGAAGGCACTGGACACCTATAAGTACTGAGACTTCCTCTGGTGGGAGCAGAGCTGAGCCCAGATACCTACTGAGTTCAAAATCACTTAGATTCCAGTTTGAGCAGACAGCTAGAAAGACAATGCATCCCCAAGCCAAATAGGGTCCAGATGGATCAACTCTTCAAGTCGTATGTATGGAAGAAGGAAGTCTGGAGGCCTCCATGACTGCTGCTTTGCATGAAAACCGTGTGATGTATATTAGGAAATCATAAAAACTTTATTTAAAGGGGGGTTTTTTTTAGAAAAAGAAAAAGAAAAAAAAAAGCAATTTAACAAAAACCACGGTGGCCACCGAGATACTTCTGCCAACCAAGTTCAGTTCCAAATCTTCTCTCTCTCTCTCTCTCTCTCTCTCTGTCTCATGTGAGGTTCCTGTAGTGTGTGGCTCAGCCATTCAGAGAACTGACTCTTATGCTAATAGGAAAGTTTGGAAAATCCCATTATTCCTCTTCCTGGGAACTTACAAAAATATGAGCACAAGTTTGCACCAAAACTTTTTACACAAAGGAAAATAACAGTTTAGCCGGAAAGAAAGCCAACAGCTGAGTAAATTATAGGCACCGGAAGGAACTTTACCCGAGTTGCAAAACCATCAGAGCATTCGACCTCTTTGTCTTGAAATCCAGCTTTATCTGTGTATTTATATAGTGTCGATATATCTATTTTTTTTAAATCCCACTTGCCGCTGAAGGAGGAAGGATCTGATTTTAAACTTTCCCCTCTTTTATTTCCATGCTGTTTCAACACAAAGCTCCAGCCAGGTGCCACCATTCAGCGGGATCTTTGTTTGCTTGACATTCGGGTTCCTAAGGAGTGTTCTGCCTTTTGTGGTGCGCAAAGCGAAGGAAGTCGCGTGCGGTTTAAACTGAAATTGGTGCATTGTAGGTTTCTGCAGGTGCAATTTGAGCTAAACCAATTGGCTGACCGTTCCCAGTCAAGCAGAGCTGGGCTGGAGCTTTCTTAGTCGCTTGGAGTGCTGGCCGGCTAGCGCTATTCTGTTCCAGCTGCAATGTGATTTCTTGCGGTTGAAACACACACACAAAAACCCAATGTTTACAGCAAGTGATACTTGAAAAGAGTAGACATAGTGAGATGATGTATTTATTGCTTTTCTGTTTAAGACTCTCTTACCCTTACAGACAAAATGAGGACAGAAGCCGTTTGCATTTTTCTCCCGGCATACGCAAGGTCACCCAAGGTCAAGCCTAAGACTTTTATTTCCATTTGAGGGAGGGGTAGAAGTTTCTGTGCTAGGCAAGAGAAAGCCGTAACCCACACAGTCCGAGTGCCAACTCCCGTTGTCGTCGTCGTCTTTGTCTCTGTGTCTCGTTCGGTAGGTTTGGTTTCTAGCGGCCAGAGCAGCCCATCTTCTTGTGGTCACTAAAAGACAAATGTATGTGAGTGTTATTCCTTTAAAAGAGACCAAAGCTTTCATGTCCTTTGAAGAGTGCCAAGAGGTAGATGGAATGCTGTAAATATTTCTCTCTGTAATAAATATTGATATTTGTGCAGGCTGCAGTGGGGAGGACAAGGTGATTAGACCTAATGGAAATAGAAGTATCGACCATGCGAGCCTTGGCGATTGCAGCAGAGTAGCTACGTGGGTCTGTCTAATGGAATCAAAACCCGATGGGAAAATGCCCAGCCGTAAGTTTCCCTGCAGAGAGGCTAGGAACAGCTCGGCTGTGAAGGGGCTGACCCCAGGCTAGCCGCTTCACCTGCGCGGTACTCTTTCCCCTGCTTCTGAAGCGGGGGGAGCGGTGTTTGGTGGGGTGAGAAGATTAGCAAAGGCTTGGCAATGTGAAGCGCTGGTCAAGGTCTGGCTGAAGCCAAAGGAGCATGGGTGCTTTGCCGTCTCACGCGTGCGGGTGCTGCGTGCTAGGTACTGTTATGACTTACGCAGGATCCGCTCCGCCGCAGGACTCCGGTAAAGCAACCGCATCCTCCCGAGAGCATTAGAAGGGCTGTGGGGAGGGAAAGGCCTCGTGTTACTGGGCCCACAGACTCACCCCCACCACGCTGGAAGGAGCTGAACCTACAGTGCAAAACCATTGGACTATACAGCCTTCTCGTCTTGAAATCCATCCTTGTCTGTGCATTTGCACAGCGCAGAAAGGGGAGTCAGTGGCTGCAGGTGTGGCTGAAGCTCGCCTGTACTTAAGCTCTCGTTAGTCCCCGCTCACAGCCTGCGCCGCAGTCCTGCACTGGGGTCCGACCGCCTGGGCCCCTGGGCTCGCAGAGCTGTGCCACGGTCGTCGGCCGTCGATGCCGGGGCAGGGCTGGGGTCTTAGCTTGCTGCCAGGGCAGAAGATACCACTTCGCAGCCAGCCACCACCCCCATCCCAGTGCTGCAGAAGGGAGCTGGGAGCTCTCCGGTCGCAGGCGGGCGGGTTCAGACTGGTGCTTTAAGTAGGCAGCGAGAGTCCCAGGAGTCTGAATGCAGACAGCAACAAGGAGGGAGGGAAAAGCATTCAGAGAAGTACTCAGGAAACTTGCTGTTTCAATTATCCTCCACTGAAAGCTGCACCGAGCCCACTCTCCTCTGGTAATCCACTTAGGTGAGTTTCTCTGGGCCCTATTAGTAGCTCGAAAGAAATACTAATGACCAACCTGGTGCCATAAGCCGTAGTTTTTGACATTCGCTGCAGCCTAAGCTTTGTAACTAGAAGGCTCCGATTGACTGAGACATGGGTACAAGAAGGGGATCTGTGGAGACCAGCACAGAGACAGGCTGCCTATCATCAGCGGGGTTTCCTTCCCAGGTTCCCTTACCTGCACCAGGAGTCTAATTACACAGACAGAACAGGGAGAATCTGCCAGGGCATCCTATTAAAGCCTGGCATCCCAACCCGAATAAATTCACCATCTAGTCATTAGAGCAGTTGCTAACTTGACCTGCCCTCTGTCGCTGACATTGCATAGAGGCAGATCTGTGATATGCCCCCAAAAGACTTCAGTTTCCCCAGGTTTTTGCTGTTGCTGTTCACAGCAATCCCGCACATGATCAGTGCTCACCTTTGTTCAGCCTTGCATTCTGGTCACAGCCATTGCGTCAAGTATTTCTTGCTCCCGGTTCGCTTTGCCTGCTTAACTGTTCTCCAGAGTCGCTTGGCATCATTTCTGCACCCTGATGGGAGAACTCCCATGCTCCTGCCAGGATCTGCTTAGGACCTTGTAGTCCAAATTCCTTCCTGTCAACTCATCGACCATCCCCTGTCTAACTAGGTTTAGGCCTGGAACAGCGGGCTTCTGCTAGGAGGCATCACGCACGCCTCGCCCGTCTCCCTGCCCAGCCGCCTTCTCCAGCGTGGGCTCCCTTTGCCCTGTTCTTCGGTCTAGTGAAGGCTGAAGTCCCTGCCTACAGCTCCCTGGAGCTGTGGGGATACATTGCAGATCCTAGATCTCTTGCTTGCTGTATAAAGGTCATTGCACAAGCCTCGGGGGTGGCACTATGCAGAGGGTGTCTTTACCAGCATGCAGCATCCACGTTGCGTGCTACAGCGCCCGAGGCCGGGTGTATTCATCAGTCATGCTTGGAAGCATAGAAGACAAGGGTTGAAGGGACCTCGGGAAGTCACATCTAGTCCAGCCCACTGGCCAAGCAGGACCCGCCCCAACTACGTCATCCCAACCAAGGCTTTGTCTACCCAGGTCTTCAAAATCTCCAAGGATGGAGATTTCACAACCTCTCTGGGTAACCTTTTTCAGTGTTTTACTACCCTCCTAGTGACAAGGTTTTTCCTAAGATCTAACCTAAACTTCCCTTGCTTCAACTTGCGCCCATTGCTCCTCATTCTGTCTGCCCCACTGAGACCAGCCCAGCTCCATCCTCTTTGCAACCCCCCGGCAGGGAGGTGAAGGCTGTTATTCAATCCCCCTCGGTCTCCTCTTCTCTACTTGTTTCACCCCTTAGCATCATTCTCCTCCTTTGCTGTCTGGAGGCTTGGAAAACAGCTGTGGGGCTCCTCATCCCACCAAGTGCAGAAGACTAGGGAAAAATCAAAATGCTTGCAGGGCTTGGATGTCACTGAGGAGGGAACGAGACATGTCTGATATGAAGGGTTGGTGAAAGGGGCAGCTGCACATGCTCGAGGAATGCTCCTAAGCACAAGGAGGGAAAGAGAGTATCTGGGATTCATTCCTGCGTGTACGCAAAGGCATCTGAGGAAAGGGGGAATGTGCCTGCCTCCTGGGAGCGTTAATTAGATTGCGGCATAGCATCCCAAGGGAAGCAGCTGAAGCCAAAGCGTTTGAATCGCTTGAAATGGGACCGGACGTAGTAAGGCAGCCAAGGGGGCAGGCTGCTGCAGGCAGGGGCAGGAGTGGCTGAAGTGTGACCGAGCAAGTCTCTTCAGCGCTCCTTTCTTTGGTTCTCCTGAATAATGGATGCTCGCAGGAAATTATGTGGCGAAGCTCTTGTGATCCGATGCCCAATTTACAGCCGACTTCTCAGTCCTCTGGGGCTGGCACTTCAGATCTCGGCACGGAGCGGTCCGCGTGCTGCAGGCAAGCCCCGCGCCAGGTTCGGTCGGCAGGGAGGCCCCGGGTTTGCCGCAGATGAAATGATTGCACATCTAGCTCTGCGCCTCCTTCCCCGCACCAGGCCGGGTGGGAGAAACGCGCCCAGGCGTTTTGATTCTCCGGTCGGCTTTGTTTCAGGTGTTTCGACATCAAAGCAGAAGACGTCATTTCTGGACTATCTGTGTCTGGTGCTGCTGTTTAAATAATTCCGTTTAATCTTCTGCACTTGAGCATTATCCAGAGCCATCAAAGCACCCACTCCAAGGGGTAGCAAGGTGCTAATCAAATGCTTCTCCACCTTGAAAGCCTTTTTTAAAACCCCCTATGCCGGAGTCCTAACTCCTAGCCAAGCTTGCCTCTGCCTGGACCTTGCTGCCTTTGCCCCACAGTGCTGTATCCCTCCAAGAAGCAGGCTGACATGGAGCTCAGATGGCCCACTCCTTCCCACAGGAGAGGCAGGGGAGGGGGTTGCCAGGTACAAAAAGCCGGGAGAGCTAAGGACAAAACCTCTGACGCCATCCTAGGTCCAGCTGGGCGGGGAACGGACTGTAGCTTAATTCATGAGGAACAAGCGTTATGAAAAACACCCCAGGGCCAGGCTGTGAAGGAGCAGAGCCGTGGAAAGGGGGACTGAGATGAGTCATGGACCTGAATCTGCGGATGCGGGAGGCCAGCCTTTCCCCAGGAAATCCCAGTGCCGGGTGATAAAACCCTTCGCCTCGCAGGTGTTCAATGCCTTTCCCCTGTGACAATCCCAACAGCCAGGCCACCCGTGTCCTCTTAAGAGGACATATGCCACTGCTGGTAAGGGTTTTATATGGAATTTACCCAAAAAAAGGAGCCTTTCCCTATTCCATCCGCCTCACGGGTTGTCTGCAACGTCCAGGCTGAGTAGGGGAGCCCCGCAGCAGGACCCGGCGGTTCGGTGTTTGTGCTCCGGGCTCTTGCGTGTAAATGCATAACGTGTACGAGTGCCCTACACGAGCACGAGTCCAGGCGTTCAGCTGGGGCTGCTGGGTGGGCGCCTCCCGCCTGGTGCCCGGTGTGGACGTGCACGCAGGGTCGGGTTTGCAGGGTTGCTAACCGCTCGTCGCTGCAAGGGAGTTGGAGGGAAGCTGGGTTGTGTGTCGCCCTTGGGCGTGTAACTCCACCTGGGGCAGAGCAGGGGCCGGAGAATTATTCCAGAAACATTTTTTTAAGCCTGTGCCTGTACTGTTTCCCATTAGCAGCTGCAGGGCAGTGTTTCTGGCTGTCACCGGCAGCTCTGTTTCATTTTCCAGGGCTGTCAGCATTTACCTGTCATGAGGACTTAGTTCACCAAACTGAATGAAACAAAAATAGATGGACTCGAACAAGCTGGGCCATCAGGGGGAAACCTCAGCAGTGACTGTGCTGCGCAGGAAAGACAAAAGGGTTCAGAAAAGGAGGACAAGCAACCAGCATCCGCGATGCATTTCAGGGCAGCACAGCTTCAGTCATCCTATTTCAGTAGTCCACGTGTACCATAAACCGTCAGCCAATAACGCGGAGCTGTGACGTTGTATATAGTGACTTGCTAGGTAGAGCTAGGTGAGCGGTCCGATCTGTTCTGTGAACGTGTCTTCAGTGAAACCTCCACGATGCCCCCTCCCCGCCCCGCTCCGCTTTGTCCCAGGTCTCTTGAGATCAGCAAGCGAGGGGCCAAAGGCCTTACGTGTGCGACACATACACAGCCGCCCAGGGCCAACGTGGCCAGGGCAGTCACGCTGTTGGAGACATTTCTTTTGGGATGAGCTGTTTGTTGAAGGAGCTGTTTGACTTAGAAATAGAAGCCCGTGGGGTGCGGTTCAGAGCCTGAGCACCCCAAACCGCAACACCGACGTGTCGCTCAGCCAGGCCAGTTCGAAGGGCAGGGTCTTAAAAACTGTGAAACCTTTGAACATACTTTTCTTCTCTTAGAAAGAGGAACAAAAGCAAAATATCTCTGCCCAGTTCCTAGCCAGCGAATGATGTATCCACCCAACCAGGAGGGAATACGATTCCCTCCTACCTCCACAAAGGCCCCCAATGTGAAAGAAAGTGCTTCATTTTATTCCCTTGCCTCTTCAAAAGCCCGTTCTCCAGGGCTCCTGGTCTAGTTTGAGGCAAAGTGAGAAGCCAGAAATCCTGGTAACGTGCTGAGCGCTTCTTCCAGACTCAGTTAAGGACAAGTGTGCAGTGCAAAGCTTTCTTGGTCTCTGTCCTACCCCTTTTGATCCCCTCCCTGGTTTACTGGTCCTGTTAGCAGCGAGCCAGCTTTGGAGACTGTCTCAAAGAGGGCCTGGGGGCAGGAGGGGAGCCCGGCTGTCCCCGGATCCGTCCTGGGTTTTGTGGCAGGCACAGAGCGTCCCACCACAGCAGCCGTGGGGGCAGCGCGAGCACGGGGGTGTCGTGTCCCGCCCCATGGGCAACCCACAGACTGGAGCAAATGGCTAAGCGAGCAGTTTCTCCCCTTGCCAGAGCAGCTGTGGCTGCCATAGCTGTCAGGATTTTGCACGAAATAAGTCAGGCCTTTGAATCCAGATGAGACGCCGTGTGTCCTGCCCATGTTGTTTATGCTGCAGTGTCCGTGTGTTTATCCCTGCTGGCTAAAAACGCCCATCTGCCGTCATGTGAGCTGCCCTCTCACCCCTTTGGGTGGAAGAAGTCCCCGTCCCAATCCCCATCTTCCCTCCTTGCCATTGGCAAAAGGCTCCAAAGATTGGCATAGCCCTCACCGCAGGGGCACGCGCCCAAACCCCGGCACCTGTCTCTGGAGCCTGCAAACTCACGGTGGTCACCTCCTGACCAGGCTTTCCCTTGCCATATCTGGCCCCTGTGCTGCATTTGGGCTGGGGAAACCTTGAATGCTGGTCCCCTCCTCTCCTGGCCAGAGCAGGCACGTGCCTGAATAGGGAGGCGTCAAAAAATGCAAGAGCCCCGGCCTGTAGTCCTTACTTCCGCCTCATTCTTGCTAGTACTCAGAATGAATCACAGCCAGCTCCATCCCCGCCGTACCGCGGAGAAAGTTCACTTGCTAGGGGCACCTTCTGCAGGGGACGGTCATGAAAAAGGGGGGATGTGAAGGTAGCAACCAAATTTAAAAAAATAAATAAAAAATGTGAGTTTTAAAGCAAAGATATGTGGGGTTCAAAGGGCTCTTTATTTATTTGACCCGTCCCTTACAAATTAAAGAAATGCCCGTCATAAGACCCCTTTTTTATTATTTTTATTTTTATTTTATTTTGGTTTTGGTGGGCTGGCAAGATACACTAAATCTGACTGTATACTTTGTCTGCACCACACAGCCCCAACCCTTTCCCGCCCCGTCCACCTGTCCCCGTGATACTTGACACACTGGAGTTCTGTATTATATTTTTTTTTTTTTTAAATGGTTGTCTGGTTTTTGTTGTTTTTACAAGTGTTGTGGGGAAAAAAATGTAAGAAAGTTTAAGTATTTAAAAGCGTTCCAAGGAGGAAAAAAAAGGGGGTTTTGTTATTATTCTAATATATTATTGTGTACCTATTGTAAATATGAAACACTCCTATTTTGCAAGCCAAGGACTCACTTTGTACTGTTGTTATATATAAATAAAGTTTACTGGTTTCAAAAAGAATCTGGAGTGGGCCCTTACTGCCTGGCGTGCGGTGCGTGCGGTTTATTGTGAATACTGGCGCGAAATATTTACTTGCTGCATCGCACCAGAAATAAATCAGTAGTAGGAGATCCAAAATAAAATATTTAATGTCCAATTTATTTTTACAGCCTACGGAGCCCTTGGCAGTCACAGGGCTGGACCAGAAGGTAAAACACTGCCCTCTAGCTCGCAAGCACCTGCACGACGACTTTGGTCGCTAATTAGGGAGTAGGAGAGAGATGTTTCTGGTAAGAAGTGAAAAGGAGCCAAACTCTTTTTCTCTTCACGCTGCTGGCAGTGGCTTGGGGAGGGCACCCCCCGGAGCAGCTGTCTGAAGGATTTGTCTGTCTTCAACTGTTTGCAGAACGACGCTGGGGCAGCGCATCTCGTGGAGCCGAACCACACAAGATAACTTTGCGTGGATGCTCTTCCAACGCAGAAGAAAAGGAACGGCGCGTAAGACCTAGCAAGTAAGCGCAGGCACCGCGGCGTGCATCTGAAGTCTGTCTGCTGTAACTCCCCGCGGCTGCTCTCCTCGAGAGGCAACAAGCAGCCCGCCAGGCACGTCACTCTTGAAAAGGTTTTCTCCCCTCTCCCCCTGCGCTTCAGGGTGCTCAAAGAGTGACAAAGTGGGAAGCAGGTAGGCTGGCTGATGAGATCGGGGACAGGGGGTCAGGACATCTGTGACCTGTTTGTAACTAGAGATGCACAAAGCTCTTGGGTCAGAGGTGATATCTTTTATTAGACCCACTAAATAGTAGCAAAAAAAAAACCCCCTTTCTTTGCTACTATTTAGTGGTTCTAATGAAAGCTATTGCCCCTGACCCAAGAGCTTTTTGGTCCTCTCTTTCTCAAACCAACATAGCTGCAAAATGAATCCTTGCTTGCATCTATGCACCTGCCTCACTGTGTCAGCTGAGCTCTTAGGTGCCTCAAGGCAGGGTCTCACCTGGTATAACTTGTCAGGGATCCTTTGACAGGATAATCCCCAGGCTCTGGCACTAACTCTTTGCACTTAGACTGGAGCCTGGTTTACCTTAACTGTTCATTTAGACACAGGCAGGCCTCTCATTTCTCCACTTACCTTTCCCCCTCTCTAGCACGAAGGGTAATAACACTTGGCCCCCGGTGTGCTGAGATCTTCCTGTGCTCGGTGGAAATGCATAGCCTTCTCTCCTCTCTCGGGTCCTGAAGCGCAGACAAGTGACTTAAGGTTTGCTGTTTTATCAGCTCCAAAATAGAGGCGGGAGGGATGAGCTCTCTTTCCAAAATGCATTACTGACTTCAAACCAGGAGCGAGAGCTCGGGGGAAATCTTTATTGGATGAAGTAAATAATGAACAGTTTGCCTCTGCTTAAGCAAGAGGCATGTGAGCGTTGTTTACAAATACAGACGGGGCTGAGTCTGGGGCGCTCTTCCTTCCCTGACAATATTGGTCCTGGGGGTAAAACGGATTTTGCTTCCTTTTCATAAATTCAAAGTCCCGATTTAGCAAACACAGCAAGGCATTTGCAGAGGAGCGGGAATCAGCGAGTGACTTTCTCAACAGCTGTCTGTCAACTTTAATGACCAATATGGTTGCAATTACAGCAATGAACTTTCTCTAATGGTCCCAAATTACTCTGGGTGATGGGAAGAGACAGAAAAACAGAGACCCTTAAGGAAGCATAAAAAGGAAACGTGGTGGCCTGGAGCAAGAGGGCTTTGCTGCATTTCCAAAGGGGCTCTGTTTTATTTAATTTAGAGATTAAAAAGGATACATCTAGCCCCAGTGGTGAAAGCTATTAGCTGAGAACTCAGTGGTTAATAGCTGAGGGTTGGGTACTCCCTCTGATCAGGACATTGTTTTATGTAGACATTTGACACTTTGTCTGCCCGTTTTAGAGTGAGCAGCCAGGGCAAATGCAACTTATTGGTGATTTGTGGGCAGGTCTGTCTATTTTGCTTTTCTCAAATCAAGAACCAAACATCACATGACCATCAGAAATGTGTGGCCTGACTCTGTAAACCCCTCTTCAGATCGGTAGTCTTTACTCACGCAGTTATGCCCCCTCGCCCTCCCCTTTCCTGCCATTAGACAGGCTGTGACTCCTCTGAGGCTGACTTAGGGGTCTGTCAGTCAATCATCCAGTTGATTTTTAAATTATTTATTGGGGAAGAAAATAAAATCAGTTTTATTCTGAACACAGAAGGATCGCTTCTGGCCCATGTCATGGACTGATTTAAGTTTGTAGCAAAAATCAGTAAATGAATGGCATGTAAAATGCCAAGGACCCCCCCCTAAATGAGAGGGGTGGGATTTAACCCAGATACCTTGTTCCAGGCGGTCATAAACCCGGTGCCGACAGGTAGCACGGGGAGGATAAGAGAAGTCTTCAGGATCAGAAAGGTCCAGTGGGGCTGCACAGCTGCGTACTGTATTGCGCTGGAGACGACCCATCAAGCATGGCGGCAGGGACCTGGCAGCCGCGACGGGGAAGGATCTCCACCTTACATGCCCCTTATGGGAGGTCATTGACTCTCACAGCCCCACCGATTCAAAAGAAATTTCAATATGAATTGAAAGTATTAAACCACGGGGTCATTTGTATTCAGCTGCGCTTTGTCCGGATATAACTATACTTAATTAAAATTACATTTTATCTGGCATTGCACTTCACAGGGCTTTATCTGTACTGACAAGGTCAAGCGATGCTTAGCAAAGTTAATATAAAATGCAGATAGCACTGCCGCTTAAAGCCCTCGCCCTGTCAGCGTTTCGTGGCCGGTTAGGGAGCCAGGCAGATTCCTCTCGCTGACTCTTTGGGGGGAGATGCCAAGATGGCAGCTTGGAGACTTGGTTGTTCCTCCAGCTTGGCCAGCCCACCCCTTGGCCAAGCCAGGGGCTGGAGCTGTTGGGAAAGAACATTTCCCTCTCCAGCCTTCCCTTCAGGTCTCCCCTCTTGGCCACCTCCTCTGGACCCCTCCAGATTTTCTGCAGCAAGGTTGGGAGACAGTTTTTGGGCCCGTTGCTTGTCAAGGCAGCTACTGTCCAAGGTCCTGGTGGCTTCTTACTGCAGCCGGGCCCTCAGCAAACTGGCCTTTGACATGCTGCTCTTCTTCTGATACCACTAGCTGTAATTCCCATGCGTCAGGGCTTCTGCTAGTCACCAGTGAGGGGTCAGGAAGGGGTTTTGTTTTTTTCTCATGAATACTTCATAAGATTTGGCGGGTTTTCTAACCTTCCTCTGAGAAATTGGCCAGCTGTCATGCATAGCATAGGACAGCCTACAGCCTCAGCTGTAGGACTATATGATGCTTACTGCCGATGTGCTAGTACCGTTTTGAAATCGTGAATGTACGAGGTCAGGGCTTGGGTTTGGGCATGGAGTGTGTGTGTGTGTGTGTGTGTGTGTGTGTGTGTGTGTGTGTGTGAGTGAGATTGACTGGAGGCATGGAAATGCCCCCGAGCGGAGTGAATGCAGTTGGGGTACATGGGAGAGGCGTTTGCAGGTGGTAGGTGGAAGTGGAGTAGCGGATGAGGATATGCTCTGGAGGAAGGAAGGAGCGGGGTGGCTGCATGCAGATGCGTGAGGATCACCAGGGGGAACCCTGTGAGGAGTACCAAAATGGTTATGAAAGGGAAGATTTTCAGGCTGTGAGTGGCAGTGTTTGCGTGGGAGTGGATGGAGAGAGAGGCACGCAAAGACAGAAAAATCCTATTGTGCCTGACAGGAGACAGAGAGAGACGAATCCATAGACAGCGAGAGCGAGAGATTGCTGACAAAGAGGGGATAAAAAGAAGAAAATGTACCAAAAAAGATTCGAATGAGTGAGGTAAAAATGTAAATGCACAGAAATCACAGCTGATCTGTTAGCATCTTGCAGTGCTTTGTCTTTGGCCCTGGCAGCCTGGTGCATCTCATCTCCCTTCCCCGCAGAGACACCAGCCTGTATCCTCCTCCATTCCTGCCTGTCTGTCTGTGTAAATGCCAAACTGTCTTGGAAACTATATGCTTACTTTTTGATTGCTGCACTTGGCTATTTTAATCTACATGTTTATTCCCTGTATGAAATAGCTGCAGAGCGGCTTCTCCGTTCCCTGACGTGGTTTTTTCCTTCCTTAACTGTATCGCTGTTCGCTCCTTGTTCTTTGTGCGCCCTGGGCTAGGTTTTATTTTACCTCCTGCACATACTGATGCAAGCTTTGCTGATTAGCCACAATCAGCCTCTGTAGTAACGGAAACGGATCCGAACATCCTGACGCCGGCTTTTCCTGCCTGCTTAGCAAGGCAAGCTACTGGAGGTGGCGTTTTTAATTATCAAACAGTCGTGGCATTAATTTTGACCTGCAGTTGTTTAAATTCCAACATCTTGCCTCTTCTACAAACACTTAGCCAGAGGGTGACACACAATTGGTTTTAATCGAAAACAGCTGCTTTAAACTGACAATAATAAACACAAAAACCTAGTGTGTTTTATTTCAGTGCGTATCCTTTTGTCTTAATACACGTGGACAGCTCAGACCCACCAAGCAACTTGGAGGTAAACAGAGTATTCCCTAATGAAAGCTACCACCTCTACCACAAGTTCTTATTCCTATGCACAGCTAACACATTTGTACTTTAAATGTAATACGAGTGACAGATAAATAGCACCTACAACCATCAGGCAGGTGTAAAACTTCAGTGTCCCCCTTCTGTGATAGAGGAAGTTTCCAGATAGTATTTTGCTCCTTTAATCAGGGGTTTTTAGGGTTTGGGACAAATATACTGGCAAAAGGCTTTTCTGAGTAAAATATTGATATTCTGTCGCACACAGAAAGGCCCAAACTGGCTCAGCCGCTCGGAAGGGCTGAACTCGCTGGCAGTGGTGTTTGGCATCGGGGTAGGAGTGTGCTGGGTGTTTGCTCTAAGAGGAGGCAGTAGAAATAGCTCCTTTTTCCTTTACTCAGCCTCAGTAATCTGGTTATGATTTGCATAGCAATATCCCTGCCCGGGCATTTTAGATGATGGAGGATCCATTTGTAACGGCCTGTAGGAGCAATAGCTATCTGAGGCACTCGCTGGAGCTAATTTAAGAGAAGGCTGGGCAATCTTCTGCCCATCAATAATTGTTATAATCATACATACTCGGAGAGGTGTAGTCCTGTCTCACGCTTCAGTCCTGCCTGGTGCGGAGAACTCTGGCCCCGATCCAGCCATGCGCTGAAGCAAGCGTGTAAGTTTGGAGACGACTCAAATGCCTGAAGGTAATTATGTGTTTAAGTCGCTTTGCTCAATCAGGCCGGGCAGCACCACGCGGGAGCGAGTGAAACGGAGACTGGAATACCCCTCTCTGGATCAGGACCAGAATACGCTGACTGCTTTAGAGGTCTGGAAGGAAATGTGCCTCTCCCCAGCCCTGAATCGCTGCACGCTGGGCTAGGTGCATCGTGGAAAACCTTTGCGGCCCTTTGGAGCAGAGGGTATCAGCCCCCGGGAGTGGCCAGGTGCTGTGATTGCAGACAGGTGAACCAAGCACACCCCTAGAAGAGGGTGAGGGTACTCGCCCCCCATGAGTGGGCATCAGCTGGTCTGGTGTAACCCTCTTATGTGTCCACTCCTATCCCACAGTGAGAGGACGCTAAACTAGGCCAGTTCACCTTGGGAGGGGAGACGGGGTGGGAACAGCTGCCAAATGACTGCAATTCAGCCTCCGATTTTTTACGGGGCAGAACAGGCACTATTACAACGGGCCAGCTCGAAATGCGCTGAGACCCCCTCCCCTCCCCTCCCACTGGTTGTGATCTTTCCCTCTCCGTATGGTAACCCTGATGGAGCTGCCGAATCGCTGTGATCCTCCACTCCTAGGCTGGACACCTGGCACGGAGAACATGCATGGCAAGAGACACTTGCGCAAAGCAAATCACTGCTTAATGGGGGACTTGACCCAGAGCCTCCGCTCTGGATTTTGTTGTCACGTGAGGGCACTGATGAACTGGCAGATGGTTTTTGTGGTCCCAAAAAAAACAGTCATTTTTCCTGCTTCATGTTAAGATTACCACCTAGAAAACACGGCCCGAATAACGGTAGTCAGGAGACAGCCCCACTTCTCAAGCTGTCCTCAGAATAAAGCCCACGGAGGAGGACTGATCGAGACGCCACCTCAGCAGGGAACTGATGCACGTGCCCGGCCAGAAGTCAGTAGCACTCTCAGGCTTCAAGCTGGACACAAGCTTAAGCACCATGTTGAAGTGAAATCCCTGTCCTGATGAAATGCTTCCTACTGTGCATCGTTCTGTCTTGTAGTTATTAATTAGTTTAGCCTGTTTCTCATTGCCACCACAGTCTACCTCCTGTGTGTCAAAGTTTCCCAGGCACTGAGTCAGCCTGGGACACATTTCTGTTAATAAAGCTGTTGGGGCTGAAAAATTATTCAATATATCCTTAAGGGGTAGAAAAGGGATGGTTTCTGTATTGACTAATGAGGCTAAATTCCTGATTAGGGGAATCTTACCTCCCAGAGGAGAAGCTCTCTGCCTCCTATCATTTCATATAGTGAGTGTGTCTATGGGCATATAATGCATGCCATATAGAACAGGAGTGCACCTATTTATGCCTTTGTAATGACATACGCACACGCACGCATGCACAAAATGTGCCCAAGGGCTTTGTGTTAAATTAAAATTACAAATATCTATCCTCAAAACAAAGGATTTTAGCACAAAATAATAGCTACTAAAATAGAAGCCAGTTGGTTTTTATTGTCTCTTTATAATTAACTCCAGCGATGGAATCCAATTACAAATGTTCAATGTCGCCCTGCGGCAAAGTGTCTGTGAAAAGGGAAAGATGACTGAGCTTAAACAACTCAGGTAAAAATTAAATCCATGGATGTATTTGATAATTAAGAATGTCTCCATTAGGTTGTCTTGATATTAATGAATTGGGCTATTATTTTTACATTTGATTACTGGAGTTTTATGCCAGCCATTTCACCCTTACTGCGCTTGAAAATAGGCCGCCTTCTCTGTTTGCCAAGCACAGGGGATAATGCTGGGCAGTTATGATAGGCCCTTGATAATGATATTGTGTTGTTTCCTCAATAAAATGTTTCACTGGGGGTGTAAATCAGCCAGGGCTATGATGAGGGAGTTTCTAAAGCTGTGTCCACCTGGGGTGTCAGCATCTCCCAGCTCCTGCCACGGCCCCTGCGCTCTGGGATGAGGAGCAGAATGACCTGGGAGGAGCTCAGTCTGGTGGAGCCTCTAAATATGAAAAATGGATTTTCCAATCCGTAATGCATTTAAAATGCGAAATCAATAGTGTTTCATATCATTTGAAAATTATATTTTTAATGCAATCACTTTGCTTCGCTCAGCTGTTAGGAAGAAATATAGGAAATCACTGCATTCCTGGCAGAGAACAGGAACCAGCTACTTTCGGCCTCCCCCTTCAGCCCCTCATCCCCCTCCGCCCCTTTCCCCGGGGAGCCGGGCGCACGCTGATGCCACTGTTTGCGCCATTCAGAGACGTCCATGTTCCAGCCTCAGGTCAGCGAGGGAAGCAGGTTTGGCTCTGGAAATCAGATGGGTCAGCCCATCCCTGCCCACTCCTTTGCCAATGCACTTCAAAATGGGGTTTAAAAATGGGAGAAAGTGATACTGGTGGTGAAAGCCAAGCGGTGCTGTCTCCAGCGTCTTAACCTCTCTGTTTCCCAATCTGCAAAATATAATGGAGCCACCTCCCCCCCGCCAACCCAGGTGTGGGGAAATTTAATTAAAGCATGTAGAGTGCTTTGAGAGCCTTCGATGAAAGGCTGTAGCAGCATCAGGTATTAATGCATTCATTAGCAGAGTCCCCGCTGGGCGGCTGGATTTGTTCTGGATGCACACGCCCTACATGCTAATGCAGCGGAGGCTCAAAGCAGCGTCCTGGCAGCCCGGGATCCGTGCTTGTGGCAGGCAAGGCTGGAGGAAGCCGTCTCTCGAGCACTTTCGGAATTGAAATTCCACTCCAGCCCCTGTCGGTTTCCTAAAGACCAAGCGTTTGCGCCTTTGTTAGCGCTCAATTAGACTGGGCTTTGAGGGGGAGATAGAGATGCTTAAAAGTTCTTTTTGCTGCGTTCAGCTTTTACAAAGGGAAGCATCAGGATGCTCTCAGGGGGAGAGTTGCTCTTGCAGGGGTTTTTAAGCACTCTTTTGACGTTCATTTGATTTTTGCTACGGGAACCTGCGGTCTCTTGGAGCGCACCAGACCACAGAGGCATCGCCTCGGGCAGTACAGGAGTTTATAGACTAGGTTGCAGACCTCGCGCTTATTTTATAAGCGCTCTTGAACGGCATCTCGGCCTCTGACACGCGCAGGTCAGAGGGCAAGCACCTCGTGCAGGAGGGGAATGGCACCTGGCTGGTCACATAGGAAGATGACAAACAAGCAGGAAGCCTCAGTGCATTTAAGGACGTGAATCGGAGGTTTGCTGCGCGCTTGGTCTGGGCTCTGCCTCGCCAGGCATTAGAGGAAGGAAAGTGCTGTAGTTAGAGGCCCTGCTGGGCAGGAAGAGTCTCTCTCACCCTGTCTCCCTATGGGCCAGATCCTTTTCCACCCATCAGAAGGCTAAGTGGTGTGGAGGATGTCCAAGTGCCATCCTAGTCTACCTTCTTGAAAACCTATTCAATTTACAACATGCCTTTGTCCTGAGCGTGGGTTCTCCAGGACTCAACCTGGGTGCAACAAGGAAGCAGTTAGACTCCAAAGTACCTCTTCGGCATCCAGGATCCGCCTCTGTAGCATCTCTACAGCACCTAGCACAACAGGGTCCCCATCCTGGATAAGGCCTCTGGTGTCACTGCCACGTACGTCATTAATAGCAACAAAAATCCATTATTAATACCATCATTAATAGCAACATAAAGTGGGAAGCTGGAAATTTACCTTCGGTTACCGGCACTGCTGCATGCTCCCTCGGTGACCTTGGGCAGGTGACTTAGGGCCATACTCTAGTCCATGTGCCTAAAGAAATGAGATTCTCTTCTACCCTGCTCAAGGCCCTGGAAATCAGTTAAAGCAGAAAGTGGCCGGGTTTTCCTCCTCCACCATTATACTGCCTTTTTGTGACTATATTCCTAAGGCTCAGGTGGCGGCATGGTGCAGAAGGAGGTGAACTGATGGCTTTTTACCACTTGAACAGAGCAGAAGAGGATCATACTTAGGTGCTGAAGTCCACTTGGATGCCCAATAGGTGAAGTAACTTGGATTCAAGTCTGAGATGCTCCCAGTGATGCACTGCCACTGTATCCCAAATGCCCAATTTATATTTTTTAATAAACAAAATAAATCTGCCCATTAAATAACATTGGATCATTAAACCGATGACTCCCAGGAGGTGTCTGGTGCCAAGGACGTCTTGAACAGCTCAAGAGCACCCGCTTAAGTTGCACCCACTGAAGAGAAGCAAAGGAACCCATCAGTGATGAAGTTAATACTTCAGCACATAGTACAGAGGTTTAGGAGCAGAGTAATGGATATGAGCCGATTAATAATACATTGGTGATTAATACTGAAATGATTTTTTTCGATTAATAAGGATGCAGCAGAACTGCTCACTCAGGAAAGATGTTTCCAATCACCCATTTGAATGCAGTGACCATTGCCTAAATGCTGTGATTAAATCTGCATTTAAGACACTTCATTAAATAACAGCATAAGTGAATTCTTCTAACCCACGGCAAGAAGCGTGCTCAGCCCTGGCGAGCAGAGGCAAAGAAAGGACAGGCCCCAGAAGTATGCTTGAGAATTGCGGTTTATCGCATTGGCTTTGTCTGAAGGGATGATGTGCCCCACGCAAAGAGAAGATAAGAGACTCACTACTGCCGCTGGTTAAAGAAGCTTTTCTGTAGATGCAGGGCAGCTGCCTGAGCTTCTCGAGCCAAAAGACCAAGGGTCTGGTTCTGGGTCCCAGT
This sequence comes from Crocodylus siamensis, assembly GCF_052110815.1. Lineage (NCBI taxonomy): Eukaryota > Metazoa > Chordata > Crocodylia > Crocodylidae > Crocodylus > Crocodylus siamensis. Next base: position 3,145,147 of record NC_143407.1, read on the forward strand.
GCGCGTGTGTGTGGGATATGGGTGATGCTGCCTGCACACATGACTACATTGCAGGTGCAGGACTAGCCTTTGGCACAAGTGGTGACTGGGGATCCAGTCCTGTGCCACCCGCCGACTCCCAAGCTGAGCTGACCTTCCCTTCCACCACTGAAAAAAAATGTAAGAAAGTGTAAGTATTTAAAAAATGTTCCAAAGAGAGCGGGGGAAAGGTTTTGTTATTATTCTAATATATTACTGTGTATACTGAAGCCCGGAGGGAAGAAAACCTACTTGCTGGATCCACCTCGCTGCCTAGAAACTATGAAGAGAAGATACTAAGTGATTCTTAATCTACTCTTGCAAACAGGAGGCCTAGAAATGAAGGAGACTCAGATGCATTATTCCCCATGTTGCACCCCAGAGCCCACCAATTGTCCATCACCCGTAATCCCTTGTCTTGAGCTCAGGAGAAAAGCCACCTCCCTAACCAGCGATCTGCAGACTCTTCTCCCGCTTCCACTGGTGCAGCCACGACACGTTCGTGCCCGGTTGGCGCCGGCCTAGCTCTGGAGGAGAGCCGATCCCGTCTCGGAGGCTCCCCCAGAAGCAGGCCCCGGCCCCTTGCCCGCCAAGGGCCCTCACACGCACATCCCTCTTCAGCACGTTTGTAAAACAATCTTTTTAATTTTCTGGTTGGCTTGGCAAATCACAGCTGCTCGTTCCCCAGAGCTCCCGAGCGCGTTTGCACAGGTTCCCATTTACATACAGTAGGGCTTTTAATTTCCTTCTCGCCGCACGCTTCAGAAATAAGCCGTCTGAAATCTTACAGATGGCTGCGAGAGGAGGACACTCTTCATGGGCGACGGAGGGACAGGGGACGCGAGGGCCACGTCACGAATAACACGGGCTTTGCTAAACAGCCGAGCCTCCCGTTTGTTGGGGCTGCCCCGGGTGAGGGATCACACGAGGGCTCGCGCTCCACTCGTTATTTCTTTAACTCAATGGCTTTGCAGTTACCGAGCCCGAGCCAAGGTGCTTGAGTATTAATTGATACTTGCTGCTGAGTGAGGCTTATTAAACACCAGCTTTGGGGTGAAAGTGGCAGCTCGCAGAGGCGATAATGAGCAGAACAAGAGGTCCAGGACTCAAACTTCGCTTTCCTCCGGCATCTGTTACCGCAATTACAAGCCCAAAAACACAACAACAGCCACCAGAAAAAGACTCTTATTAGAAAAGGAATAGCTCCCACAAATGCCTCCCAGTCACGGAAATGACAGGGATTTTCACAGCTTGCCACGTTCTGCAGCTGGGTTAATTATTGTCGTTTGGGAGAGTGCTGCCCAACCTCAACACCAAACAAATCCCAAAGAAAAACATCCAGCGTGTAATAGCGCCTGCTAATTCTCCAGCGAACCCTCCGTGCCGATTGGCGGCGGCAGCCTCTCCCCAAAGGGTGCGGGGGCTAGGGTGGCGGGGGGAAGAATAATTAGCATTCTCTAGTAATTAATACAGTACAATTTGCACATATGGTGTAATTAGGGGGATAATTTATGCGTGCCACTGATGATAGTGTAGCTGATTTGCTGCCGCGGCTCTTGGGTTTCCACTGTCGCGGCGAGGCACGCGCAAGTTCGCGGCTGTGGCGTTTTGGATCGCTCCACGGCTTGCCCTTTGTCTGGAAGGCAACAGCACAGACGAGCGCTTCCAGAACAGCCCTCCCCTGCATTTGGGGCCCTGACGGGCTGGGGGAAAGGGAAGCTGGAGCAAGAGGGGGTAAAGTGAGGAAGGGGGAGCAGAGAGGCTGCACCAGAGGACGGAAGGGATGGAGGATGAGAGCAAAAATGGCAGGAAGCAAATCTGAGGGATGTCATGCCAGGGCATTGTCACGCAGGGGCTTTTTGTGGGCCCTGAGAGAGGAGGTCAGACACCCGAACACAGCTCCTGGGCATGTTTTGGTGTTGATTCTCCCCTTTGGAGCCGGTTTTGCACCCTGAGAGTGAACAGCACGTGGAACTTCCCCTTATTGCCACCGCTAATACCTGCCGCGGCCTGGAGGTGACCAGCCCAGAGCCTGCAGAACAGGGCCCAGGCCCCTGGATGAGGCACCACATCACTTAGTTATCAGCACAAACACAACAGTGGGATTGCAGCCAAGCCTGCGCGTTGCACCAAACCCCAACCCCCAGCAGAGCTCAGCCCTGCCTGGGGAGGGAGCTCCACCTGGGCTAGACAGGAGACCCAGCCTGGGCAGGAGTAGGAGAGGAAGAGCAGAAAACGCCCAGCTGCTCAGAGCAGCTCTGCTCTCCTTCTCTGTGGCACAGGAACAGCCTCACCCACCCCTGAGCCTGGGCGAGGGGCTTGACCAAGAACCAGTGCAGATTGCCCAGGAAGGAGAGGAAGACCCCTATCTTGATGGAGCAGCGGCGAGGCTGGAGAAGGCAAGGAGTCTGGGATGACATGGGGACAGAACCGGTGGGCTGAGGGCAGAGTTGAGGGCTGGCAGGAAATGGGATAATGTGAGGTGAGAGTTTCTGTAGCAGGGGCTAAAACCACCTGGTTCAATAAACTTAGCATCTCTAATTGTCCCTACACACGCTGCAGACACCAAAAACCAGCCATGGCACAATAGCACCGTTCCTTCCCTGTTCTTTCCTTTCTGCAAGCATAAGTCTCATGACTTTTTGGCCCAACACTGTGAAGTTTTGCAGGCAGGAGGGGTTCGACTTCAGGACCTTTGAACTTTTGGGCTCGCTTGTACTGAGCTCATAACAGCTGTGGATCTGAATGAGCTTCTGAGCTTTGTGCCAGGAGCTGGAAGGACTCTAGTTTGCTGCCTGTGTGTCCTTAAAGTCATGAGGATGTTCGATACAGGCATGAAGAGGTGCTTGGATGGACTGTAAGACAATACCACTACAAGGAAGACTCTCTGGAAATTAAGGTCCCTTAAAACAAGGCTTTTCCTTGGCTGTTTGCTGTTGCCTCATAAGAGTCCCTGAGCTCCTCTTCCCAGCAGCTCCTACGCCTAGAGCCAGCATTGCCAGCCTTGGCTAACGGTGATGCCTACTCACATCACCTGTGCAAGCAAGCTCTCTAATTAGGAGCACACGGGGCGGGCCCTCTCGTCTGCTGGTGAGGTAGTGTGGCAGAGTCACCTGGCTTAGAGAAAACCTAAGGGGCATTGTTGCTGCACTGGTGCATGCAGAGATGCTCTCCTGCCAAGGAAAGGCTCCACGAAAGAACAAGGACAGCCAAGCATCAGTTTGCAGGGGAACTAAAGGTGTGTTAGCTTTCCTCTATTCAGCACGCTGCTTTACTGACGGGTGGGGGTGATGAATGCACGTAGTGTCCGAGTTCGTGGTCTCCTTTTGTGTTGTATGCTGTTTAAAACTAAGCCTGTTTCAGTTGCGCTTACCCCTTTTTAAGTGTCTTTGGTGCCCTCAACTCTAGTAAGGGGAGCTGGGGGTCTTCAGCTTTGCTTGGGGCAGAATTATCCTTCAAATTATTTGGTTTACAAATGCCCCCCCCGCATACAAGTCCTGAAGGGTGTGGGATTAGGGTTGTGATGGCCGTTTCCAGAGCATTTTGGCTCCTTGTTAAAAAGGAAAAGTTGTCTGGCTTTGCACGCTGGAGGGGTGATCTCACAAGGTCCCTTCCAGCCCTAAATCTCTGTGAATCTGTGACTGAAACTTGAACCCTGTGTCACCTCTGGGCTCTGACGCCTTATTCCACTGTTTCAGAGACGTGAGTTAAAAGAGCTGCACGTTTACAAATTCAATGCATAATTTACAGGCCCTACTGTGCCGTTATTAAGGCACAATCCAGTGGAAACATTGGATCAGTCCTCACACTTGCCCAGGCGCTGTGCGCCCAGGCAGCCCCTCCAAATGCGATTACACGGCAATATCAATATTTGAGCAGATCTGCTTGTAATGGACGGTCCCCGGCATAAATATTTCACTATTGTGATAGATAAACCTAACCCGGACTTAGTGAAAGCTTCTCTGGCCCACGGCCATGACTTCACCAGAAGCAAATGCTGACTCAGCAGAAGAGGGAGTTATCAAGAAGTGGAATAAAAGCTCTTTTTTGGCAAGGTTACCAAGAGCCTCTGATGGGGGCTGTGTCCATCCACAGTCGGCAAAGGAGTAGCTTTATTGGCAAAGAGTAAAGCAATCCTCTTGTTTGATCTCTCAGACTAAGCAAGGCTGGATCTGGTCAGCACGTGGGTGTGGGGCTAGGAAGGGAATCCAGCTTGTGGAAAGTAACATCAGCCGGTGGCTTTTTTTCCTCTGAACTCATACAACTGGTAGAAACTGGGGCATTGTTGCATGGCTGCTGTAAGTGCACTTTTTCTAACAAGCTATAAACTGCAAGGTCTGGCCAATGTTCAGCCCAAGACTCAAACCCACCACCTTTTAATTTTGTAGCATCTTAACGAACGTCCAGGCGGGATAACTGCATTCTAACTCCTATGTCCCAAAATGGGTCATTGTTTCTTTACGTTCAATCCTAAACTCTTACCATGTATTTGAAAAAAAACAAGAAACCCAAAACTGCTGCATTTCCCCTCTCCATATGCAGCCTTCCTCCCTTGTAGCAATGACTGCATTTCAATGCTGTGTGAAGTGAATCCTTGGTATAGTTTGCAAAGAGCTCTCGATTCCCTTGAGGGACTTTTGCTATACAAATGTGTGCGTGTCCCATTTTAACCATGCTTTCCTTACTGAGGTAAGAGGGAGGGTCTGAAAAGCCTGGGAATGAGAACAAGGGTGATTATTGTGTCTTGGAGAGAGAGTAGCTAATGGCTTCAAGTTCAAGGACCTGATTGACACAGAGAGAAGCACATGCTAATATTCCTCCAAGAGGAGGGAAAATTACCTCTAATGGGTGTAATATCCAAAAAGTGCTAGGGTTATGGGGTGAGTGATGCCAGCATTTTTAAAGCACTTAAGCCTTAACGTTTATCTAGGGTAAATTTATGTCACTTCTATGAAGTGCACCATATTGACATGTTTTGCGGGCAAAGTGTCACGAGAGCATACCCGTAGGAGAGCTGAAGTGGCAGCATAAAAGGAATCATTGTTGAAGCAAGGCAATGAGGAGGGGACGGTAGCCACTCAGGGTTTGTAGACATCCTGACTCTGCCAACTCAAAACGCGTGGTTTCCAAAACCCCTATCGGCGAGTCCAACATTTATTGCAACGTTCCTCCGGAAACGTGTCTGGAGTTGGTCGGAGATCCCTGCCGGAGCGATCTAGATGGCTCGGTCGAGGTTCTCGAGGTAGCTTGTCCACACGTAAGGCAGCACGTCTTGTTTTTCAGGCCTTTTCTTCAGTCTGAGACCTGGCAGGAATGGGACAAACCGCTAGGCAACTACCTAAATGTGCTTGGTTGTCTTCCCTCAGAGCAAGGAGCCAGTTCCAGCTGGAGAGAGACGGCACCAGAGACCCATGCAGGGGAGATTTATTAGTCTCTAAGCTGGGTTTAAAAAAAAACCTGGGTAGTAATCAAAGTGATAAACTTTATGCTCCTCCATCACAATGAAATAATTGTTCTGCCTGAACATCATTACACCGTCATCTTTCTACTCCCATGTCACTTACTGAAAATAAAGACTTGCTTCTTCCTTTATAATGAGCTGCAGTTTCAATAATTCACAAGGATTTTTACTGGGCTTTATTTTTAATCTTCATCAAGAGGTTATAAAATGTGTGCCACTCCTCCAAGTGTTATTCGGAGGTTGGGCCAGAGGGAAAGGCAGGCAGAGAGTTGGCTTGCTCTGCTGCAATTCATTTTCTGGGCATCTCCGATGCCATCTTGGAAATCTGATGATGATGATGTAGGACTTAAAGCATCTTATAGAGGCTGTGACCCATCTGAGGCTGTGAGCTAGGGTGAGACAAGTCCCTGGGACCCAAATGTGGGGAGGAAGAGTGCTTTTACTATTGCAGAGTTGAGTGGCTAAGGTGGTTGTAAAGCCTTTCATGACCATGCTGTTCCCTGAAGCTTTGTGTTTGACTTGCTTTACAGTGCTGAACTGAACACGGCCAGGTTGGGTGCTTGGCTGGAATTGTTCGTTAGAAGTTTTGGCTGTCATTTAGTGTGCAGAAGCCAGTTTTCCTGTTTCAACCATCTCCAAGATGCACTTGTGGTAAGTGCTGTTCTTTCTCAGACATCAGTGATGTATTTGGAGTTGTTCAGGGCACAATGAGATGGCGAAAGGGTGTTGGAGCCAGGGACTTTGAACCCAGATACACAGAGAAGACAGGATCTCAGAGGCGGGTTGTTGCCGTGGGCCCTCTTAGCATGTCCAGGTACAAACTCCAGTGCCTGTTTTATTCTTGCCTTGACCTTGGAAAGTGGCTTAGTGACAATCCAGCTGGGAGTGGATGGGAAATGCAAGTGAAAGTTGGCCAGACCAGCATGGGGAGCTTCATGCTGCTCTGTAGAGGTTGGCTATTAAAGGCAATACATAGTAGCTATGAATATTGCCTTTGCCATTTGAGGCTTCGCCTTCCTGTTCCCGAACCAGAGTCTACGGCCTACCCTGGAGCAATGAAATTCAAGGAAGTTAATGTAAGTCCAGTCTCAATGGTATCAGCACACAAGCAGGAGATAAACTGGAAGATACCTTCACTCCACACAGATGTGAGTGGTGGAGAGTGCACACGTATGATGAGGTCCATACATGTACAGTGCATCTGCACTTATCACTGGGAAATGAAGGAAGACTTCAATTAAACGTCATGGCTAATCTTCCACAACCATTTTTGTGTCCATCTAGAGTTCCTGGAGGTGACAAACTACAAAGATGCTATGTGGCATTTGCAATAATGCAGTCATCAGTTTGGGAGCATATAGGTATCTGTTTAATTCTGATGTACTAAGACCTGCATCTTTTGGACCCAGGGGAAGTTTATGAAGCAGCACACAGTTTGCACAATTATTCTAAGTGTCAGAAAAACCTCCTCTTCTCTCCCTTTCTATTTTTCTGCTCGCTGCTAAAATTACCTTCATAATGTGGTGGTTCGTTCTTAAATTAAAAAAAAAAAAAAAAAAGAACTCATTTTCATTTTCAAGAAATAGGAACCTCTCAGCCAGATAAGAAGTTTCATCTGTCTTCAGGAAAAAGGATATGGGATTTTTGTGTCACTAATCCAGTAACATCTGAAATTATGGTGCCACTTATGAATGCTTCCTTCATATTTATGAAATGATTATTCGACAGAGCGACATTTAATATTGTTGAAATAATTACTATGCCTATGTAATACATCAATTTAAGTTATTATCGCACATGCTATGAAATGCTGAATAATTTCATAAATAATTATAAAAACAGTCTACAAATGGAACTGTAATGCAAAGTATCGTTGCTAATCCTTTATCTTTCATAAACACAGAAATAACAATTAGGTTTCTGAAATGGAGGGGGACTAATGACATCAGGGTAAGCAGAGCTGTTTCCCACCGCATGCAAATCTGAGCGCTGGGGAAGTGTAAGCATCAGACCAAGAATAAAGCTGGTGCCACCTATTTCATGAAAAGATTTAATTTCATCATAGTTTTACCTGTATCTGTTCACCAGAAGGGGCTGGCAGTGCATGGAGCAATATTCTTCAGCTTTACAAAATAAGTTTTCAAGAATACCTGAATTGGCGCACAGATCAGTCCAGTGGTCCAGCCTAACCTGTTTCCCATCAGCAGGATCAGCTAATAACAGCTGCCTTATGCCTTATGTATAACGAGAACAGGCTCTTTCGTGCCACTAAACAATGGTTAGATCACCTGCCCACAGGTAGCTTGTCCCCCATCGATACAGGGTTGCTTACACCCCCAAACATGAAAGCTTTCCCCCATCAAGACTTTTGGAAAGGTTGCTGTCTTCTACGGTTCAAGTGCAGCTAATTCATGTTAAGTGTGTGTAGTGTTTCTTTCATTTCAGGACAAGAATTTCATAAATGTCAGCTAGAACAGGCTAAATAGTTTTGATGAAGACCTTTGGCTTTATTTTACCCTTTTCCCCACCGTTGTCTATCGCAAAAGAAAAATTCAAAAAGGCCTGAAAAAATAGGGGGAAGACTGCTGACTCAGCATTTCCAACTGGAATTTTTTTTCCATTTAGAAAACATTTTTTTTGATCGAAAGACAAAAATATTAAAAGGATCGTTTTCTCTAGAAATGTTTCTTTGAGTTCTGATTGGATACAGGAAAGAACTGACTGTGGCTCGAGGACTAGTGGCTGAATGCTCTTCTTTATTCAGACATTTGACCCTGTGAACAAAGCACCCTTACTTAATTTCTCCTCCCAGAATCCCCAAAAGTAGAAGCTTGAACTCTCGGCTTGATGATGAAGCAGAACTGCTGTTGAAGCTGTGTTGGCACCTTCAGCTTAGTAATAGTTGGGAGAGGGCAGAAGCTCAACCAAACTGCATAACCTGGATGGGAGCAGCAACCCATGGGAAACCTGTCCCAGGCCCACTTCTGAGGAAAGATCATCCAAATCCAGGTTTCCATTAGTGTCTAAACTACCCCTTTTTTTGCTCTCGGCTGTCTGCCTCTAAAACAAAACCATTTACTGCAGCATTTTGCTGCGGTTGGAACAAGGTGAAGAAGGGACTTTCTCTTCTGCGCTCACTCTCCTTTCCTCTTTCCACTGCTGTTGCCTTCAGAGTCTCTCTCCAGCTTCCAATAACACTCTACACAATATAGTCATTGTTTCTTTTTCACCACCTGAAGTTCAAAAATAATGAAGGGGAAACATCCTTTGACAGAAACGGATGCTGACTCCTTGCTTAACGGCAAGTTGTCTACAGTATTCCTCTCTGGCTTTGTCCCCTCTTGAGTCTTGTAATGACATCCTGACTTTCCTTCCCTGGGGGGAGTCCAAATTTTTGTGACTTATTCTATGGGACAGGGAAAGTGGGAGAAATTAACTTTTAGCACTCTCCACCTTACCACCTTGGGGCTCACCATTGCCAGTGTCCAGCAGTTTTGCTGTCTTACAAGGTCACAGTGAGGCAAGGATCACTGAGTGTGGGTTCAAAAAGTGTCCTTATTGTGCCTGGCACAAATCTAGCTATGTTACTGATGTATAATAAAGAGCAACAGTTCTCAAGGGCATATTAGCGATGGTTGAAGTGTTTTAGGGCAAGAGAGGTGGTGGACTTCCTATCCCTGAAGGTCATGAAGACCCAGCTAGCCAAAGCCTTGGCTGGGACGATGTAGTTGGGGCCGGTCCTGCTTGGAGCAGGGGGTTGGACTAGATGTGACCTCCTGAGGTCCCTTCAACCCGCATTTTCTATGAGTCTATTGAGCCATCTTTCCTGGTGCCCAGAAGTTTTAATTACGATAACTATTCCAGCCAAGCCTCAACTGCCAGGGAGTTGGACCGTGTTCAGGTCGGTACTATGAAACAAGTCGAACAGAAAGCTTGTCGGTCACCTTTCGAGTGATGCACAGTACAGCACCTACAAAGCGATGGGAGCCTTTGCCTGGGACTGTTCGGCAGTCTCCAGTGGTTCAGTGGTTTGCACAAATACAGTCTGTCCCATTGGCCATGTGTCCACATCACACACATCACAACAGTATCAGCACCCAGTTAATACTGGAGAGGGGCCAAGAAAGGAGCCCTTCCTCTCACGGGGATGCCCCTTCTATCCAAAGGGGATGTTAGCAGAGGGTGGCAGGAGGAAAGCTTGTACTACCTCTATGCATGCTGCACCTGTTGGCAGGATAAATGCAAGGGCTTTGTGCCTAGGACTGTACTTCCAGCGTCTTTCCTTGGTGTTCACTTCCCTTCCATGAGCAGGCTGGTGGGGCGAGATGGGGAAAGACTGTGGTAGTGCTCAGGTCCATGAGCGCAAATGGGAGTGCTTTTCCAGGTGTACAAATATCTGGCTCGGAAGCAGGATGTTGGCTGTAAATTATGACGGATTCGGTCAGCTCTGGCAATTCCTTTTCATGTGCAGATGGTAAAAGACATTGTCAAAGCCACTGGATCACTTTGCTTCTTTCCCAGGATCCCGGTAATTTGAGTTGCCTTAATCCAGATAGGCAGAATTTGGTCCTGTGTCTGCTCCGCGGCCTGCGAGAAGCCCACAGCAATGAATTTCGCAGCCAGTAAAGCCCTGCTTACCTATCTCCTGCGTTAAACCCTGGCCTGGCACTTCATAAGCCCCAAACTCGCTGCTGGTGGGCATCTGGTTTTCAGCGATGCCTATAAGTATAACAGCCATCATTAATCTTCAGACATTTCATTTTTTGGAGGTTTATTAACACGTTATTAATTAGCACTTGGGACCAATGGGAGGTTTTGTTAGCACTTTCATCTGCCATTTTCAAACCTGTCATCACTTCCCTCTGTTTGTGCTAGCAGCTGCTAAATGCCCCTTTGAAAAGAAACTCCTTGCAGTGGTGGCTTCTCTAGCTTTGAGTGCAGAGCAAGTGGCTATTGCAGGGTCTCTAAAATGCAGCAGCGGCTCACGTGAGCTGTTCTGTCCATTGTATCCATTGCTGATTTCTCCGACATTGACTTAAGCTGGTGAGAGATGCTAGATTAACAGGGTGAACTGGTACATTGTGGGTAAGGCTGTCCCCTTTGTGGGTCGGAGGGCAGTTCAGCCTCTCTAGCTAGCTCTGTACTGGAAGGTCTCCAGCGGCGGTGCCGTCTCGTGCACCGACGTGACTATCGCTTCCCCTGTAACTGTGCATCTAAGGTAATGCCAAAGATGGGAGGAAGAGGATCAGACTTGTAAGTCTGTGCCCGGGAGGGAAGTTTTCTAGTTGCATGTGCCAGTGTTTGGCTTCTTGATAAGTTCTTCTTTTTCCTGGTCAGTTCACCTTAAAAGATCCCAGGGTTTTTTGGGTTTTCTTTTTTTTTTAATAGGAGTTAAGCAAGAGAGATCCTAGCATGTCTTACTATTGCGAAGTGCCCTGTATGTTATTAAGGCAGACAAGGTTTCATAGTTTCTAGGGTCGGAAGGGACCTGAGCAGATCATCGAGTCCGACCCCCTGCCACGGCAGGAAAGAGTACTGGGGTCACACGACCCCAGCAAGGTGTTCATCTAACCTCCTCTTAAAGCCCCCCAGGGTAGGAGCCTGCACCGCTTCTCTTGGAAGTTGGTTCCAGATCCTAGCCGCCCTGACCGTGAAGTCGCGCCTCCTGATATCTAGCCTAAACTTCTTTGGGTAAATGGGATCTCTTTTATTAAACCAACTAAATAGTTGGGGGGGAAAGTTATTTGCAAGCTTTTGGGTGCAAACACCCTTCCTCTGGCGTTGGGCTGGATGTTACTTGGCTGAAGTTTCAGCGGTGGGGCAATATGTAGACTCTAGAGTGACTGGGGTTAGTTGAAGATGCAGGTAATATAAAGCCGTGCCTTGACCCACCATTTCTGAAGTCTTTTGATTGCATCAAATCTTCCACTTAAAAAAATAGTGTAGTTTCTAATCCTTGTTGTTGCAAAGGAAACTGTGAGACTGTGCCCCAAGTGCAACCAATGCAGAGAGATCTGCTGGCGCCTTTGGAGAACCTGAAATAATAGCCATTGTTGGGGTGGGTGGAGGAGCCCAGCACAGTGCCCTGGCTCCGCAGGAGCGTCGAGAGGGCATTGCCGGTCCGCAAGGAGGATGAGGCTCTGCAAGAGGTACCAGAACAGTGCCTGCAGCGTGATAAGTCGAGGACCTGTAGGTAATCTTGCTCCAGCGCTCTGTCGATATTGCATTGCGTGGAGTGACTTGAACAGTTTGCCTGGCCAGGTACAGATCTTGTTTTCAGCATTTGTGCCTTCTGCAAAGGGGGCTGTAACGTGCACCGGACCCCTCCACGATGTGGATGCTGACCCTCTCCCTCTGCTCCCCACAGGAGCATCTGTGCCGTCGGCTGAGCAGTCCATCACGGCCGGACGCCGCTGTCACGGGGAAACGCAGTGGAACGAAAACAAAAGACGTGACAAATTTGTCCTTTTCTCTTTTTCATAATTAACCAAAATATCTTGTTGTGTAGCAAAGCGCGGCTCCTAATTAACAGACAGGCGAGAGGCTATTTTTAAAATCCAGACCCCCAGTAATTATATTTGCAGCAGAGAATGATATTTCGGTCAAATGTAACAGACAGTGAGCCCAGTTCCCCAGTGAGGCAATTAATATTTCACACCTGCCAAGCAGACGGGCAGTGGGAGGAGAGGAGGGAAGAGGATGGGAAAGGGGATGTTGCCCTGTCAGGGACCCGTAGTTTTTAAGCAAGAAAACCATGAAAGAAGCAAAATCCTCCCTTTCATTGCACAGTGACCAGTTAGTACCCTTATTATTCAGGCATGGTAACAAGGCTCAGCAAAACCTCATGTTTGCCAAATGACTTCCACAAGGGGAAAAGAGGACAGTCCTTGAGCTGGAGCGCGTGGTTGAAGAGGGCTACACGTCTGAAATCTGGAGAAATGCTCAGTGTTCAACACTGAGCCGGAAGGATCACGTTAGACACCTTCTTTCCTTCCTCTTCCAGAGGGTCAATGGCTGCAAAACGTTAGGAGATATTCTTCTAGGGATTGCATCTGTCGTCTGGGCAAGCCTCGCAGGAAGCCGTCCTGACGGCTCCAGAACATCCGCTCAGGTCTGCGATACCACGAGCACTGGAGAAAATGGAGAGGGTTTCCTTTTTCTGAATGCGTGTGAATTTGGTGTTTTTCAAAGGCACTGGATGTAGAGCCCTGGAAAAGAGAGTGCTGTGACTACAGGTATCATCCACGGAGCTGCTATAAAACTTGCCCACGTTGCACTTCGTGTCAGAGCCCCTCCAAATCTTCTGGACAAGGCGTTCCTAGAAAACGTCCAAGTCTCTCAGGCTGCAAACAAGGGGGTCAATATAGTTCTGCTCCTGATGGTATTACTCAGTGTGGACTCTTGTCTTTGAGCTGGAGCAAGGCCGCCAATGCTGTGTTGGCTGGGGATAACTGTATCAACCGCCTCCTGAATTTCTCCTTCTTTCTCAGCATTTTGCACAGGCAGGGAAGGAGCCCGTGGGAAAGGCCTGCCTTCGCAGCAGTGCTCTGGGTTGGGCGAGAGGCAGAGCGAACGTGCCCCGAGACCTCGGCGGATGAAAGGAAGTATGCTAGCAACGCCCTGAAGAACCTGAATGAAGGCTGAAGAGGGGAGGAAAAGGCCTGGGGAGCAGTGGTTGCAATGTAACACGCACCAGTCTTCAGATGGCTTTCAGTGAAGAATGGGGCGAGTCCTGCTAGCTTGAAGGTTCAGTGCTGCAAAAGCAGGTGATGTGCCAGCAACTTTGGGCTATGATGGACTTGTCTCCAGAAGACTCTCACCCTTGCAGAGATGAGGCTTTACTTGTTGCCGGAAACAAGCCCTCGCAGTGCCAGAGTTGTGGGGTTCTTTGTGCCTGGCGGTGTGCGGGGGCCAAGTCGATGGAGTGGGCAATTCAAAATGAGTGCCCTGAGAATAAAGCAGCTGGCGGCCAAGTAAGCGGTGGGTGAAACGGAAGCAGCCAAGAGAGCTGCATGGCAGCAAGCAGATCCCCGAAGGAAGGAGAAGTGGCAGCGGCTGAGAAAATGCACCAAGTTCCTGGAAGGGGATATGGCACTGGAGGGATGAAACCATGCTGCTTAGAGACCGGGACTGAAGAAAGCACCTTGTAGATGCTACAAAAACTTGCTCTACTTGTTTGCTTCCATCTGCCTCAGGATGGGATGTGAAACCAAGCGGCTATAGCCAGCCCGGCATCAGTTTTAATTCTCCCTAAAAGCAGGTGATGTCAGGAAGGCCCCAGGGGCTTGAATAGGCGCTAGGCCCCTGACCAACACTAGGACAGATCCAAGTAAGAGTCTCACTCATTGCACGTTCCCAGTGTTTATCGCTAATTTATTGCCCCTCAATGTTTGGATCAGGAAGCTGGTTCTTCCAGCTAAGCACCTGAAAAATAATGTGGGGGTGGAGGGTCATTCTCTTCTCCCTTCTGAGCCTGGAAACCAGGATCAGTGTCTCCTGCAACCCAGCTATCTTTGCGGCATGGGTCAGAAATTGTCCATCTATATCTTTGGAGCGAAGATGATAAAGAAGCACTCTGCTCCCAGCGTTTCTACAGGCAGCAACTGCATCACCTTTGAGAAGGGGCTGAGTCTGGACAGATGCTTTTCTACTCGTGTTTGAAAACAGAAACAACAACCCCATGCATCGCAGGTACGTGACCCACAACTCCACACTAGTATAATGCAAACTGATCTAATTTTACACCCAAACTGAGGGAGTTATGCTCTTGTGCAGATCGTGTCTGCAGTTTAACCTGCTTTTGTACTTGAGACGGATGGGCAGTTGTCAGCTCTCCACCATGTGAGATGCTCCAACAGCTACCAACTGTTTGCAGTTATCCCAGGATAACTACTATTCATCTGTTCGCTCCATCTCTCGGCGCAGCTCGGTAGCAGCATACAAAACCAACGCAACTTATGCTCACGTGTTTGTGTCTAGGCAACCCTTGGGTGCTTTCGACTCCCAACTCTGGTAGAGCTCACCAGACTAATCAGGTGAACAGACATTCATACCCAGGGTGTATGGGGGAAGACACCCTACTTAAGTCTGTCAGAATATATTTCTGTGTTGTTTCAGTATAACTCCTACTTTGTCCAGTGTGCTTTGTTGTCTCTTTTCTTCCCTAAACTTCTGTTGGACTGTAGACATGGGTAAGTCGGTCATGGCATGTGCAGGAACCTATAGCGCTTTCAGGACCTTTTTATCTCAGCGTTTCAAAATACTCTATTTCCAACTTAAAACTCACAGCCCTTTGCGAATCAGTGAAGCATTATTCTACCTATTTTATAGATAGAGGTGCTTGTTATGTTTGTGGATCAGGCAGCTGTAAGAAATTCAGAAAGGCCATGTAGTTAAAATAGAAGCACGTACTTATGAATGATGATCCAGAAGTGAGAGAGAGAGAGTCTCATTACCTCTGAATAGAGAGCTGGAAGCAAAGAGACGCACTTACTGCAGTGATAGGCACTACAAGATATATCTACACGGCATAATGTAGTGCCAGGCAGAGGTACTTGAATGAGCTCAGGTACCAAAAGCATTGCATCTAGATCACCTTGTTAAAGCCCTGTGCTTGACTAGCCCCGAGAGGTCCTCATGAGACTGAGGGATGATTAGCCCAAATCAGGAAGTGCCACGCTATCCTTCTTCATGCGTCCAAGCTAGTGCAGATGTATCTGTATAGCGCTGTATTGTGCCATATAGACAGATCTACCAGAGGGGCCACACTGCAGAGAAAGTGACCATTAACAGACCAGTCTAAACGGAATCTGCAAATCCCCACTCTGATGAGCGGGTGTGTGTTTAACCCAGGAAGAGATGCCTGCAGCTGTAATGGTGCTTCCTATGGGAAGGCAGGCTGTGCCAGCCGTGCTGAAATGCAGAACCACTGGCACGTGGCCACCCCCGGATGGTTTGCCTATGGCTTGGCTCCCTTTTGGATGCATCTACATGGTAATCTGTAGACTCATAGATTCGTAGTTGTTCGGGTCAGAAGGGACCTCAGTAGGTCATCGAGTCCAGCCCCCTGCCCTGGGCAGCAAAGAGCGCTGGGGTCGGACGACTCCAGCTAGGTGCTCGTCCAGTCTGCAAAGAGAGGTGATGGCAGTTCCCTGAGCTAGCTTTAAGCTGACTAGTTCAGGTGCTGTGAAGACTCGGGCAGCTAGCCCCACCAAGCTCTGTGCTGCCTCTGCTTTTCTGCTATCGCTATCTGACCTAGCTATTTTAAGGCTTGTTTTGGGTACTTTCGCACAAACTTTTATCCACACCTTTGGATCTTAGTGTAGCTATACCCTTTGTTTGCCCTCTCTTTCCCCATCTGATGTTGCATTTCAGCTGTTTCAGAAAGTTTTGCTGACTCAAAAAGAGCCATGCCTTTATTTACCACTCCACGGGTTTTGATAATGGGATTCTCCCAGCGTCTCCTATGCTAATGTTTTCTTCTGTTGCTCACTAGGAAAGAATTGCCACCCCCCTACCCGTATCCTCGAAGATACCTGCAGGATATTGTGGCTGAGAGCGCCAGCTAGCCTCGCTGCCAGCTGTACAGATTGGCGTCTCTTGCTCTCCTTCTGGCTCAGTGAGTCTTGCAGCTACATTTCACACAGCAGTGGGCTTTGCTTTCCTTTAGTTCGATACTGTCATTTCTACCCAACTCCCCATATGCACGCTGAAACAATACTCAGCCTTAGAATAGCTGTTCCAGCTTTATAAGCTTGGATGTAATGTGTGCAATGGTAGTAAAGCCTGCAATGAAAGACTAGCTTCTGGTGGACCCCATCAGGACCCATTTTCATAGGCTGTAAGGCTAGAAGGGACCTTGGAAGATCATCAACTATCCCTTTATTTTTTCCATGTAAGTGCTCTTTGGGAGATCAGCCTGCATCTCTGCCAGGCAGCTGCTTTTATTTTGCTCCCTTGTGAGATTAATTAATAAGATGTTTTATATTCATTTTTTCCCCAACTGTCGATCTTGAAGCTGTCTCTAAAGGTAAGCAAATATCCCTTCTCAGGGGGAAACTGAGCTGCGTGACAAAGAAATGACTGATCTAGTGTCACACAGGAGGGCAGTGACAGAGCTCTGGAGCACTGGGATTTGGTCACCTCCCTGGCAATTTTTTGGTGGTGTACGTCTCCAGAAAAGCCACTTGAGCACAGGCTGGCATTTTCTTCTGCGTGCCTGGACGGCTACAGATGCATCCAGACTGGTTGTGCACTGGGGGGACACGGTGAGAGCAAGAACAGACTGGTGCACTTAGGTCTCATAAAGTACTTTTCATCCATAAAACGCAAAGTGCGTGTGTGTACATTCAGCCGTTTATGTCAACAGTCCACATCCATACTGTTCCTTTAAGTCCTTTTAACACCCAGACCCTTGAAGAGTTGCATATTAACAATGGAGACCATGTTTCTGGGTTGTTTTTTTCCCCCGGTGATTTTTTTTTTTTTTTTTTTCCATTAGCATCCACGAAACATTGTAGAAATGAAGGTGAATAACTGCACTGTTGACAGCCTTTAAGCCATAAGTGGGACTAGGAATTTATTTCCTTCCAGACACCCTGCAGTGTACGTATATAGACCTTCTGCTCTGATAAACACCTACAGATGGGTTCAATGGGAATGTTTCCTTCTTTAATAATGTTCAGCAAATGCTAGACAACATAAGGTACAAAGCAGCTCGGGGTCTCTACATAATATTCCTGTCGCCCCATAGTAGCCACACCGAGTTTGACCGCAACGAAAGCGGCATGGTCATCGGCTCAGGTGATTAGCGACCTGTGTTCCTGGAATGCAAGATCCCAGGCAACACGTCTGTACGTCTTAGCTAGCAGTCACGACAGCCGTTGTTTATGACCTTGCAGTCGGCACAGCAGGGCACTTGCCAGAACCAGGAGCTTCTTGCAAAACGCGCGAGGAACACCGGCTCCTGCGCCCCCGGAGACGCGTCTTACCCCTCTGCGGCTTCTCTTTCAGCTCCTGCATAACTTATGCAATGGGGTGTTGCAGCTCCTGCGTGAAAAGGATGACTTCAGCTTGGATCTCTAGTTAAACCAGTCTGTGACGGTTTGTTCTCTAGCAGAAGAGGTCCAGTCCAGGGGCCTCGTTGCAAGCCAGAGTTCAGCTCTGCTGCCCCGGGCCCTCTCCCTGCTGCGTGCTCTGATATTCGCTGGATGTGGCAGCATTGCAGAGTCCAAGGGCTCATCCCATTCGAGACTCTTGACTTTGCCCAAGATCCATACGACGATATCTGCCACTACGACGTGCTCATCAGCTGTCACTGTCATGCCAGGCTGTACTTGTAGCAAAGCAGTTAGAGAATAACAGAAAACAGAAGAAATAGGGTCCCTTTGCTCTGTGATAAGAGTCTGGCAGGAGAAATCTCTTGGCCTTCTTCCCCATCAGCATCATAAGCGGCATGATGTGGCCATAGAGACCTGCAAATTTAAATAGTCTCTTCTCCCCCTCTCCTTTTTTCCCTCAAGCAGTGGATAGATATGAAGGAAAAAGTCAAGGTACTATGTACACAAAGCCCCAGCCTTCCCCCAGTGTATAAGGAGCTTGCTGCATCATGTTTCAAAATGGCTTTGCTCCTAGAGAAAACTGGTTTGATGTTTTCTGACAGTTATGACAGGCCTCAAGTGAGACGATTAATATTTCACAGCTGCCAACTTCGGAAGGTGACTTGGAAAAAATAAGAGGGGAGGAAGAAGGTTTGTTTAAAATTCATAAACAAAAAATTAATAAAAAACACAAGGAAGGAAGAGCTGGAGGAGGAGGAGGAGGCTGCCGACTATATTCTACTAAAGGGATAGCTGACACATGCCCAAGGATTTATGCATTCATCCTTGCAGGCAACTTCTAAACAGCAGCCCCGAGAGCAAGTGTGCGGGCTCTGATGAAGTGGGGTTAGTTGAGACGCCCAAGCATCAGGTGTGAAATATTGCAGCGCGCTGGAGTTTCTTCATGGTCAGTTTATCAAGCCATCTTCATCTTGCTGAAGCAGATGAACTGAATCCCTTGCTGCTTGTTACAAGACTTTGAAAGCTGATCCCTTACTGCTCTGGATGGATCTGAACAATCCCCTGGCTTGTTTTCACGAAGCTTGCCCCAGTCTCCTCACTCCCTCTGCCCAGTCCTACTGAAACGCCTCTGCCCAGGATTGAGTTGCTCCCTTCCATCTCAAAGCTTGGCTACATTTCAGGCATGCATTTATGTAGATGCAGCATTTTGGAAAGTGCTTTGGGATGGAGAGTGCTATGGAGATAGAAGAGCGTTATGGCAAGGGAAAGATTTCTGAGTAATGCTTTCAAAGGCGGGGTTTGCTGTGAGACGGGCAGAAAAAGGATGTTGCTTGGTTTCATTCGAAGGATAGAGCATCTGGGATACAACTTGCCATCAATCCCCACCAGCACTGCACACAAAGAGAGAGGACTTCTGTGCAGCTGGCGAGGGTGAAGCCACCAGACCAGTCCCACTTAATCCCTCCTCCTTGATGCATTTGCAAAAGCAGGACACGGGGAGAAAACAGACCATGTGCAGGGAGAAGCTCTGGGGGTGCTTCACAGAGGATGGGGAAGGGCATAGAGGAGCTGTTGGGGTGGGGGGGTAAAGAAAGGAAGCAGAGCAAGGCACGGAAAATACCCACGTAAAGAAAGGTAGCAGGAACCTGCTCCCACCCCTGGCAAGTGCAGCCGCATCACAAATAGCAGCAATCGGTAGCTGCAGTCAAGACTAACTTGAACTTGTTGCGGAGAGAGAAACTCAGGCGATGCCTTCAGGCTAGGCTTTGGGGAAGCGCGGCAGAAGCCTTCTGCATCGTACCAGCCTGTTGTGCCGTGTGTTTTCTGCGGATAAATAGAAGCCTCGAGTCCATGGGACGGCTGGCCTGGGACTTATTAAGCAGCACGAGATTCACTTATAAAGAAAATGAGATCCAAGAGGGCAGGCTTTAAGGAAACTGAAAGCAAACACAATTGATCTTCACCCACTTTCTGAGCACAGCTCTTTCCCAAAGTCCTCTGAACTTTGCCAGCTGCTCCATATGGTTACAGTAGATGTCCCCCCTCTGCTCTCGTGCGGTGTACATATTAACGTGTTCATTTTCTCAGTTATGGAGACAAAATCGTGGATTTTCCTTCCCAGTGTTCATACTGTTGAGGATTAATCTGCCCATAAATGGATAATCTGTCAGCATTTAGATGCCTCGAAGTTGGGAGGAGATTTACAGGCCTGTGATACCATCTGCTTTATTAAAAAGCTTTGCGAACCTGACATTTGATTTGTTCTTCAGGATTGGGTGACAAATTACTCCGTAAATTCCAAAATAATTATGAGAGCCACGGAGTAGGGAGAAAGATTTAAAAAAAAAAAAAAAAAGCGGGGTGGGGATAGTTGTACTGGCAAGAAATGAGTAAGAATATACATGAAGGGAAGGGGGAAATGTGTCTCTCCTTAGTCGACGGTTGGAAGTGGCTGCACCGTGGCTCTGGAGAGCTGAGCTGACCAGAGACTGCAAGGCTAGAGCAGAGCAGTCCCTAGGCAGGGGCTGGAGGCAGGCTGTCTAACTCTGCTGTATTTTCTGCGTTTTAAGGGAGCAGCTGGTGGTGTGTGCTATAGCCTGGTTTGTTGCGCTAGGGCCAAGCAATGAAAAATGAAGCAGTATTTCCTGGGTAAGGGAGTGTGGGCTAGTGATGAGAGCAGGGGAGGGGGAACAATTAAGATGGCAAGTCGGCAGCATGTTCGCAACTGCTGGAGGCTGGATCCTGAACCTGACGCCCGAGTGGGACCGAGGGGCGAACTGCGCATCCCTGTTGGTCCATGCAGCAGGAGCCGTCTATTCCAACCCCCTGAGCCAGGCGGTCACTTCATTTTACCGGTCGCAAAGCTATTCTTGCAGGGCGAGCTAAGGCGCAGGTGCTGATTGCCAAGCAAGTGGATGGTAGAACAGGGATGAACCCCGGGTGCCCAGGCCCTGTCTCTTGTCTTAGCCGTTGGACATGACAATCCTCTCAAATTATGCAGGGATCTGGCTCCAATAATGCAGTCTTTTTATTGACACTCTGCCACTAGTCTAATGAGACAAGATGATGGTAAAACACCAGTGCAGAAAAACCCTATAATGATTAACCCAAAGCCGGCAAGATGAAATCCCAGGAGACTGCATGCATTTCCAAAGCTATCTCTCCGAAGCATTTCATGTAAGTAATGGAGCTTTAGCCTTTCCTTATTGATTGCATGCTCCTTGTCACGGGAACTCTTTAACTAAATGATGCTGTATTACTTGTGCTCTTTAACACCCTTGCTCCGGGTTGCTGCTATGGGTGATAGGTCCCCGTTCCCAAGTTTGAGCGTGAGTTCGGGTAAAGAGAAGAAACGTCAGACTCTTGTCCTTGCAGAGGTAAACCAACCTGCTTCCACAGGATGTCTCACTGTGCCCACTCATGCTGCACAGCCTTAAAAGCCGCGTGTGTTGAGTCGTTTTCCCCGTAGGAAATAAAAGGGAAAAAGCTAAAGCATCCATCTTCCCTTCTTGCTACCTACAGCTAATAACTATAGAAGTGCATTGGTCCACCTCATCCTCGGTGCCATGTATTATACCTGCATACAGGTCTCTGGGCTCTTCCCAGTTAGCTTTGGAAATGAGCGGGGCTAATTACTATCTGGATCCCAGATACTTTCAGAAATCACATGTTGGACTCCAGTGTCAGACTGCCAGCATGCTGGATTTCGACATGGAGACCCTGTTTACTTGCACATTGTTTCCTTTTCTCCCCAACTTTACCGTCCTCCGGGTGAAAATTAATAGGCGCTATTGTAAGAAATGTGGAACGACGGACTTGTTGTAAGCCTTGTGTTTTGAAGCATGGCTGCTGTTTCAGGGGGACAGGCTCATTTTTCAATAGTGTTCTGCTCAGTTTACATTTTCGTAAATTTATTTTCATGTTTTCACTAAGTTTTTGTGAGTGTCTGTATTTTTCCAGGAGCAAACTTGGTGCATCCTGCAGCTTTGACAGCTGCAATTAATTTTCCTCATTCATCTTACTTGGGGTGGGGGGAGGGAATAGAAAGGGGGAGACGTGTTTTGGTTTGTTTTATTTTCCAAGCTGTAAGACTGTGTCTGCTCCTAATTTTTTTTCCTGCTCTCCTAATCATGAGAACCTATAGGGCTGGAAACATGCAGTCAACAAGGGCTCATTGTGCCTTTCAGCCACTGGGAGCAAGAGAGGAGAAGAGGGATGAATAGGCGCAGCCCCCGCAGGTGCGTTGCAGGCGGCTGGCACGCAGCATGTCACCTATAGCCTCTCTGTCCCCTGCCTGTTGTTAAACTTCCTGATTGAATTTGCTGCAAGTCAGAACCGCTTGCTGGGTGGCTTCTACGGGAGAGGCCAAGGAGACTGTGTTTGCTCCCTTTGTTTTCTGTTTGTGTTTGCAGGAAAAGAGGCAGCCTCTCCCCGTTACCTTTGACATTTTCTGCAATCTTTGAAGGCAGAAGAAATGTTCTGCAGTTTCCATGCTGGAGGCCAAGGACAAGCCGTCCTCAGCTAGGAGTTTCCTAGCTGTCAATGAGCTGTGCGGCACTGTGGCTCTTCAGAAGTGCGTCATGCCAGCACGGCCAGCGCCCCAATCCCAGCTGCACCGGCAGCAAAGCCGTGTGACTTGGGATGAGGCAGGGACTCTCCTCCAGGGAGCATAGGACCTATGAATCCCACTTGCTAATCCTGCCCAGCAGACAGCTGTGCTTTCTCTCTCTCTCTACTGGCGAGGTCATTACAGTATCGTGGAGGAGCTGACTTGCCTTCAGTGTCCAGTTTACGGACATTTGCTTATTTGCAACATCGATACTTTGGGGATGGGCTCTGAAATTGCCCTGCTTTTACCTGCGGGGGTTTTTTAAGTCGGGGTAGAGGTTCTAAGCACGCCAAGGAGTGAGATGTAAATCAAATAAATCTCCTTTTTGATTAAAAGCATTTTCTTGCTGTTGCTTGCTTAGGAATGTAGTGCTAGTGAACATGAGCGGGGCACCTGAAATCAGGTTTCTGGAATGATTAGAGACTCTTCATTTGTCTTTGGGCCAAATCATCTGGAACTGTACCTGCTCCCACCCATTAAAACTGGGGTGATGTTGGCTCGCTCTTAAGTACTCGGAAGTTTTTAAAGAAAAGACGCGCGATATCATCAGCCCCCTGTAAGGGAGCTCCGTCTCCCATAAACAGTTGACGAAGGTTGTTCTGCAAGAGGTCAGGACCTTCAGCAGAAGTAATTCTGGTGGAAGTGCACACAGCACCATAGGGGGAAAATGTATTTGATGGAGCAGAGAAAGAAGTTACCTAAAAGGAAAAAGTAATTGAAGGGCCTAGAGTTCTTATGAATAATAGGTTAGGGGTAAATCATCCATGAACCCCCATGGAAAGGTAGATGCGTGCTGTGGCGGCTGACCCTGGGGGCTCCACGTCGGCTGCCTCCAGCAGGTCGAGGTCAAAAGCAGCCTGCCCAGGTCCCCGTGCAGCTGAGCGTATTATGGGCTCGCTTGTACTTGCTGTAACATCAATGCGTACATAAAACCAAAGAGAGTAACGTAAGTGGGGGGTGCCTGGGGATGGGAGAAGGGAAAGCCAGCCTTTTTTTTTTTTTCTTCTTTTTTCCAGCTTTCATCCTTTGTTTTTCCCCATACACAACTTTGTTTTCCTTTCCTTTGTGCATCGGGAATTGGAAGCCTTGTTTGCTGCATTGATGAGAGTGTGTATGAAACTGCTATTAAGGGTTACCTCTCCAGTATGAACTTGCATTTTTCTGAGGGAGGAGTTAGTGTCAGTCCCTTGAGACCACGCTACTTCAAGGAATTAGCCAGTTGTTAGCTGTATCGTTCCAGTTCTTCCCTGGTCGTGGGCGTGTTTACCTACTATTAGGATGCTGCTGTCTGTCTGTCTGTCTATATTGCAGTGGTGTCTATGGGCCCCACAGAGGGGTTATGCTAGGCGCTGCACAGGCCTGCGTAATAAAATTAAGGCCTCCGCCTCACATATTTGCTTT
The DNA here is from genome assembly GCF_052110815.1 of Crocodylus siamensis. Taxonomy (NCBI): domain Eukaryota; kingdom Metazoa; phylum Chordata; order Crocodylia; family Crocodylidae; genus Crocodylus; species Crocodylus siamensis. The sequence continues at coordinate 3,168,695 of NC_143407.1, forward strand.
CTAAGTATCAAGCAAAAGACAACAGATAGATGTAAAAAAACACAGAGGGGAAGAGCTATTGCTATAGTTAAGTATGATTCTGCCAGCTGAGTTGAGTGGGAAGCTCCCCTGGGCTCCAGTACCTAGAAAATGAGATGATCTCTCAGCTGGAAGCTGCCCTTCCTGAATCCTTATCAGCGTAGCAACCTCTGGAGGAGAGGCACTGATGATATCCCTGTTATCACCTGGGGTGTTTGGTGCAAGGCCAGCTTTCGCCATGTCTGGTGGGTGACGGAGTGAAGGCAGGGTTGATATGCACCTTGCAGACTAACAAAATAAGATCTATAGAGAGCATAAGCTTGCATGAACTCATACTCACTTCATCAGATGCTGTGAAAGGTGACAGGGTGCCAGCTTGAGCACAGAAAGGACAAATCTGCTGCACCCAGCACGCATCCATCAGCTCTGACATCCTTTCTCTGTCTCTGGAAAAATTAAGAGTCATTAATTCTTCATTATGCTAAGGAGGCTTATTTTATCTTGGGGCTGTCTAATGCACTTATTATTATCACCCACTGCAAATACACTTAACCTCTAGGCCAGGGGCCATCAAGATAAATGAGAGCCAGGTAAACAGGACAATTTAAAGGCATCTCAGATGTCTCATTAAGCTGCTCGGGCCCCAAATGTTAGGGCTTTTTTATTGCTAAATTATTCTAACACCAGCAGATTCCAGACCCTGTTATAATAAAATAATTGGCACATTAAGACGGTTTCTCTCATCTAGAGTCTCCCAGGGCAGTGCTTGCCTAAGAGGACCCCCCCTCCCCAATACTGTGTGCATACCGGTGAACTGAAGACAATATAAAAAGATGCTGTTGAGATAAATTGCACTCTCTTTTCCTTACCAAAGTCATTATTTGCACCTTAGAGGAAAAGAGCAATCATTCTAAACATTCAATGTATTTTGCCACCTCTTCTGCATATTAGTCTAGTTTTGCTAAGCAATCAGTTTTGTAATTAATTTTGGCTCTTTTCTGCTGCTTGTCTGTGATGTGCTGCCAGACAGGTTTCCTGCATTTTGCTTCCAGAGCCTCGTTCAGAGAGGATAACAATTCACTACTGCTGCCAGCTAGTGGAGTTGCTAGCTCAGTGGGCCGGTAATGGTGCTCTGGTGCTGGAAGTCCTGGGCTCTGGACAACGTTGCATGAACCAGTTTGATCCAAATCAGTTCGGTCTGGTACTACATTCAGCCAAGTTTATCTCAAACTGGTTTCAGCCATTCTCAGACTGGTTTATGTGCACTGAACGTCCGTTCTGTTACACGTTTAAACCAGTTTCTGATCACTTGAATTGGTTTATGTGCAGCGGCTGTCTCTAGCCCTGGAGTCAGGTGCCATAGATGACCCATAAAGGTGTTCCTCCTTCTGCACTAATACAATTCTGGGGTCTCAGCATTGCAGGGAATATTTTTTCCAGAGCACTTCCCCAACTTGTGTCGTGACATTCGTAACAAAATACTCCTGAGCTCTCTGACTTCTAGGCAAGGTACCTCAAAACCGGATCCTCAGCTGAGCCTGCCCTGAGGACAGAAAAGCCAAATCCAGAATTTCCCTTTTAAGTCAGTCTTGTCTCTTTGTGTCCTCTGTCCCACACAAGCAAGCGAAGGAGAAAATCCGAGTGCTTGCTTTGAAACAATTGATGCTTAGAGAGCTAGTCCCTAACGTCAGCCAAACCCATTTGCTTACTTAACTCATGAATAATTACTTTAAGTACATTGGATAAAGTTGAGAATTAGCAGTGGTTCTCATCAGCCAGGTCACCTGAGAAATAGATTTGCACAGACCTAGTGTGCAGGTATAGTAATAATACTAGAGCCTTTGGATTTTGCCAGTTTAGAGCCCGTTCATGATCTAAATCAGGGTTGGGCAATTATTTTGTGCGGGGGGCCGCTAACTGAGTTTTGGCAAGCCGTCAAGGACCGCATGACGGGCAGCCAGAGGCAGCTAAATATTAATTTTCTACATTTTTTAGGGGCCCCACGGGATGGATAGAATGGCCTGGTGGGCCGCATCCAGCCCCATGGCCGCATTTTGCCTACCCCGATTATAAATGCACACACCACTCAGATCCATACAGAAATAAAAATCAGAGTCTGATGGAAAGGCGAGGTCTAGCTGTTACATGTTTTAAAATTGCATTTTTCTTGAGAGGCTGTTACCAACAGCAGAAAGGAAAAGATCATCGTGACAAACTGGATTAATCTCACTTACGTGAACTTCAGTGTATGAATAAGCACTGCATGCATAATCATTTAATTGGAAATACTCACCAAAGAAAAGAAAGGTTAAATATATAGTTTAAAAATAGCTGACGTTTCCCAATCATTGGACAGCAGATATATGTCAAAAGATGTTTGGCAGCCAATTTATAGGTGTTTGGGCGTATCTTCATGTATATTTTTGCAACAGTTTTTCCTTTGTGGATGTTTCCTATCATTTGTTTGTAAATTGTTGCCTGCAATGTTTCATTTTTTTTTTTTTTAAATTCATTTGCTTATCATAAAAAAAAAAAAAAATAAGAAAGGCTCTAAGTGTTTGAACTTGAGCCAGTCCCATGGCTGTCCTAGAGCAAGGGCAAGAGTTTTTAATTTTTTTTTTTAATAGAATTTATAAAAATATGCCTTTTCCCAATTTTGTTACAGCAGGATTTTAGGTTGAGAACATGCAAAAGCTCAGTTTCACCTGGTTTGTAGTGCAAAAGCCTGACTTCACACCCTAATATTTGATGGTGGCCCCTATGCACTGCCCTAATACGAACAGGTCCTACTCTGCGTCGCTAGAAAACCACTTTACGGTCGCTAGAAAGGTCTTTGCATTGTCACGGGGACTTTGTTTTTCCTGAATTGTCAATATAGTCTTGGGTTTGACCTGTGGTCTCCATGTCATGATAACCTGGATGTGCTATGATAGCTGGCCTTGTTAAGAATACGATATGGTACAGTGCAATTCTGGACTCGGAAACCCTAGGCAAAATTTTAAGCTCCCCTTTTCTCTCCATGAATGTTTAGATTTTAACATAACCTTCCTGTAACACTTCCCTCCTTCCCTGGTAAGTGCTGTGTTCCTAAGATGCCCCTCGCTCCCGTTCCCGGGAGGTTTACCAGGATAGCATCTGATTGCCTATGCGCTTTGATTTTCAGTGCCTCTAGAAGCTTTTTGTTCTATTATTCACTGTAGGTCTGCATGTTGTCTGTGCTTATTATGTGCCATCAGAAGGTAGCTGGGAGTCTGCAGCTTTCCCAGCCGCTGCTATTGTACAAACACACATCAATAAATAAGTGGTGTCTGAATTTAGCAATGTGTTTATAATTGCTAACACAGCCCTGTCTTTTTTTTTTTTTCAGGTCATCTAACTGGGAATTCGGTATAGTCTTGCTGTTGCATCCTTGCTTCAAGAGTCAAGGGAAAAAGAGAGTCATTGATTTCCTCTACGCCACCCCACCCACCTCCCACCCCCAAAAAACCCCAGCAAGACAACTTGAAAAACAAGATGGAAAAGGTATTTTGAATAGCGATTTCTTTTACTGTCATCTGTGTGGTGGGTTTTGGAGGACAAGAGGTAATGATAGCCGTACCCATAGTGTAGTAATGGAGCTATAAAGCAAATCTGTAGAGGAGGTATCAGAAGAGGTGTGATTGTAGCATATGCAGGTGTGCCCACCCTCATTTTATCCCACCTTCATTGGTCCCAACAGCAGCCAAGCCGTCGCAGTAGGAGCTGCAGCATGGGCTGTACAATCCTCCCTAGGACCTTATTTGGGTAATTAGCCATTGTAAAATCAAGGACCACTTAGGCTTGATTACTACTGGTAGATGAACTAGCTCAATTAAAGCTAGCATGTGAAAATCTACACAGGGTCTAATTTTTGTGGTGACATGGGGGTGCGTAGTTGTTTGAGAAAGACTGAGACTAGCAGTAATTTTCCCTAGACCAACCCAACAGCTCGCAGAAGGTAACAGCTTCCAAGTTTCTACTGCCCGTGCCTGGACTGAAAATTAAACTTCTAAACGATAAAAACTAGCGTCTACTGAATCATCCAGTCAGCCGGATCATGCACAAGACAAGTTTGGTAGTCTATGAAAGGGCCGCGCTTTAAAGAAAATCAATTAAACATGATATACTATCTCATTAGTCCAGTCTGAGCTGAATGACCATGCCCCATTTTCAATGTAAGTTCTGATACTACCCTTTATCACTGGTGTGGCTGAGAGGATAATTTTAGGGGTGGTCTTCCAGTGCTACAACATGTCCCCCAGACGTTGCCCCAGTGCTACCCTGGAAGGGTGATGCCACGCATCCATGCAATGGTATGAGTTGAGTATTCGGAAGCCAGTACCAGTTTCTTTGATGCCACCTATATAAGCAAAGTACGTGTGGAATAGTTGGACGTTACGAGCCCGGAACGTGAGCATCCTCTTTCCCTGTCTAAACCGTGCCGAGACGCATCGAAACCCGCCATCAGCAGGACACCTGAAGGCCTAGAAAATCAATCCTCTGTCTGTATGTGATGCTTTGCAGCTGCTCTTTGGAGAGCAAGGATGTGTTCATAATTGCTGCGCAGGTCCATGAGAAGAAACCGTCTCGTGTCTCCAGTACCAAACACAGGCACTCTGTTTTTACTTGACTCTTCGCTACCGGGTATGCTGATATAGCTGTTCTTAGTAAAGACTCATGGCTCAGCCCTTTTGAGAGGTGAAGCGCTCCACCCTTTTGTACCCCGTTTCCTGGCAAAAACTTGGCATTGCTTCCACTCAGCAACGGTGTGGTGGGGAGGAGGGGTCCTTTTTAATTTGTACCATTTTCAAAAGTACCAGGGGATCTTTCACGGCTGCCATTGGCTTTATGGCTCGTGTGAAAGGTGGCTCTTCTGGCATGACAGCGCCGTCTGGCCCCGGGCTGCAGCACGACCCAGTCCTGACTACTGACTGCTCCTCTCCAGAGGTGGTGAGCCCTGCCCTGTTAAGCTGGCAGGACCCACAGTGACTGCAGCCGGGAGCTGATGAGCTACAAAAGCCATTTTAGTGAGTCCGAAACTTAACTGATACCGCATGTCTGCTCTGAACAGTAAATCTTGAGGCTCTGTTTCTCCTCGGAAAAAATATTGTCATTGCTTTTACACTGTGCTTACTTTACATAAATTACAGCCAGAGGGGACTTTCTTCTCGAAAATGATGGCAGGGTAGGGGTTTTTTTCTAATCCTGCTTAATGTTGCTTCTCCAATGATCTCAGACTATCCAATTATGTCTAATGATCATAGTTACTACCTCACTTGACTGTTCGGTTTTTCAGGCACTTTCTCTTTTTAATGCACAAGCAACATTAAATTAAACTCCATCTACAGCATTTTCAGGCAAACACATGAAAAAAGAGGCGAGCGCAGAGGATTGTTGGTCAGGGAGCCAACGCTTTGCAGTAGAACAGAATCGGGGCCCAGGAATCGGACCCGGCGTCTGCTCCCGTCTCTGTCGCCGGCCAGCCGTGACATCCTGGCAAGTTGCTTTCCCGTTTAGTGCTTCCATTTCCCCTCAGCCATACGGCGATAATTGACACCAGCCTCGTTTCTAATGTGTCTTGCGGTCTACGGATGGAAAGTGCTCTTCAGATGCTCCATTTTATTATCAACCAGACTAAACTCCACCCAGTACTCAGCCCTTTCAAAGTTTTGATACAGTTTTTTGTTTTAAAACTTTTGAGTTCCTTTGCACTTTGGCTGTTGGTCTCCGTGCTTTTATGGTATGTTTTGGCCGAGACTGGAGGCGTGAAGCCCTTTGTGTGAAAGTCAGACTCTGAAGCCTCAACAGGAGCAGGAAGAAAGCCCGTTCTTGTGAGAACTTTTGAGTCTGACATGTTTCCTCTAGTCCTTGACTGAGATTGAGCCAAGCGTCTGGACTTCTGGGTGCATTTCCAGACCTCCTGGAAGGTCGCCTATCCCTGCGCCAGAGCTTTGTTTGAACGTTCCCCGTTGCAGTGACTTAAAGATGCGCTGACCTGAAGCTGGGTCTCGTAGATAAGGCTGAACCAAAGCTCCCAGATCCAAATACCTCTCAAAGAAGGAATGCTTGAATTGTGCAGCCAGGCGCCATGATTAGTGCCTACAGCAGCTGCAGGGAAAGGGGGTGGAGATGACCTTGGCTACTCCTGTCCTTTAACAGGTGTGTTGGGCTGCAATAGGTCATTGATGCTTCCAGCAGTTACACAAACACCGGTTACGCTTCAGGTTTATATAAAGCCATTTTGCAATTTTTTGCAGTCTTCCAGGCTAGCTGATACTTTCTCTACAGCTTATTAGGTTCTTGGCTGATCGATTATTCTTTCCCTCAAGTTTTCAAACAAGTGCATTAAAATCTATTTGATCAAATTTGTCTGTGATGGACCCCTCAAGCACCAGCAAAAGGGCTTGATAGGCCCCTCAAAGACGCCAAATCACTGAGAGTTGCCTTCCCGCTCCTACGTTTTAACAGAGGGAAACGTTCATTGAAGAAATACCGTGTCATTTTTTTATTCATGAGGTCCAGAAAGGTTTCCTTCCATTTAATCAGGCAATGGCCTTTTATAGCATATTATTCTTATATTTCCTTAGTGGCTTTCTCCTGAAGGGTTTTACTTGAACTTCTGAAATGCAGCCAACTCTAGGGAGGAGCTTGATAGCTATTTAATAGCACATAGCAGGTTTGTGAGAAGGAATAAGTACTGTAGCCAATGGGAAATATGAAGAACTTGAAAGTGGAAGAGTGTTACTCGAGTTGTATTTTGGCCAAGATGCTGGTAAGTGTGACAAGATTTTTTTTTTTTTTAAACTATCACCTCGCTGCTGAACCCTAAATATCTCTTGTGCAGAGACTGCACTGCATGGGTTTCTTGAAACATGGCGAAGGTGAACAATCAGGGGGACTTGGGTAAAACCACCCAAATTCTTTCTCCCATGTGACCTAAGGCTAGACTTGCAGCTAGGTGCCCAAAAATGGAAGTAAACTGTTCCACCCGGCTTTTTATATGGGGAAGGTTTACATACAGGTCTATAAGCCATTGGATAAACGCTGGACTAGAACATTTCCAACAAGATGATCCCAACTTAGCAAAGGGTTATTCTAAGTCTCTCCCAGCCCCTCTTGAGGTCCCTTCCAGCCTATTTTTCTATGACCCTGTGCCTTACGGTGCGGTTAATAATGACCGCATGCTGCTACAATACAGGGTTGAGTAGTGCAATGGGTCCTTGGGTATATCTTTCTCCAGATTCATCTCTTATCCAGTCCATGGTGCTAGTCAAAGTAGCAAGAACTCAACTGGGAAAGGAACCCCTAATAGTGGCAGGCTTCCAGGATTAAATCCCAGTAAGCTAGAACAAACTATAAGATGGAAAAATGCTGTCATTTTAAGAAATATTAGGAACTTTGTCAAGCACCTTGTGAAATAATTGGAAATACGTGTGTGCATTTCAAATGACTGTCACGTACTGCAAAAGAGGCACTGTTTTACAGCAGCTAGAATCAGGACTTTTGGGTTTTCTTCCCTGCTTTGGCACTGGTTCAGTGTGTTAATTAGCAAAGCACTTCATCTCCTTACGTCTCAATTTTCCTGTATCAGATGATAACTATTCCCATTTCGATCTTGCAGGGTACCTTAAGTAATGTCTCAATATCAGTTAATGGTCACGTCAGGCTTGGGAGACAACGTGTGAAAAGAGTCAGAGAAGACCACACCTTTCTAGAGGCTTACGTGCAAGTGTCTGGGATGCCCACTGCTGGCTAAGCATTACATTGTAAGTAAATAACGAGCTTTATTTATTTTTTTAAAAACCTGTAAAAACTAAGATTACCATGAGAGGGCAGTATTAGATCATATAATCATCCTCCATGCACTTTTTCCCCCTACAGGGTGGTTGACTGCTGGGGGAACTAGCTCTGTTTGAGGCAAAAAGATAGCATTGCTTCATCCATTCATTCCCTCGTGGGGAAAATTAAAGGTGCATAAACTCTGGTAAGCTAACCGTGAAACCACAATAAGGCAGGCCAGGAACGGATCGGTGGAGCATCTTACTAAAGTCATTAAAGCTCCTCAAATGTTTTATTTTAACCCATCAGAAGTGGGGTTAGGTATTTGATTGCTTGATTAACTTGTCAACTATCACTCAAAAATTGTAAAAAAAAAATACCAATAGGTCCAAATAATACACAGAAAAGAGTATACATTTTCCATTAAGAAATGTGTCAAAAACAATAAAATCATACTTTTGTCCAGAAAACGATTTAAAAAAAGCAAACCCTTTTTTTGTAAAATTGCAATCATCTTTGACCGGTCACAAATATGCAGTTAATGGGCAATATTTAACTGGTCAATTGACTGGCTTGCCAACACTAATCAGAAGCTGAAAGCCTGCCAGGAAGTCAGGTAAGAGAAGAGGTGATGGGAATTAGATGACCAAAGTGGAAAAGGGGCACTCAGAGGCCAGAGCAGGCCATAGGAGAGCAGATAAATGAATTCTTTGCATCGAGCCCTATCACAGAGGATGTCAGGAAGCAGCCCGGGAAACTATATACTGGCCTAACTTCTGCTCCAAGGAAACTCGTTGACTTGATTATCAAAAACAAAATTAGTAGTCAGCCACAAATAAATATATTCTGGGGAAGAGTCAACGGGGGTTTTGTGCAGGGACATCATGCGTCTGAGCTGATGGATTTCTTCTGTTATATGGGGATAAGGAGGGGATGCAGTCAATATGGTGTTGATGGAAATGCCACAGTGCATAACATGCTAAAAGACAAGCGGTGTCAGGAATTGTTGAGAACGGAACTGAAAACCACGCCAATAGTTCGCTATGCCCCTGTACAAATACCCAGGGCATCAACATTTTGAGCAGTGTGTACAGCTCTGGTCCCCTCATCTAAAAACCGGTTACGGTACAACTCAAAGGAACAGAGAAAGGAAACAAAGATGATCAGGGGGAGGAAGCAGTTTCCAGACGACAAAGGACTGAAAAGATTTGCATTTGTCTTCTTCAAAGAGGGAGAAATGACTGAAGGGGAATATGGCAGAGGTCTATAAAATCATGAATTGCACGGGGAAAAGTGAATAGAGAGCTACTTCTCTGTTTCAGAACACACGAATTAGGGGGTACCCAATGTGCTTTATCAAGCAGTAGATTTAAAACAAAAAGAAAAACACTTTTTCTCACTCACCGCAATTTGTGGAACTCAGTGGCCATGGGACTTGGTGTGGTGTATAGCACAGTATAACCAGGTTCAGAAAGGGGTTAGATGAATTTATGGACAATCAGGGGCTGTTAAACAACACATTTGGGGTTATATCATCAGGTTTAGGACACCCTTAAACGTATGGGAGAGTACAAACCGGGGCTGGATCACTCTACACATGCCCCATTTCTTAAACTGTTCCCTGCGCTGCGTATCACTTCCGGAGAGCAGGACACTGGATTATTTGAACCATCGGTCTGATATGGCAGTTTTTGCATTCCTGTTCAGTCTGTGGGCCTAAGACAGTGACTGACAAGAAAGGCCATGTCTGTGCCATCATGGGAACATTGTTAGTTGAAACATGAGTCTCTGCGACTGCCAAGAACAGCTGTTGAGACCGCCACGGACATACCTGTGTCCGGACATGCCGACAACCCCTGCAACATGCATACAACAACATGGGCATATCTGCCTTTGTGCATCTCTTTGGGATTTTGTTACCCCCTGCTAGTCTAGCTCTAGACTGTTCCACGTAGCTCAGCCAATGCATCTCAGTTGTGACCTGAAATGCCCTCTGCTTTTGCCAGTGCTGGAGTTTTTGCCGATCAAAATATTTTCTAGCATAAATAAAATTACACGTGCTTCTTGTATTCACATAATATATAAAACACATTATTTGTCAATTTGAAGCCGTTAGAGGTGGCCCATTTTATGGATGCGCTCAAAATATATTTGCCAGTACAGTACAGTTAACCATTTTATGAAAGTTGCCATTTTTTGCTGTGTAAAATATATGGTTTTGCAAATAACGTTTATCAGAAATTAAGGTCAAATTAAGCAAGTCTTATCTGTCTTCAGTAATATCTACTTGGTTCACCAGTAAGACTGACTGTAACAGTGATGGATGGAATATCTGAGTAATAAATCTGATTCACGCTTTCACATGACACCCATAAATGGGGAAATAAATTGCAATCAGCAATCTGCAGATCTGGATGGAGAAGCTAATCCGTGTACTAAATTACAAGACTTATGCTTTAATGATTTTTATTGGTGTGTTGTTGTGCTGCTGTTTATTATAGTTAAGTACTCTGGACGCTGCAGCAATGAAGAGCCGTCAGTGAAATCAGCCAGGTTAATGAGACTCTGACACGTTCCAAATGTAGTGATAAATAGTAATGACAATGTGACCAGTTTATCTCTGTCCTCTCCTCTGCCTTTCTGTCTGTCCTTTCCCTTATCGAACTTTCCCTGGGAGTTATGTCATTGCAAACTTGTCATGCTTTGTATATTTATCTCAATGCACGGGCGCTCCCAGAAGAGAGGAAATAGCTCTAGGATCACATCTTGTAAAAAAAAATGAGCCATTAAACTGTAAGGAACAGCCCCATGTGATGTTTTTAATTTACTGGAGAAGGAAGGGATGTGGTCTCTTCGTTCCAAATAAATGCAAAAATCTCTCCCTTTTTGAGATCCCTCCAATACCGCTGATTTCCTCTGAATGTCCTTGGATTAACAGGAACCGAAAAAAAACCCTTTTCAGCTAGGTTTCATTAAAGTCTCTTTCTTGGACAGAAACAATAGATGGGCTCCGTAACTAGCCAGCTGTTTTTTCCTGAATGGGGCATATTGTGTAACGATGTTGCAGAGTTTGCTAAATGGTTGCTTCCACGCCAACCTCTTATGAGATGCAGCCTCTCTGGGTCTAGTTTAACTCCTCTCACTTTTCGGAGATAAGGAGACTTAAAATACAACACAGGTTTTTATTCCGCATTTCTCTCCAACTAGCTGTTGACCTCACTGGCATCCGCTCCGTCTTTTTTTCCCCCCCTCCAGTGTTCAGTATGTTACAAATTGTTTTCAGCTGAGAGCAGCTGCTCGGGCTGGAGCACTTGTTTGGTTTCTGCCCGTCCTGTCTCCAGAAATGCAGTATTTCTCTCCTTTTAGAGACCTATTGGAGGGAAAAAGGCTTTTTGTATGTCTGCCTCAAAGTAATTTTTGCTATTTTAATCTTGCTTTCTAGGAGTTGACTATTACTTCTGATGGAAGCTTTGCAAAAAGAGTGCGTCTGCTGAAACACTGCAAGATTTGCCTTTGAATGACTGACCAACAGGGTAGTGTCTTTCAGCAGCGTATTGTCTACCTTTCCCACGCTAACTCTCCCCTGGTGCCACTGCAGCGCAAGGAAGGGCAACAACTGTACGAACGCCCTGGGGGACTGGAGTCCTCTAGCCACAGGAGAGGCATGGCTAGTAGCAGCACAATTGCTCTCAGACACCCGCTAGCCAATGTAGGTACCTCAGAAATCCAAAAAAAAAAAAAAATGCACGTTTTGCAGGTAGTTCAATTCTTGATCTCCTTGGACCACTGTTTGGTGGTCTGATCAGTGGGATATGATGAAACTGCTTCAAATGATACGGATGGCTATGCCTTGAAAAGTAGATCGAGACCCAGAAATTACTATCCTCCAAAACAGTGTGCTGATGTACATTGGTAACAGCGTTCAGTTGCTGCTGATCTCGGCTGGATTTAAACCAACAGTCTAGAGTAGTAGCGCTCAGTCCTTTAATCCCACAGGCTAGATGAGTGGTGCAGGGCTGGATTGAGCCCCACATGCTGGGGTTGGACCCGGGGGCCAGGCTAATGTGCAGAGTCCAGGGCTCTCCATGGGGCCAGAGATTTGGCAGCAGGGAGCCCTGCAGGTCAGATGACGGGGTGCTGGGGGTTGGATCTTGGGCTTGAGCATCCCTGATCTAGAAATAAAAAAGTCTAGGGCCAAACCCTAGCTCTCCCCTCCAAAATTTCTATGTTGATGCTGCAGCATCTGTATTGAATGATCCTGTTTCTCATAGAGGCCGAGTGGAATCATTTTGCTGGGTACACTGCTTAAAAACCCTTTGAACTTGTTAGTTATAACAGCTTATAAGTCTGTTTTTGTTTGTTTCCAAAAGCTTTTTTTCTTAATTAAGCGTACACGTTTTACACATCAGAATTAGAATAATCATATTTTTGCTGACCTCCCTGGTAGAGGGGAGGACCTGTTGAGTCTGAGTGCATAAGCAGTGCCTGTTGAGGGGAGTAATAAATCGGAAACACCTGTTTAACGCTGTAGATGGAGTATGTAGAGGCCAGATCTTTCTTCAAACTAAATAAATAAAATCCCAGACCCTAACCATTACTCTGTAAACTTTCTTTCAGTTGTAACTCGGGAAAAGCCTGCGACTTCATGCACATCAGCTGTGTGAAAAAGTACAGAAGGTGGACGCTGCGCTTTGAAGTGGCTGGTGCATTTACACGTTGTTATCTGTGTACTGATTATTGTTATGGAAGCAGAAGGCAACACATCTGGGATGCATCCTATTGTGCAGCCAGACTAATGATGCACTTACCCAGCATGCATCTAAATAGAGTAGCTGTATGTTTTTATACGGTGATTGCAAACCTATGCTTAACCTTAGTCCTAAACACAGGTTTTAAGAGCCCAGTCATGTGAAAAATTACTGAAGCGTCTAGGTAGGTTGGTTTGTTTGTTTTAACTTACTAGGACTTTTCGAGTTACTTTTGAAAACTTTTTCTTTAACCTACAGAACGCATCTCCAAAAATTTCTACTATTGGACTTCATGATAGTTCATAATATTGCCATGGTTGGTCTTCGGACAAGTCCTTCAGGACAGGAAGGGAGGATCTGGCTTGTGAAGGGAGCCTCGTGGGTAAGGGAGCAACAAAATAGCTTCTAAATCATTCTAGTATGTCACCCCTTGTCCACGACACCCGCTCGGCGCTTGGACAAACACGCTCACTTTATATTTAAAGAGTTTGGACAGCGGGGTAGGGAGGGGGAGGAAGAAGGAAAAAACAAACACAAAGGAGTATTTTAAGCCAGTGAAATGTTTCAGGCCAACAAATGGTGCCAAAAAAATAAATGTCTCTAAGTGACTAATATGTTTAGAAAATGAATACAGAAAGGAACGCAGTTGTTGTTCCTTAAGGGCTGTTCACTGGACATGTATTAGCGGAGGGTGGAGATAAAACTTCTCTTTACTTCTTCTTTACTTGGCTTGTCGTAACTAATCAGCCTGCAGGGAAAATGGGCTATGCCAGCTCTGTGGGCAGTTGCCATCCGGGTCTGATCTCTGCAGGTCCATCGGAGGACCAACAAAACATTTGATGGGCACAATGATTAACTGCAGACGCTTCATGGAGATCTCTGCTTAAGCTTGTACAGAATCTTCCCCCTTAAGGTATCTCAAAGCATTTGCAAAATATGGTAGGGAGAGTGTTGCTGAAAGGCAGCCGCCTCTGATAGGCAATGTAGCAGCTGTTTAATAGGATGTAGTGACACTACACAAAGAATTAGGGGATATGAAGAAACAGAGAGCTTCCCTAGCTGAAACCATAGGAGACAGCAAGAGGCCAACTCAGGATTTGACAAGGAAGTCAGAGCTAACACCTTGACTGGGGGAGGGAGGGGAAGTGCTAAGAGATGACTGTTGTTCGCATTTTTAGGGCAGTAATAACACAGGCATATTGGCTAGATCAGCCTCAATGCATCATTCACCACTGCTTTCTCCCAATAAACGGTTCAAGTTGACTAGAGAGAAAAAAGACTTTCAAAATAGTGCTTGTTGAATAGATTAAAAACAATAGTGCATGCTAAATAGCATGCACTATTGTTTGATATATGTTTAAACGCTACGGTGATTTTCTTTTTTTCTTGTTATGGACACAAGTGCAACCAAAGAGCAGCTGTAAGCAACGGGGTTGTACCTTTCCCAGTGATGAGGAAGTGAACAGCCAAACAATAGCTAAACCTTTGGAGTTCTGCGCCTATTAAGCAGATGCTTATCTCCCTTCTCCAGGCTGCCTGTACAGCACTGACACTTCCTGAGATAGTGAACGTTTCAGACAGATTAGTCTCCTTCAAACCCCATTGCCAAAGTGATGGATTTCCCATTGGTGGCTATTTTTAAAGCTGTTTCTTCTAGACTATAAAGAGGGAGAGATCCGCTCCAACAAAAGTCTGAGCAAACTAAAGTCTTTCCTTAATTAAGAATACATGTTATCCCTGTACAGTGACCTCTTACTTTGCATAGGGAAATAATGCTTATGCTAGGGCCTCCCATATCTAGTTGGTACCATTTCTGGAGCTATGAAGCTGCACTCTTATATAATGGACAGGAGGGCTAGTTGTCCCCTTGTCACCAAGGAAGGTGAGGAGGCAATAAGTGTGTGATCAAAGGTCTCTGATGAATGCCAATGTGCCAACAACACACTTAGGGATAAAACCATAGAAAATGAGGGTTGGAAGGGACCTCAGGAGGTCACATCTAGTCCAAAGCCCTGCCCAAAGCAGGACCAGCCCCAACTATGTTTCCCTGGAAAAAAGTGGTGGGTGCATGTCATAAGACTTGGAGAAACAACTGCTTTTTGGAGGTTTAGGAGAACCTAGAAATAAAACAGTTGGTCTCAAATATTGCAGCAAGGGAAGTTGAGGTTAGGTATTTGGAAGAATTTTCTCACTAGCAGGGTGGTGAAGCACTGGAAAAGATTACCTGGAGAGGTGGTGAATCTCCATCCTTGGAGGTTTTCAAGACCCGGTTTGCCAGAGCCTTGGCTGGGATGATGTAGCTGGGGCTGGTCCTGCTTTGAGCAGGGGGTTGGACTAGAAGTGACCTCCTGAGGTCCCTGCCACCCCTCCTTTTCTGTGATTCTATGAACAATGGGCTCTGGACAGAGGAAGCCTTGGTCAAAGTGTACACCATCATCATCATTAGTTGGTTTGCTTGTGGCAATGTCTGGAAGCCAAGGCCCAAGAAAACACCATCCCTGGCACAAAAAGTTACAATTTAAATGTGGAGCTGTTGCTAAAAGTTTGATAAATCAAACAGATGGGGGAAGTCACGGGAACAGTGCCACAGTACTGGGCAGCACCGTAAAAAGTAGGTCCAGGTGGGCGTCCTCTCCCCCCCGAAGTGGAGAGCCATTATACTACTCCTCAAAGGGAAAAATGCTGTGGGCTGGCTGAGCTCATGCAGCCTCTATTAATATTGGTGGCCTTTCAGTTTGGCTTGTACCTCTCAGGACTTGATCTTATGTCTCCTAGCGTAACGGTGAGTTGATTTCATAAGCTCAGGCCTGTTATTACAACTGCATCTCTAAGCCTTTAGGAGGAATATTTGGGTCTGCTCTTGAGAGAAGCGTTTGCAGTTCCCTTTGACTGATTAAAAGCAACTCCATCACATCTTTAACTTAATCTGGTCTCTTCCTTTTTCTTTCTATTTAGAATAGAGGTGTAGGATATTTTTAATAATTCTATAGACCAGGTTAATGTGGTTTGGTCTTAAACAGTCTAAACATTATAGACATACAGGGTTGCTTTTGTTGTAATTTTCTAATCCATGGACACCAGGTTTTATTGGTTTGTCTGCGAAGCAATGAGGTTTAATTTCTAGGGCAGGGGACCATTTGTCCTGTTCTGTGCTTCAGTTTTGTGATCTGTAAAACGGGGCTGTTCATATTTGCTTTGTATGTCAGTTGGGAGATGCGTTTAAAATTTGCATTGAAATTATTGGATTAAATGAGCTAGTTGAGTGTGAAATGTGATGTTTTAGCCAAGACATCTTTCTACAACTTTTTTTTTAATCTAGCGTTGCATATCCTTTGGGTCAGTAAGTCTGGTGCCTTGAGAGTATGTTGGGAGTGGAGGACTTCAGTCTGCCTAAAAAAGTAACTTTTTAAGGGGGAAATGACTGGGCCGAAACCTGCTAAACACCATCTGCCTGCAGAATGCCTTGGTGGTGCTGCTAAAGTACTTATAGAAAGCATGTTTCCTGGCAGATAACTTCCCAGCCATATGTTTATTGCATCATTGACAATTAACTTAATCATCCTTAAATATTTGGACAAACTCCCAGCTAATGTGAATGAGACTTCATCATTGAGCCATGTGAAATTTGGACAGTCGATCTGATATCCCATAACAGTTCAGTCTAAATGGTCCTGGTTAGCATTAAGCTGTACTTGGTTTAAACATACTGTGGCCTATTCTGTCCAAGTCTGTAGCCTGCTGACTGAAAAAGGTGATGCCGTTACCGAGATGATGCATTTATCTGAACTGAAAGAGAGCAAAGTCCTTTGAGTACGCGGACCTGGGTACTTAAGGAGCACTGCTTAGGATATCGTAAGTGCTTTGGTAAAACTGAATCGCTCCCATCATGTTCAAAGCTTCTAATAAGCAGTCAGACTCAGGGCTGCTTTATAAGCCTTTAAAATTATAGCAGGTCTTCAATTTTTGAGCTAGACTGGTACCAGCAGGGTGATTATTTTAGGCCTTGAACATGACGTGAGCTAGCAGTCCCCAGATGGACTAGCCTCTCCTGTTTTCGAGGCTTCTAATAGCAGCTCTTTGGACAGCTGCTTCTCTGTCACCATTCCTATGCCATTAACTGAAGTAAAATTAGGTTGCACAGTAGATGGCGGAGCTGAAAAATATCATGTATTTAAGATGTTTATGCACTTAACCAATATGCAAATAACTGGTGTTTGTGCTAATGGAAACAAGAGGCCACAGACTGGCACTGGCATTGTGTTACGCAGTTAAACAAATTATGCGCTTACTGGTGCGTATATATAAATGCATATAAATTGGCTTCCAGAAAGTGTGGGTATCTGCTCCCCATTTTGTCTTGCCTTCAGTGCAAACATATCTCGGAGTGAGAGGGAAGGAACTCGTTTACTTCTGAATGGGGTCTGGTACAAGAGTGGAAAGTTCACCACTAGCATTCATTTAACAAGTACAGAGAAATAAATGACTAAAGCATAAGAAACCATCACTCTCTCCTGCGTAGTCTCTCTCGCTCAATATGTACAAGAACCCACTGGTGTGCAGATACACCGTGCTCTAGGAGCTTCTCTGTATTGGAAAATATATTGCTCAAGTGTGATTGTTAAGAGTTAAAATATCTAATAAGATGCTAAACATGACTTATTGGTTGGCATGTTGTTCAGTGCTGTCATGAACTTGAATTCACAGGGGACAAAATGTGCTTGTTAATTTTTTTCTATTGGACTAACTTTTATAAAGTTGGTTCAATTACAGATATTACCACACACATCTTGCTTCTCTCAGATCCCTTGAACCATTCCAGCTCCAAAAATACAGCATGACTTGAATTCGCAGTCAAGTTTGAACACAGTCCATCAGAGAGGCAGCAACTCTATGGTTTTTAAACAGCTACTTTAAAATATCAGCATATAGTTTCCGACAGTTTTGTTTGACCATTCGACATTGTCTGCATTAAGGTATTTTAAAGCAACAGAATTACAAGGACTATCAGTAGGCTGGGAACACTGTTAGCACCAGAGGGAACGTCAGTGTGCACAAGGGTCCACCACCTTCCATCATTTTTTTTGCTACTGTTCCGCTTGACACCTGCAAATTGAAAGGACACTGGTAAAAAGTCGATGGGAACTTGTCTACAGTCGTGTCTATTGGCTTAAAGGACAGTACCGTGGGACTTGGATCAAGGGTTTTTACCTGAAATCCTATAAAGCTGAGATTCCACTTGGGTCCCTCCATTACAAGATGACTCGTTTCCTTTTTGAATGGTCGTTAGGCACGGTACAGTGAGTAAGCCTGGGTGAAACCAGCAGACTTGGAAAGAAACAGTCACCAGGTGATGAGCACAATAGAAACGCTCATAAATAAAGATGTTTTAAATCTAGATGCGACTGATTAGATTATACTTAATTGAAGTCCTGACTACTATTAGAAATGAAAAAAATGTTTAGGTTCCCACACCCTCTGGGTGGCAAGTTGATTCTTAGTCTATTTTTAGCCCCATGGTCTATTTTTAGCCTGTTTACCAAGGCAAATTAAGATCAGCAGCCTAGATCCGGATGGCCCTGCTCATTTCTCTCTGTCAAGATCCCACATGGGTGTAAAAAAGAATAGGAGGAAATGAAGCAGGAGAGACTGGAGACTAACCAGGGCATCCAGGAAAGGGCAGAAGTATTATTTAGCATGGGTGAGGTGTTGGGGTATGGACTAGAGTAGTCGCCTGAATGCTGCAGGCAGGAACTGACGGCCTTTTTGTGGAATGTGCCTTTAAGTGCTTTATTGTGGGTGATAATTCAGACCACTTGGTTATAGGGCAGTCCTACTCCTTTTGAAAAGGCACCACCAGTTTTGGTGGATAATGCCCAGTGCATTGTTTTTGCCGCAGTCCTTAGTAAGTAGAGCTTTTGTTTCCAGGGCTGTTTTAGTTTTCCTTAGCAAGCTGAAAGCAATCCATTGCTGATCAAAGGTCTCTTTGCACAAGGCTCAGAGTATCTAAGAGCTATATACTTAGGACCTTACTCATGTCCCGTCCAAAAAGTGATGCCTCCAAGAGGCATTGTCAGAGTATGATGCATTGTCACAGCAGATCGCTTCCAGAAAAGCAGCTGCTGAGAATCTATAATGAGAATGATCCTAATAACATTGCCAGAAAATAAAACGTGACACTGAAACCTAGATTGTGGACTTAAAATACTTCTTTGAATGTAAAGAAATCACTTGATACGAAACCTTTATGGGAAGAGACAGATGTGTACACCCATTTCATAAGTGACGGTGTTTACTACATCGTAAGTAATGAATGCATGCCTAGGTGCCATATGGATCTTCCTATGCCATTCTGGGAACTGTTTGTCACGTGGCTGTAACAAAATTTGTTTTGAGCACGAGGAGCAGGTAGAAATATTTTTGCTCCTTTGTAATATTTGAGTTCTTTTTTGAACGGTCAAGAAAAAAGGGAGCACGCCAGGTGAGAGACCGTGTGTGGGGTGGGGCTGCTGGCTGTGTGCGGGGAAAGTGCCAGTGATAAACCCCTGGGAGAAGCCTGTGCCCACGACGGGGCAGGAGCTGGCTGGAAGAGCATGGGACTGCACAGGGAACGGCGGGGCAGCTCGCTGAGAGCCTTGCCAGGCTCCTCGTGCCTGAGGAGAGAACAGAGCAGAGAAGCAGGTCGTGCTGCAGTTGTCGGGGCCAGGATGGGCAAAGTGCGAGACAGCTTGTGCCTAGCAAAGCTCCCTGGTGCTGAGAGGCTGAGTGGCGAACAGCGGCGAGATAGCGAGCGAGGCCGGCGCTGGACAGCGCCGGGGCTGCAGAGCCGTGCTGCCCCTTGGTGCGCTGGGCAGGATCCAGGCACCATGGCAAAGTGCTGGCTTCCCCTGCCCCTTCCTCTTCCTCCCCACAACTTGCCCAGCCCAGCTTACTCTGCCGGGCAAAGCTCCCTTTGCCTCGCTCGCTGGAGCCGTGATCCTGGAGCTGGCTTGCGGCAGGGCTGTGAAGTGTCGTTGCGTGGTCCGGTTGGCAGTAGAGGACGGGTGACCTTATGCGGTGGTGTGAAGCTGCTCTTGCGGCTGTGCAGGCATGACTGTGGATTTCCCTGCCGGGGTTCAAGGCCTCAAGCTGCTGCAGGGAAAAGGCTCACATGCAAGGTGGAACAGGTGAGGTGCGTCCTTTTTGGCAGGACTTGGGGCCCAGCTGAGCAGTGGTTTTCTTGGCAGGGGATGCAGGTAAATGAATCTAGGTGCAGGTGAGGGGAAGAAATAATAGGAGCTGTCGCTGGATTGCTCCCAGAGCCTGTTCATTTCCAGATGCTGCGCCTTTGGGCTTTTCCCCACCCACCCTCCTGCCCTTGCTTGAAGTGAGGAAGTCTGTGCCAAGTCAGCAAGTCTTGTAATCGGGGCTTGGGGCTTTTCCTTTCCCTTCTCTGGGCACCGGCCCTTTCCTTGCCTGGTTTAGCACAGCCTCCCTTGGGGTGGTTTAGGTTTTAGCTGCACACACTTCTTTGTGACCATGCCCTGCCGTGAGTCTCTGCATTTACCTGCTACCCGCTTCTGTAGCAACCTGTGACCAAGGCAGTCACTGTTGCTTTCAGGGGAAATTCAGAGTCCTGGTTTGATTACTCTGCAAACTACTGTGTCCTAAAAAATAAAATATGTCCCCAAACATAACTAATGTATATTTTCATGCTTTTACGTGCACTTTGTTCCTCCCCCACCCCTTTATTTATTTTTTGAATGTTTTTATATTGGAAAATGTTTCAAGGAAATGTAAGTCTTACTCCAGAAGTATTGACGTTTGAAGGTCAGGTAAGATCTATTTTATCTTTAAGGAGGTTTTACGTGGCTACTAAGGATGTGGCCAGATATTTACGGTCGTTTTCTTAAAGTGAAGTGTGTGTGTGTGTGTGTGTGTGTGTGTGTGTGTGTGTGTGTAATCCCTTATAAATGTGTCTGTGCACTGATTTCTTGGAAGTGTTCATTTCAGTATTGCACTTCTGGCTACTTCTGTATTTTTTTTAAAAGAAGTTTTCACCCTAATAGTATTTTAAGTAAGACTGAGCATGTCTACGTATGGATTGTTTTTTCTCCATGAGTCTTTGTGTATTGTAGAAAGATGGAGGGATTAAATTGTCTATGTTGAGGAGGAAAGTGTGTGTGTGTGTGTGTGTAGGTGTGTCAGTCTGATCCTTTGCTATATGTTACTGGAATATTATGAAGGCTTTTTTGTCACAGATGTAGAACTTTGCCAGTGAGCTTTAAAAAAAAGGCACATTAAGACAAAAAAAAAGTCTATATATAAACTTGGAGCGACTAGCTTTGCAACAGATGTTTCCTTCCCAGGGATTTTTTCCTGTCCTAAATTAAAAATAAAAGCTACCAGAACTTTTACCATATATATGCATACAATTAAATACAATCTAGTGCGGAAGTTTGTTGCATGTCATATTTCGGTAAGATGTGTGAGGGTGGTATCCAAATAGAAACCCATAACTTTAATCTGAGTAGCTTGATTATTCTTACTGACCTCTTGATTCCGTCAGTGCCATTGCGGGTAGCCTGTTAAAAGTGACTTCTCTCGTAAAGTAAACGTATTTAAATAGTCAGCTATAAGGAAAAAATAAGCCAAAATTCAGTTTACTTTTCTATAGTCATGCGAAAGGGAAAAAGCTGGCACACTTTTACTTTGGGGAGCCTAAAGGAATTCTTAACAAGAGAAGTTTGTTGCTCTAACATTCAGAACAAGGAAGCCAAGAAGCCAGCGTTTTTATATGTTATTTTAATGTTTACAAATATTGAAGGAACAATGCCTGCACTTGACAGCTCTCCAAACCTCATTTAGGCTTTGGTTCTTTCCTGTACTCCATGTTTGCCAACAGATTTACTCCTAATTTGCACCAAGAAAGAATAGCAATATATAGCACTTCCAAGGTGTTTTTTGAGGTGAGGATCCATGTCTTACAAAGGAAGCGTCTCCTTTTTACAGATGTAGGAATTCATCCATGTTTTTGAGTTGCCGAAGACCGCAGGGTTAGCGACATAACTAGAAACAAAGCCTAGGTCTCTTGGTTTCTTCATGACACGGTCGGCCCCCTGCCCAAGTTATGGATTGTATATTATTATAGAGGTAAATTCCCAAACTGGTCTGCACTGCATTTGTTTCTGGGCTGCTGAAGGATTGGTGGTCACATGGTGCCAGATGTCTTGTTTCCACATGTTAAAATTAATTTAAGATGGCTGCAAGACTAGCTCACGTTTTCCAAATATTTAATTTCAACGTAAGTAATGAGTCTGGTTGCCATAAGTTCGCTCCACTGTCTCAAACAGAGGAGGATGTGGGAGGGAAGGTGTCTCTCAGTCACTATCAAGATCTGACCTGTGTCTTAAAACAGAAAAGGGGACTGTATTCTTGAGGTGGAGGAGGGGCAGAGGGTGTTTCCACTGGGAGAAGGGGAGCAAGAAAAATGTTAAAAAAGAAGGAAAATGAAATAAAATAAGAAAGAAAACAGAGATGAATTTATGGGACTAAGAAGTGGGATTCCTTGGTTTACCTGAACAGTACTAGTCATGCTTTTCTCTGGCTACCTGGCCAGGTTGACCACCTGGTTTGGGATGGGGGCCATGTCTACACTAGCTACACAGCCGTGCTGCACTTCTAAATGATTTAGCTCCGTTACCAGTAGCGGTCTAACCACAGCAGCACATTGCTCAGCACAGGCCACTTCGCCTTGATTTTTGGCATGAGAAATGTCTCTGTGGTAGTAGTGAAGAACAAGTCTGACCTTTTTAGTACACCAGTTTGTGTCTGTATTTTTTTAAGCAGAAAGCAAGTACATTTCTAGTCATTCCCCTGCAAGGTTTTATGCAACAGGTCTATCTCCAATGCAACCCATCCCTTTCAAAAGCCTTTATTCCATCGACCATGTTACCTACTGGTCTCAGTGATTTCCACATGGCTGAAGTAACTTCAGTTGTTTCTGTTTAGTTCAGTGATGGTTTTGGGGGGCAGATCATCACTTTATTTGATTGCTGAAAAAATCAAGGTGCTAAAATCTGCTTTTGAAGTTCCTATAGTGTTACCCTACAGCATATGCAATATAGTTTTGTGTGTATAACACGGCTTTATAGCTTTAACACTTTCATTTCACATGGATATTGCTTACAGATTTATATAAAACTCAGGGGAAAAGGGAGGTTACCCACACAAGACACATTAGTCAGACTTTCCATATAGAGCAAATTCTAACTGTCTTCATTTTTTAAGTAAAAGAAACCAGCTTTTCCATGAAAGAGTTAAGTATATGTGATGTCTAGGAAAAAAAGGAGGGTGGGATGTGGTGGTGCAGCATGATGGTGAGAAGCTGTAAAGTATATAGAGCTATGAGATCAAACTTCAGGCAAACTCCACCTCAGTCTTGAAGCAGAAGCACAACCTCTGTGAAGGAATACCCACCCCTTGGCTTGCTGATCGCCAAGACTGGAGCTACAGGAAAGCTGCACGCAGCTGCTGCATAGCAGGACTCAAAAACCCAAGATTACTCAGAGCAACATACAGTTTTAATTGAGAGCCACAAGCAGGGATGTTTTTGGGAAGCTTCAGAGCAATGAAGAGGAAGCAGCTTTTCTGGGCAGCTCTCTGTGCTCTGAGCCTGCTTGGTGAGTATTAAACAAAACGGTGCAGTTACAGCCACTCTTTTTTTTTTCAGGCATGAAATAGAGCAGCATGATGACAATTAATTCTTCTCTATAATATGTTCTTGGAATAGCAAACTAAAGAGAGTGCTGTCAGGTAAGGTGTATTCAATAGAAGTAGTGCATATCGCAACCTGATGTGGAGAGCCTGGTGCTAAAGGCAATACAGAGGAGAGATGCTGGTATAATCCAGCCCCTCCCAAATGCCCAAAAAGAACGAAAATCCCAAACAGGAATTAGTGATGATTTAAACAGATGGGAACCAACATCCTTCCCAGCAGAAAGGATGTTAGGTGGAAGCCTAAAGTTGGACCGGGCTTGTGTGCCGAGTCCATCCAGTGGATGCAAGTAACTGGGGTGTCTGCACTGATGCAGAATTTCCAACTTGAATCACTATTTGATGAAAGTTAAATGCTTCCTTAAAAATATGATTAAAGTTATGCTTAGTGAACACAGGGAATCCTCCTATCACACGTCTGCAAGTAACACTCAGCATTGCAAAATATTTATTTAGTAACGATGAGAGGATTTCCTTACGTAGCTTATTTAAAAGGCAGTGTCTAACCTTGTTGGGGGGAAAGCATTACCTCTTTTACCTCAAAACCAGGAATCTTCAAAATGATCCTGGATATAACAAGTTGAAGATGGACTGTTCTTTAATCGAATGTGCCATATCCTGTGTACACCTCAGGATCCTCTGGGTATCAAACCTACTGTAATTGTGCCCGAGTCCCTGGAATGTGAGATAGTAGATCCTCTTAAATGCTTGGTTACCTTCTACTCCTCCTCCTCCTTGTTTATTGCAATGTTTAAACTTCAGAAAGGACCAAGTTCACTCTGATCTGACTCTGGCAAGATGTACATTTGCTCATTCGAGCCATGTCACCTTAGACTTCAGTGGGCACTAATCTTACAGAAAGAAAATGTACAAAGAAGCCTTTAAAAGTACACTTAGAAGTGTCGCGCTGGGGTGCCCGGCTAGCAAGACTTGTATGCAAGTGTTCCTCTGCCGTTAGAAACCTGAGTCACTTGTGATATGAAAAAAGTGAAGACAAAATTATCTGATGCTAGCTTTGGCTTGGTTTGGGTTGTGTTTTTTGGGTGCGGTTTTTTTTTTTTTAATTTTCTAGTTGCAGTGTGTCCAGAATATGATACATTTTATTGGATTGCACTGCTTTGCAATCACCAAATAAGATGCCAACATTTGCTGGAGTAGGGAACTAGTATTTCAAATATAATTCAGGGTAATATGAAGTACAGAGAGATTAAAGATGTGATTTTTTTTTTTTCCAAGGGGCGGAGGACCTTCACTTGATATTTTTTTGTTGTTTGTTGGAATTGTGAGTGAAACTCAGGCCAAGGAGGAATTTGTGACGGTTTCACAATCAGTTTCTTACAAATCCTGGATTCTCTTTCCAGCTCTCTATCATCTCCTAGCCAGCTATTTTAATTGCCAGATATGTTGAGCTACATCTGTTGCATGGTAGATGCCTAAATAGCATATGCGCAATGGCGTACCTGTGGTTTATGGCACTTGTGCGCAGCCTGTTTGTCCCTGTAGCAAAACAGAATCGCTGTGCAAGTGCAAAACAGAGGAGGAGAGGAAGAGCTCTCCCACTCGTCCGCCGCGCAGCGAGGCAGTAGGAGGCCCCAGTCCTGGGCTGTCCTCACCCACAGGGAGCGAGAGCTTGCTTCCCAGTAAAGCGCTCTAACCACCATGCTACAAGCTAGGCACAACATGGAAGCCTCCTCTTGAAGAGGCCCCTTGTACTTTTACTTTTCATATTGAGTAGCCAGGATGAATAAACAGCACCTGGAAATTCCCTGTCCCACTGGAAGCAGGGTCCCAGGCACAACCCTGGTCCCAATCCTCTGCACGAGAGCCTCCACCTCATGGAGGTCATGCACACTGGGGTTAGGTCTCTTTCTCCTGCTTCATCTGGCTTCCTCTATTGCCTGCCCAGGAGGTCAGCTGCAGGGCTAGAGCTGGGGGAAGACCTAGGACAGGCCAGCCTGTGGCCTGAGGGCTAGAGCACTTTGGTACAAGGCAGGAGATGAAGGTTCATCTCCCCTCTGAAAAAGCTGTGCCTGGAAGTGAGCTGCAGTGGGTGGGTGCCCCCCTCCGCCGCTTCAAGTGTGTAACGCCCACTAGTCACATTTTTCTGCAACTAGAAGTTGGGACCTTAAATCAGCCTTGTGCACATATCCGTGCACAGGTGCCCTCGTTGGCCTGCTTAGTTGGGTGCACACAGACTTGTGCATGCAAAGCTGAGTTGCAAGCTGTGGGCAGGTGCCAGAAACTACATACATGGCAGGGAGGTGCCTAAAGCAAAATAGTGTTGTGCCTGTTGCCTTTCTGGGGGGAGAGGGGGGCTCTAGTTTCATCAGTTCTCAGTCCTGAAATACTATGTCTGCTTCAAGTATCCAGAAACATTTACAGACTCGAGGATAAATACATTAGTGCCATTATAACATGAAGGAGTCAGCACAGGTGAAGTGGGCACTGTGTTATCATTTTCCAGCTTGTAATTCAGGGATTTGTTTTTCAGTACCAGTTTTTAGCTCTTCCATGCACTCATCACTTAAATCGCTGCTGAAATCCTCGTCTCCATTAAGGAAGAAATGTTGCAAAATGAGGTCATTTGTAGGTACTCATATGAACAATCTTTCTAGGTGGAGAAGGATGGGGGTCTGGCTACCCACTGAGTTTTAATTTGATCATGGGGCTTGAACAAATCCCAGCACTCAGAGCTGTCTTTTGCCTGGCAGCGGGTCAAAAATATACCTATGGGTTTTGCCTGAGATTCAGGCCTTGGGGCCCACCAAGCTTTGCCCAAGTTCTTGGTAAAATCTTGCCCCAGCCCTAGTATTGCAATGAAATTACAAATGAGATGCAAAGTTCATGGCCCAGTGAGGGAAGGATCATCCTGAAGGAAATGGTAAGAGAGGAGGGGCCTACCTCTCAGCCCAGCGATGGAGCGGTTGCAGCCCTTGCTCAGGGCTACTTCCGTGCCGTTGTGGCTATAGTGGAGCCTGCCAAGATGGGAAGCACAGGTGGAAATAAAATGCAAAAGTGGCACATACGCAGCTATATAAGGGACATTCAAGCACAACAAGCTGAAATAAGATTTAGCCCACAAGGCCATGAAGTTGCCAGCTGAGGTCCAGAAGTCACCAACACCGAACTTGAATGGTGCATTCCCCACCAAATACTCTTTTGCACGTCTGTGCACGATGCACAACTCTTTCCTAGCCCATCCAAAGATTAAAGGCACACACACGTTGTGTTGATGGGGTTCAGTAAGCCCCTTATTTGTCTAACGGGAGTTGGAAAGACCCAACTTTTGCAAAGGGCATTGTAGGAGCTATGGGGAAGTGGCTACTCCAGTAGATTTTCCAGTAGCCCATTTCCAGTTGCTTTGCTGGGGCATAGGTGTGTCACCATTTCTTTAAACTCGCATTCATTAAGGCAAGACCACTTTAAGTATGTCATTTCATAGAGAAGAGTTGGCATTAAGGACCTGCAATTATAAGAACATGGGTGTAGGACCATCATCTGTTTGGTTTATAATGTTATGTTACTTCATTTGATTCATCTTTTCCAGTGACAGGCAGTAAGTAGGAACAGAGCACGTCTACAGTGTTACAAGAAAAAATGTGTTGACATGTTACTTTGAACTCTTGTAGCAAAGCTGGAACATGCACAGAGTAAAGGCAAATCCAGTCATGAAATCAGTAGCAATATAACCTAGTGCTTATATTAGGCGCGAACTAAAATTCACACTGGATTGCTATAGCAATTTTCAGTGCCTTTCTATCAACTACTCTTCATGTGTTTTAGAAGTTGTTCCCGGGGGGCTTTCCCATGTTCAACCACTAAACTTTTTGTGTGAATTGTAGTAAGTGACTTCACCTCTCCGCATTTCAGTTTCTTTTTCTGTAAGATGAGGATGACAAGGCCCTTTTTTAAATGCTTTGAAATGTGTTTATGGAAAGTGCTAAGTAAGAGGTAAGTAATATTACTGTGAACTGATAATATGCAGCCGTGTGATATTTCATAGCCCAGCAAATTGGACACTTTCCCATCACTATAATACCCTGCTATATAATGCTTCCCCTGTGCAGTTCTAAAACCCTGGTTTGTGACCATGCCTTCTGATACAATATAAATTAATACCTAATGAATTTGTCCCAGGTCACACAGTGTCTGTGACAGAACCAGGAAATAGAGCCCTGTCCTCCTGAGCTCCGGGTCAGTGCACTGACCTGGCCATCCTTATCCATAAAATCATCCTTCCCCTCAGCTGGCATTTGCTTCTGTGTCATATCACAGAGTTTCTTTTACCTTCCTCATTGCACAAGCTGCTATACATCAATTAAGTGCCAACCTGCCATCCCAGGAACAGCTCGATGTGTGCTGTATGGAAACATAACATGCATTGTGCCTTGGGATACTTGAGATTGAAAGGTGCTAAGTGAAAAATATTTGCTCACACAATCCGTCTCATAACGCAGGCTTTGAATCACTAGAGATGGGCAGATCCATTTGTTTAAATAAGAACATTCAGCCGAGCATGAAGCAAGCCCAAATCAAGCCCTCGATGACATTCAGAAATGTAACGGCGTGCCAAGTTTCAGCAATATGTGATCGTACATAGCCACAATATTAACTGCTTCGCTAAAGCAGGAATTGGAACAATGTGTGTGTACACCCAGGGCAGGGAGAGCTGCTCATGGACTGAACAGAGCGACTGCCCTAGTAGTGCCCATATCAAAACTACCCGTGTGGACACGAGTGCAAGAGACTGCTCTGTGTGCCAGTCCTGAGCTTGGGGTCTTCTTTTTGCTTTGCATGCTGTTGTCTTAAAGCACGTATCCTTTACCACGATCCTATAGAAACAAAGACGTTAGCGCTCCAAAACGTGCTGATGTAGAAGGCATTTAAGAGAACGGGCAGTTCAGATTCAACTTTCAGAAATTTGTGTAAGCCACAAGCTTTGTAGATCCTGCCCAAGATCTTGGGCTCATACACTAACTCTTAGATAAGCTAGTGACATTAAATCAGGCTATGAGCCAAAGCAAAATCTTTCTTTCTTTCTTTTTTTAATCAGCTCTGGCTAAGCAGAGCGAAGTGTTGATTAGGTGAGTCGGCTCACAGCTCAACAGGGTGATGTAATGGTTTGAGTTGTCATCCCTTCTCCTTCCCACGTTCTCTTGGCCCTTTTCTTTGTGTCATTCATGACTGCAGACCCCACACCCATATCCTGTGGAGGCTGTGTGGAAAAGGAAAAAGTGGGGGTGGATTTTATCAGATATTTCCAGAGGGAAGAGGGCTCCACCCGCTTGAATTCCTGCCACGGGGCAGGAGATGAGTAAAGCTAGAGGTTTTAGAGTAGTGTAGCTCTGACCCCTCAAAGGTGTGCTGCTGCTTTCCGTTCGAGCAGTGAGCCCTTGCTCTCTCTGTCTCTCTCTTGCTTTCCCCTCCCAGCTAGCACACCAAGTTCTGCATCGCAGCCTCCTCACACCAAGGCACCGGCTGTATCAGTCCAGTAAAATAAATAAATAAATAAATCAAATTTGACAATAAAAGGGTGATTTTAGGGCAAGACCAGGAGATTCTAAGTTTTTGGTTCTGCCTTTGCACCTTTGTCATATTGTTTCATCTCTGCCTTACTCTCTGTGTCTGTAACATGCAGCTCATTATACCTGGGCTGTAAGGATGAGTTAGATGAGCTAAAGATGAAGGATATGTTGCAAAGGCCATCAATACCTGGCAGGGGAAACACCGTGACCACCAAGGCGGTTTTCCTAGTCGCTGGGGATAACCGCTTTTCCGACACGGGGTAATACCTGCGGGGGTCATGTATAGGTAAGCTCCCGCTTTCATTTCCAGTGGGAAGGTCTCGGCTTCGTGGAAATGGGAGACCTCTCCCTAGCTTGCTCCTGCGCCCGTGGGGCTGAGGGCAAGCAAAGCTCGGGGGCATCTGAACCCCAAGCCTCTGGGCTTGAACCTGCACATAGGATGCCTGCCAAATGATTTGGAAACATCTGAAGCCCCAGGCAGGGGTGGAGGATGTTTGCCAGTAGTAGAGCCACATATGGTTTCTTGAATGAGTCACGGATTTGGTATTGATTTGGCTCTAAAAACTTTCCTTTAAAAACTATTAAAGCATAGGTGAATTTGACAAATCATTTATCTTCAACTATTATTACGATAATAGAAGAGAGAGCTAGGTCCCAAAGGACTGCACGCATCTTATAGGCTCTACCTTAGATTGCGTGATGATGCAGATAAGAGGAAGAAATCTTTTTGTTTAATGTGCTGTTGCTATAAACTGTTGAGACCTGTCCAGTGATGATCTACGTGTATTTCTTTCCTTCCCTGCCAGTGAGGACGCTGAGTAGCGTTGGGTGGGACGTGGGCGTAGGACAACGATCTGTTAAGGTGATGTTGTTGCTATGTGGCTTCAGTAGATACGTTTTACATCCGTTAGGGTATTGATGCATGTTAAGAGATTATTGAGGATATCGCACGTATTGAATGGAAGCTCGTTTGCTGTAGTTCTGTACGAAGCTTAATAAGGAAAGAGAAAAAAAGTACGGGTAAAAGTCTTTTGATGAAAAGGGTTGATTTTTCACGCAGCTTGCTAAGACATTACTTCTCATATGTTGGCTTTACTCGCTTGGATTGCTTCCTGCCTAATACATCACTTGGCTTGAAATCGCAAGCCTTCAACGCTAATACATTCATGCAAGTGTTGCAAAACCAGTAAAAATACGCTGTGCAGTAAATGACTGAGGTTTTAATGAAGCCCCACCTGAGAGTGGCAGTACAGTCCTCGTCAGTATTGTTAGGAACTCTTGGGTGCAAATACTTCAATTCATTTTATTTTAAGCTGGTTGCATGTGCCAGGGCTGGGAGGGGAGCATGCGTGTCTTTCCTTGTGAGACGGCAGAACAAATGGTACAGCAAATTACAACATAAGAACGATCCAGTCCTTGTTTTATAATACTCACTGGTATAAAGACCTTGGCCAAACAGCTCTAGTGTTTTTAGACACATCTGGAAAAGTTCAAAGGTGTTTGTCTGGGTGGTTGTGGCACTTTGGGAGGTCAAGTTCAAGGCATTACATCATTGCAATGAGGTAAAGTTTCCTGCTGAGGTCCCTGTAAACAAAAGCCTTGTGAAAAGGAGAGATTGGACATTGTGCTACTTATTATTCTGGGCATGAAATCATGCCTCCTGGTCTTGATTTGTTAAAATTGGTTATCGGGGAAACTCAGTGATATAACTCTTTGTCCACAAGATGGATCTCAATTCCAGTGTCTCTTTCCTTAAAGTAAAAATCAGGCCAGAACCAGAAATCCCAGATCCCAACATGTCTGAGCGCTGCAGCAGTTCGAATGTGGCCATAAGCTTTGTGTCCCAGCTCTAGCTTTCAGGTTCATGGAAATGCATTCTGTGGTGGGGCGGATAGTTCAGAAGCTGATAATGAGATGCAGAAAAAAAATCTGTCACAACCAGCTTCCACAGGGCCTGATTTCCAAGTACTCGGCAGCCATTCCCAAAAGCTGGCTTCATGGTCTGGCGCCTAAATAACAGCTGAGCAATTTGAGACGTTTGGCCCTATGTTAGCAGAGAGGATAAGGATTAAATGGGGCATGGAGACGAAGGGCGAGGTTCAGTTCAGTATAGCTTTGGTCCATGACCTCCGGAGTAGACTCCAGGCCCGTGAATTGGGTGCCAAGCCTCTTTTTACAGTACGGGAGGAGCGTTAAGTACCTCTGAATGGGACTGAAACAGTCGCACCCTGGAAGTTGCCTGAAATCAGTGTGTTCAAGTGTGGGGCGGCCAATGGGGAATGCAGAGGACACGGATGGGTCTGAAATCCTGCCCCTATGGGCCTTGGCCACTTAGTGAGGGCTGCAGGAGAAAGACTTCTTTAGGGGTTCTTCTCGACCTGGAAGGACGTGGGCAGTGGGGTCCCCCAGGGCTCGGTCCTCGGGCCCGCGCTGGGCTGGGGCACATGGCTTGCGAGGAGCGGCTGAGGGAACTGGGGCTTATTCAGTCTGGAGAAGAGAAGACCGAGGGGGATTGAATAGCTGCCTTCAAGTCCCTGCTGGGGCCACACTTCAAGAGGGACGTGGTTGCAGAGGAATGAGGAGGATGGGGGAGTCCCTGTTCCCCCGTGCGCTGCCAGGAGTGACCAGGAATAACGGTCACAAACTGGCGGAGGGTAAGTTTAGATTAGATATTAGGAGGCGCTACTTCACAGTCAGGGCGGCTAGGGCCTGGAACCAGCTTCCAGGGGAAGTGGTGCAGGCTCCGAGCCTGGGGATTTTTAAAAGGAAGTTAGATGAGCACCTTGCCGGGGTCATCTGACCCCGGTGCTCTTTCCTGCTAAGGCAGGGGGTCGGACTAGATGATCTACCTAGGTCCCTTCCGACTCTAGCTACTATGAAACTACTATGAAACTATGGAGAAGAGAAGACCGAGGGGGATTGAATAGCTGCCTTCAAGTCCCTGCTGGGGGTTGCAAAGAGGATGGAGCTGGACCATCCCCAGCGGGGGCAGAAGACAGAGCAAGCGGCAATGGGCTCCAGTGGCAGCAAGGGAAGTTGAAGTTGGATATTAGGAAAAATGTTCTCGCTAGGAAGGTGGTGAAGCACTGAAGCAAGTTACCTAGAGAGGTGGTGGGATCTCTATCCTTGGAGGATCTTAAGCCCAATCACGCACTGGCTACACAAGCGAAACTTCCCTTAATGCCTGACCCTCCTAAGCTGTAAGACCTGGTGTGAACTGAACAGTCATAACTAACCGGCAGTCTGTGACGGTCAGGAATTGGAGGTTTCAGTTTGATGGCCAGGTTATTCTTTGCAGATCTTTTTTTTTTTAATTCAAACTGATGCTGTGTGCCTGCCTATAATGCACTAGCGATTCTCCGACATCGATGGTTTCGTGCTGCGCGGTTGTCTTTCCCATGCTAATCAGCTCTCTTGTTTTCCTACGCGCGTTCTTCTGGAGCAAAGTGGATGTGACTGGAAGTTGTATAGTTAAGTCTCCGAAAAGATTAGGGGGTCTATGGATAAAGAATAGCAGCGGTTTCAGTAACCGGCAGAAAATTGATAAAGAACTAAAAAAAAAAAAAAAAATACTCCAAGATGTAAGTAGATCATCACCAGTGATAAACTTTCCCACCCCTGCCTGTTACAGCCTTGCACAAGTAGGTAGGTTGCAGAAGTTTACACCTTTTCCTGCCATTGGCCTGAGACCATGCTCATTATACTGGTAAGTGGGTTGCAGTAAGGCTTTGCTGCACTGTATCCCAGCAGGTTTCCTTGGGATATTTTCCATTAGCTCAAAATTTTCCTCTGCCTTTTCGCTACGATTGAGTGTTTATCCTTCCCTTTTAGCAAAAGTAGACACAGCCATGGAGGGTGGATACCCAGTCTCTTGTGCTAATCAGTAGGACCTGTTCTCGATAGTGAAAGGCAGTATATGCATCGCATTTACCTTTATTTCATGTATGACTTTAGCCAGGCCTGTCTGAAATGCAGCTCTGCCCCTGAGGACAATGGGGCTTTTCAGAGCAAGTTCCTTATCTGGTAGAGGTGAGATCTTTTACTAGACCAACTAGATTTTTGCACAAAAAGTTCTTTAATTGCAAGCTTTTGGGCACAAGCACCTTCTTCAGGCATAAGAGAAAAGACTGTAAAAGTTCTAGGTAGAAACAGAAGTTCATATTTCATAGGAGAGTTGAAGGTGTGTTAAATCTCCCATTTGGAATGGTTCATTTTATGCAGCAGATTTTACTACGCCTTCAACTCTCCTATGAAATATGAACTTTCATTGCCACCTAGGAGAACTTTTACCATCATTTCTCCTATACCTGAAGAAGGGTGCTTGTGCCTGAAAGCTTGCAGTTAAAGAACTTTTTTTGCAAAAATCTAGTTGGTCTAATAAGATCTCACCTCTACCACGAGTGCTGGTTGCTGTTGCCTCTGGACCAATATGGCTACAACCTGGAAACCTTCCCTGGGCTATAAGTTCTTGGGGCAACTGCACTTGAGTGCGGTGCTTTGCATGATGGGCCCTGTGTCCATCTCGTGTGCAGTTGCAGTCAGCGTCTCCTGGTGCTGTTTCATACCTAAGCCTAAAGACAGTACTTAAGGGTGGCACCGCTCCTGGATCGACCCTCAGCTGTGGCACCCCTGGCATGCCCTGTCCCTCTTTAGGGCACTAGGAAAAATGGCCTCATCAAGTTCTCCTCCCCATTTCCTATAGCAGGGCCAAGAAGCAGATAGACTTTCAAAGAGGTGTGAGCCTCCCACCAGAATAATGCCTATGTAGGGATGTGGTGAAGATCTGAGTCTCCCCAATTTGCCAGCCAGCTTTTTGGCTGATTTCTTGTCTGGTTACATAGCCATAGGCTGTATGATCTGTTAAACCATCGCAGCTGGAGCCACCTGCTCCTGAAGCCTGGCTTAGGCTGAGTTCCTAGTACAGTTGCATCATTATCTGTTGCAAGCAGTAATTTCCCCTTCCTTGCAAATTTTTCAAACCACTTAATTGTCATATTTATAATGTTTGAGGCTTGGGAAATTGAGCAGCTGATCAGAATTTAGCACCAATTCTGCTAAATCTTTTTGGGGGGGGAGGAAATTTTTGTAATAAAATAATTCTGCTCAGAGGTGTTAAGAGTCCAGCCTCTACTGGGCAGAAACACCGATTTCTTTCAAAATTATTTTATTTTTCTCTTGAAGTTGTGGAGCAGAATCATAAACAGGAACAGCTCCTGAAGTAGGCATTGAAGCTTACTTAAAAGTATATAAATAGATTTCCAGGAAGAAAGCATAATAAGTCTATACAAGCACTGGAAGAAAAAAAATGTTTTCATCAATGTTTAAAGATTATTTCATACAGAGAGCTGGAGACGGCATGTTTTTAACACAACAGGTAATTGCAGGGGGACCTATAAACCTTAAACTAGAATATTTGATGAATCTGTAACCATTCAGTTGTGCCTTTAAGAGACTGTACTGCTTGCACATAGCAAGGAGTTGACCTAAAGCCCATGGGGATGGTTCTGCTGAATTCAGAGGGCTTTAGATCAGGCCATAAAGCTGGCTGTGACTCCAGGGAAAAGGAAACTGGATATTCTCTGTTGTCCAAGCATCTTTTTTTGCAAATTCTGAATCTTTCCTGTTGTGTTCAGTCCCACACTGAGCTCTTCTTCCCCTTCCTTGTATAGGCTTAAAGTAGAACAAGAGCCATCGTGCCAACAGTTCTGCTCAACATCCCCTTAAAACTGGTAACGGAGACACTAGAGTAACCGGAATAACCGTGAATGTTTGAACGTTTGAAGCCAACCCTCCAAAAAACTGGTCCCTGCATTTTTTCCACAGGAGCGATAAGGCCTCTCTCCCCTTTTTGGCATAGAAAAGACTTGCCTTGTGAAAATAGCCCTTAAAAGTCCTTTCTTCCCCATTTGCACAGCAAGAAAAACTGATCAACAGGGAGCTGGGGGGGAGCTGTGCCATGTGCTCATGGTATCAGAGCCACTCACAGGGAGTCAGTCCCCAAGACAGGCCTGACCCAGTGATGCTTTGGAGCAGGGCCAGCCTGGGGGACCATTTTGCCATGCCTTTTTGAAGGACTAGGGCAGAGCAAGAGGGAAGGGGCCTCCTGCATTGCTCCTCAGTTGCCACTGCCCCTGGACCTGAGGTGTTGGTTGTAGCTGTGTTGGTCTCAGGGCATAGGCAGATGAGGTCTCTTTTGTTAGACCAACGAAATAGTTGGAAAAATTGTGCTTTGCAAGCTTTTGGGCACAAACACCCTTCTTCAGGCACAGGGAGACTCTGCTTGTGTTTGTGCGCTCTCCTGCTCACCCAGGGGAGCAGACAAAACACCAGCAGACCCTCCCTAAACCTAAAGAAGGGCATTTGTGCCCAAAAGCTTGGAATAAGATCTTTTCTGGGGGCACGCAAGGGGTGACCTAGCTCCAGCCTCCCAATAACCCCAACATCCAAAGGATCGAGCAGGTTGCTCTACCTTTAAACACCTCATACAATAAACAAGGCATCACAGCACTACAGACACATTATTTTTCCTCCACAAAGGGCTCTCAGATGCCACGTGACAGAGATAGCAGAGTCCCACTAGAGTTTATAGCTCATAAGTCACACTGTGCTTTTTTCTTACACCTCTGCACCCTCTGTTTTTCCCTCCACAGATGTAGTTTCTGGTGACGGTGACTCCAAAGGCACTTCGACAGCAAAGACCTCTGCCACAAATACATCTATTACAACGTCCCCGGTGACGCTACTAAGAACAGCTGATGATAATACGACAAAGGCAGGCCCGGCAGATACAACACCCAGCAGTCCTGCAGGAACCAGAGCACCACCAAGTACAAAAAACGTATCGATAAATGGTAATTATTTTGCTTGCCCTCTCTGTAGTTTCCATTTGTGAGTGTGTTTCAGCTCTCAGATTTACAAGGGATGCAAGTGCCCTAAGAACCCACCCAACAGATAAATGACAACAGGTTGTCTCATCAAAAGGCACCTTTACATCGACACTTGGGTATTTTGGATTTTATATTTTGTGCTCCTAGCTCCTTGCTTTATTACAGGCCCAAAGTTGTACCTCAAACCCCGAAAGTTTGGTTCCATACCCAAACTGTTTGGTCTGTACCTGTTTTAAGTGATTGCTTGAGATAAAAGGTCTGCTCAACCCTGATCTCATAGCCCCCGAGCCAGTTTCACTGTCATGCTCAGCTGACGCATTCGCCTTGCACATCTCTGCATTCCCATTTGATTTTCTGCATATGTAAGAAGTTGCTGCCCTGGTACAGGGGGTCAGATTCGAGATGGAGCATCTTAGAGAGACACATGCTCTCCCTTCCAGTGTTTTCAGGTGGGTAAATCTGTATATTTAAGGGCTCCACATTCAGCAAGAAGGGAGGAGCAGCCCAGAGGAGGTGGGTTTTAGAGACTAAGCCTAGCTTTATGCTGTTTCGCAATATGCATAGGAGTCCATTGTAAGCAGATTATGACGTGCACGTAAGAACCAGGTAGCTCTGACGTCTGTCTAAGATGCATGTCTCGTAGAGCCAGTGAAATGATTTGGCACCTCTATGACAAATTCATGTTGCACCTCAGTCACCGTAGTGACACGTGCTGGCTCTGAAGTTGTTCAGCGTTTTCATACACTTTCCTTCCTGGAAATAGG